>NC_138745.1:5600427-6200427 GCF_965113295.1 Leuciscus leuciscus
AATATTATTAAAACTTTATTTAGAAAATGTATATAAAATTACTTTTACTCGTAAATTAATCGTATAAATGAAAACAAACTAATAATACATATCTCAACCTTTTTTACCTCAGTAATGCATTAAAATCAAGACACAAATTTGTTTCAGTGTAAATTAAAAATAGCCACATAACAAAAAACAAACTTCCATACCGGACATTTGAAGGGTCGTTCTGAAGAATGGACCTGTCTGACATGACTGTTGAGATGATCAGGCCTGTGAGAATGAGGGAGAAACATTTCATTCACAGTCAAATGTTTTTTTTTGTAGAAGCTAAACGCTCTAAGTATAATCTGAGGGCATCTTCAGAACAATAGGTTGTTTAATTAGTTCTGAATAGGGTTGGGTATCACTTGAATTTTTTCTGTATATCGATTCTGATTCTTATAGATTCCTAATTATGATTCCAATAAGGTAAAAAAAACAAAACATTTATTCTAAGTCTATTTATTCACAGATATTCAAGTACAGAAACGAATCAAATGTAAAATAACACTGCACTTTTTTTTACATTACAAATATAGTTTCAAAAGTTATTTAGTCAAGAACAGCGAGTGAATTTTCTCTATCTTTTGTCGTTTGATTAATGATATTATAGAGATGGTAGCAGGAAAAATTATGCTGCTGTCACTTTAAGAGCTGCACAGATCCAATATACTGTTACACATGCGTTTTCTTTATCAACCGTTTACGTTCACTGAAGAAATAACCGACTGTTTACGAGGATATTTTGACATATTTTTGTGTATTTGTCTGTTCAAGTGCAAAAAGACGTGGAAGAACTCAGTTCAGTTCGCACACTAAAACAGCATTTTCGATTCCCAACCCTAGTTTCGAAACGGGCATTAAAATGCCCAATTTCTCCTTGGTTCGGTTCGCTTTCACAAGGCAACATTTCAAAATCATGTTTGAGTAAACATGTCCTCTCATTGGTCAGAGTGCACCTGACACAACATCAGAGGCGTGTCCTACCGTGAGAAAGCTTTAGCACAGTGCGGGCACACGTAGGGCTTCTCCACGCCTCCCTGGTGGGATCTGACATGATGGCTCATGCGGTCCTTCCGCTTGAAGCGCTGCTGGCAGATCGGGCAGGAAAATGGCTTCTCGTCCGAGTGGGAAAGCCTGTGTCTGTTCAGGTGGTACACATCCCTGAAGGCTTTCCCACAGGTCTCACACGCGTGGTTTTTACGCACAGGGTTGGGGTTCTGGTTTACTTGCCTCTAAGGGGGAGAAGGGAAATGACAAGATCATTCAACTGTCTGAAGTAGAACATCGAAGTAGTCCACCTGTCAAATCACGCAGGCTGCGATTTAATCAAATAAACATATGCGCTACAGGTGAAGCATTTAAACGTGTTTAAGTGTCTCACACTGGCTCAACTCATTTACTGTGAATCATTTACAGTTAAGACGCTGATATCATTAAGTGATATGGGTAGAACAACTTAGGTTTAATAGATTATCCATGCATCTTTTTTTCTTTTTTTAAAAGAAAAATCTGGTTAAAATGTGAGTATCAAATATGATCCATCAGGGTTTTGAGGAACATTTATTTGATCATCTTTCAATCATCATTGTATTATTGTATTAAATGTTTTGCCCCACAATAATAATTAGTAAGATGATATTTAAATGCATAGTTTTATGATCAAAGACATTATTCAGAGGATATACAGTGGCAACTGATATTTATATGCTTTTATGCAAGTAGTCTGCTATACTGTTATTAAGATCTCACTGATTTATCATATCGCATCATCATTTTGGCCACATAAATATCAGCATCTGCACAAATTGCATATTTTTGCTCAGTTTGAGCCTAAAATGAATGTGTTTTTCCTCTAGTGTGAACTCCATATTCTCCTGACAAGGTCAAGATATGAGCCATTAAAGCCTGATGTATCAAATATCACAACAAACAAACAAACAACTTGTGCTTAGCTCATGTACAGTTTCAAACCACACAGACACACAGTCAGTGACGTTACTGGTTCGTTTAGTGTTGTTTTTTCCACCTTATGTATACAACCAGCAAACATGAACAGTGATATAATACTGGCTTCTGGCTATGTCAGAAATTAATTCTTATCACCTGGATCTGATTTACAGTACACAGTGCAGCGCTTCACTCTGAAACCGACAGCTGGCAACCCGTCAAAATAAAAGTTTGATGGGTTACCGTTTGCAAAAATGAAGACGTAAATATCGCTACAGTAATTTTACAGTAAAATAAAATGAGTTGAATACTTCATTTTTTATTCTACAGTACAATAGTGCTATTACAATATATTTCTTTGTTTAATATTTTTATTTAATGATTACAAAGAAACGGCAAGTAACAATATTACTTTACCTCTAAATTATCAACATGATAAAAATTTAGCTAAAAAAACATGTTGCACAATCAACGACATGCTTTCTGTTGTTTAATTGATAGGTCATACTATTGTACTGTAAAATAAAAATGTAAGTGTTAAAAGTAATTTTATATTACTGTAATATTATGCTACCAATATTTACATCTTAATTTTTACATTTTTACAAACCGTAACCGTAACAGTAAAGAGTGAAGCACTGCACAGTGAGTGTACTGTAAATCACTCTAACATATAAACGACAGCGTGACATTTTATTACGCAAAATACAATTCATTTAAATAAGTTCTCTTTTTGAGTAATTGGGATGTTACCTAAAAAATTTACATAATATTCATAATTTTTTTGCCTTAAGCAAAAATAAATCAAGAAATATAAAAAATGTTACAAATCAAAAGAGAAGTGAATCATAATTCCTCTTTTTATATCTAACATAGCATACCGGTATTTCTGTTTATATGTCAGCTACCAAGCTTTTGAATTTTTATAATTGAATGATTATATTTATTAGTGTGCAGATAACTCCAATAAGACTCTGATCTTAATAAAACTTTTTGTTTTCCCTGACCATGGGAATTATAAAAACATAGTCTGCAAAGGTTTGTGCGACCAAGTATATAACCAAGCCTTGGAAAAGTTTAGCTTCTACATATGAACAAAACAACTGTATATTCAATTGGTCACAACATTATGTGATTTAATGTATGCCACTGAATGCAGTATCTGAGAACACACACACACACACACGTATGCCCACCTGTACAGGCTCCCCTGTTGTCATGACAACAGCAGCCGGAGGAGGGAGGGCGGTCACAGTGGAAGCCATGCTCTCCATGGTAACATTGTTTCCATCTTGAGTGACCAGGATTTGTGTGTGGGGAAGGGGCAGCACGGCATTAGGGGACAGCGTTTGGGTTTGCTGTTGGGGTATGGAGAGGTGAAGGAGAGAGAGGGGGACAGTGTGTCTTTCTGCACTCTCTTTGGCCACGGTCTCCTGGCTCTGGGAGCCCCCCTTCATGCGGATGCCAGTGTGGACGGATTGATGACGCCGCAGGTTGTAGCTGTTCTTGAACTGCTTGCTGCATATTGAGCAGATATGAGCCGCACGGGCCGTCCTGGACACTGGCTTCACTGATGGGATGGAAAGTAAAAAAAAAAAAAAAAAGTGTTACTAATCAGTAATAAGTCAGTAAAAAAAACAAAAGGTACATTGTCTATTGTCAATAGTACAGTGATGCATGAAGTACAGCTCACACAGAAGTTTTAAAAAACCAAGCAGCTTTCTGTTGGTCAAAGCGGCAAATTAAATTAGTGTGACAAACTTGAACCAATTGCGAAATCTGCATGTGGATATATTTCACCCTCATGAGAAATTCCTGATCGCACGGATTCCTACTGGACGACGTACATGTGACGCACCTTTACAAACACACTTTTTGACCTACGACTTTAGGGCAGAAAAGGTTCATTATCTATTGTCAATAGTGTAGCGATGTATGAAGCACAGAACTTTTTTGACCTATGAATTTGCGTGTCCAACTTGAACTCTGCTTGGTGAAATCTTTCCCAGGCGGATTGGATCCCTGTTTAAATGACTGGATTTTGCCTGCAAAAATTGCGTCACTTACAAACCAAGTAGCTTTCTGTTGGTCCATGCGGCAATTCTGCAAGACCAACTTGAACCAGTTGTAAAATCTGCATGTGGAAATATTTCACCCTCATGAGAAATTCCTGTTCGCACGGATTGCTACTGAAATGACAGGATTTTGCCAGCGAAACATTTGAAGTTGATAAAAAAAGTTAATCAAAGTTGTCCTAAGACAAGAACAAGTATTGTTCAAAATGTATAAAGGTTTTGATCCACTTCAAATGTTGACTACTGTGTGTGTGTGTGTGTGTGTGTGTGTGTGTGTGTGTGTGTGTGTGTGTGTGTGTGTGTGTGTGTGTGTGTGTGTGTGTGACCACACCTTTACAAATACACTTTTTGACCAATGACTTTCTAAGAATTTTGTTGAAATCAAAATTTGTTCCTCTATACCAATTTCCATCAGTTCCCCCCACCCCCATTTCCAGGTTTTTTTATGGCCGTGTTCCCATTTCTAGACGTAGGATCTTAAAAATGTAGGGCCTTCGCTGAAGTTAACGTGACTATATTCCAGACAGCCTTTCTACGGCACTGCTCTATGTGATCACAGAGGAACACGGAGCAACCACAGAAAACCTCCAACCCCTCCCAGCCAGCTTCCTCACTCTTCTCCAATCCTCCCTCCCTCCCTCTCACCCACCAGGTACAGGGTCCTCATTGAGAGCAGCAGTGTCCACTGTCGATGGAGGCGGAGCTATCTGCTCGTTGGGCGGGGTTTGAGGCGAGGTCGTGTGGACTGGCAGAAGTTCTGATTGGAGGGTCCCCTCCACTTGGGTCTGGGAAGGTGTGGTCTGGGAAAGAACAATCACAAAGTACTAAGTTTGAATTTAAAACTTCAGTGTAGGTAGGTAATAGGTATCACTGAAGTGAACCTCCTCGCAATTTTATTGTAGTAACGTGGTTACAACTTTGTAATAGCATGAATTTCACATCAATTTACATTTATTTATACACACACACAAACCGTTAAATCTCACCTGGAAGAGAAAATTGCTCCACGCGGCATCCATTTTGTTCCACAGCGATGAATATTATAATCAACTACACAATCGTCAAGATTAATAGCGCACAACTGACATGCTTTCAATCGTCTGTAGTTTGCAAATAGTGTTTAAATGGGTTTTTAAACTACTCCCCCAATTACATATTTAATTAACAGCCTTAGATTAACAGGCAATAATGCACACTATTTAGAGTTTAATTTGCTCCTATCCAAGTTTACCCCGAGACATTACAACAACGTGCTATTTATTCATTTGCATGACTTAAAATCCGAAACCAATAATGTTATTCCTACACTCTTACAACATGCATTATAAAACAGCAGTTGAGGCATTTAAACGTTAAATAAACGGTTATACGTCATGCGCTTGACGCATTTTAAATAGTCAAACTTAAAGGTTGCTATGTATAAATCAGTGTTTTTTTCCTCGATCCCCCCGACAGGCCAATCGGGTGTTTGTCGAAGCCTCGCTGTAGGATTCAAGCCGTGACCCGGACGAATAACACTCGAGCCCGGCCGCAGCCCGCCGCTCCACCTCGGCGCTTCAATTCACAGGATGTCATCTTTCTTTTTTTATCGCGCGCACTCTCTCTCTCTCTCCCTCCCACCCCTGTCTCTTTCTTCCTTTTCTTTTTTAATTCCTCTTTCTTCTACCCCCTCCTCTCCTTTTCCTCTCTCCGCTATGTCCCAGTTGTTCTTAAAGGGATGGATGGCTCTCTCCCCCTCCTATTTCCGTCGCTTTCCTCCTTCCTCTCAGAAAATGAGCCGACAGAAATACAGGAACAGCATCGCGCTGTTGACGTCACATGACTACAGTCTGTTGACCGAGACAAAATGACCTCTAGAAATGAATCTGCACTGCGTTCATTTATATATGCCTATGTATAACAAAAATCTGATTTTTTTATCTGATTATTTGCTTTGCAGTTTTTTTCATTGTTGGTTAAAGATACTGTTTGGTTTTTATAACCTTACAGCCCCAAAGAGGATGTGTAGCTATTAATATTAATTCCATATCCATTTTTTACACATATATAAATATATATATTTTTTTTTACATGAATGTAGGCTACATCATTTTATTTTATTTATAAAATCGTACTTAGTGTTAGTCTCTTCTAATTGAATGAATGAAAACGCAGTAAGCTCGAGCGCGTTTTAAAGGGCACGTCGCAATGACGTAGAGGATTTTTCACGGATTTGTTATTGATGCCAGACATTAGTGACGATTAGATGTTTCTAAATGTAAAACCTCCAAAGAATTATTTAGGAATGATTATATTTTTCTGTATTGAACAAAATGTGTAAAGAACAAAATCAAAACGAGACAAATCCACGTTAATATCAATTTATTGTCATTTAAATTGTTTTGCGTTTATTTTTCTTCCACGTGTTTTCTCCCTTCAAGCCAGAAACGGCTTGATTTCAGAAATGAATTTTTCAAGAAATGTCCTCTCAGAAAAACCTCCACTTTGACCCAACAACCTGTTTCACAGCCAACACATACATACACAGATGATAGACAGATAAGAGTCTATCTCTACAATTCACCCCAGTCTAACTAGGAGAGCCTCCTTTACCACCATACATGGATCCAGACTAGTTTGACCTGCCCGTGGACTTGCTTTTGCAATATAAGCTATAACATTCAACATTATAATGGGATCACTGTCCTAAGATCATGAAGTAACATCACACCATATCTCACAAACAAGTCAGTCCATTCAATGGTACAATCTCATTGGCCCTCCAAACACTATATCTGACATCCTCAATACATTAGAAGTTCTGCATGCACTGTTTTACTTTAAACCAAGCATAAAGTAGTAGGTTATACAGAGAGAGATATCAGAGCTGGTGTTTCTCATTTGATTTTGGAGTTCATCAAGTTCCACTTGTGTTCTTCTTGGATATCTCTGAATGCATCTGTGAAAACACAGCCTTGGCGATGCACAGCTGAGTATCTGTTGAATGCTCAAATGCTCTCTTCATTGTCAAACACACTTTGCAGTATCCCACCCGTCCCAAGATCAGAGAACACTGCAACACATTTTATACACACACAAGCACGCACGCACACACACACACACACACGCGCACTCAGCTTAAATCTAGACAGAAACACAGCTATAGCAGCCGCAACAATTTTCCCCAAAGTTCTTCACATCTTCATTGTAATAAAGAGTCTTCCATCATATGACGACTTACTGCACCTGCCTGTCTCTGGAGAGTTTCAATAAATGCACCCAACCTCTCAACATTCAAAATAATACACAATGATTCAGTTCTTTCCAAAAGATTAGTGATTGTAACTCGTTGTAATTAAATCAAGTCTGTTTTTATTGTCTAGGATATGAATTAAAGGATGCTTACCCAAGTGAATAAGCCAGATCTTCCTTTAAATCATTTCTTTTTTTGGTGTGTTTGTGTACAAAAGTGGCAATATTACCAGACCGCATCCCATTCAGCGAATGCACACACTCAAAATGACTATAAACCATTGTTAACACACTAGACCAGATTAAGCACATTTTCTTGCTTTTAAAAAGTACAACCAGATGCTTTGAGAAATTTAAAAAATGTTGTCATGATGACATCAAACATGGTGACATCAAACATGGTATCATGAGTTACGCCATCCACTCCAGATCCAATTTCTACAATTAAATGTTAGGTCTATTCTGTTCATATGTTTTTTTGTTTTGTTTTTATCAAAATGGCAATAGTCATAATTACTATAGAAAACTGTGGACACAATGCTTCAACACTTTAGATACTATATATTTATATATATATATTTATATATACACATTAAAAGATCCAATTGGTGGGAGAATTACTCAAAAAGTCCATGGCTGCATCCAAAATTGCATACACTCCAAGTAGGTTCTCCTTTTGAATAAGTAACTTACATTAACCTTACATTACTTGAATAAGTAATATAAAAAAATTATGAATGTTATCCGGAAGTACTACATTTGTCATGTGACCTACCAGCATCAGTTGCGTCCGTTCACTGCCATTCCCAAATCCTCTCCCGTGGCCTCATGGGATAGTAAAGTGTCCATCATATGTGCACTTCACAATCTCGCCGGAAGTCGTACTGTTTTATGAATATTGTGAATTCGGACATACTACTATGGCCACGTTCTGTTTTTCACCTAATATATTAGGGAAGTATGCAATTTTGGAAGCAGCCAATTTTGTAAAGGTAGGTGCGGTCACATTTACCGTTGCAAGGCAAAATTTCACAGGCGAAAATCCAGTCGTTCTAATAGGAATCTGCGCGTTAAGGAGTTTCGCATAAAGCAAAAAAAAAAAAAAAGAAAAAAAAAGAGTAAGGCGACAAAGTTCCACACGTAGTGCTGACCAACAGAAAGCTGCTTATTTTGAAAGTGACTTCTGTGTGAGCAGTGCTTCATACATCGTAACGCTATTGACAACAGACAGCAACCCTTTTTTTATCCGTGAAATTTCCCTTAAAACTTTGCTAACGTGACCGCACCTTTACATCTCAAATGTGACTGGATAACATATGAATACAAATGTATTTACTACATTAATCTCATGCATTGGAGCAACTCCCATAGATGTAAATGTATTCATAAAGTCTGACTGACATAGAACTTTATAAACATTCTGTGTTCATACTGTAGTGTGTGCATGTACAAATTCTCCCCATCACACTAAAGAAGTCGCGCGACATCCCTTTAAGATGTCTAGAAGGCAGTGGTGATTTTCCAAGCCAGTTTCCCCTTCTTTCTTTTTTTACAAAAAAAACCCAAAAACAACAACGAGCAGGGAAAACAAAAACAATAGGACAAGTAAAATGTGCTCTCACTCGTATTGTAATGGCTTGGAGGAATTCAACAAAGCAAGCCCGACCTCCTTACTCCGTTCCCTTAAGAGTAGGAGAGGTGGGATCCGTTGGAGATGTGCGAGGTGACCGAGGTACTACGGCTGAGGACTCCCTCTCCACCACCAGACCCTCCTGGGCCTCCGCCAGATGCGGTTCTGCGCAGGGGCTGCGGGCTGTTCCTCAACGCCATCAGGCTGGGACCCCGAACCACCAGCCCTCCGCCTCCGCCACCTCCTCCGTAGACTCCTTGAGAAACCGACGACGACTGGGCGGAGGAGGACGACAGTGTGATGGAAGGCGGTGCGGGAGGAGGAGGAGGGAGGAGAGCGAGGGACTGGGAGGAGGAGCGGGAGGGAAGGTGGTGGGAGAAGACGTGGGGGTGTGCGAGGTCCCCCCTGCTCCCTCCGCCCCACTCCTTCTCTTTCTCCCGCTCCCGCTCTCTATCCCTCTCTCTCTCCCTGTACAGCTGTGGCGTGCTCTGGTGATGGTAGTGCTGGGGAAGGTGGTGCCGGTTGTGATGGGAAGACGAGGAGGAGGATGAAGATGAAGACGAGGACCGGGAGGAGTGGTGCAAAGGCCCGTCTCGCGGTAATCCCAAGGCGTGGGAGGCGGACGACGAGGAAGAGGATTCGGCCCGGCTCGGACCCCTGCGGGAGTGGGGATGCGGCGCCCCGCCGTGACTCCAGTGGCCGGACGGACGGGGGGTCTGGCTAGACGGGTAGCCCTGCTTGGGATGAGCCTCGGAGGGGATACCTGTCAACGCCAGGCTACTGAATCCCAAGCGGAGGCTCTCAGAGTCGAAGGCCTCGATTTCGGACGCCTGGCGTTCCAGGAGGGAACGAATGCGCTCTGAACGCTCGTTTTGCAGGGTCAGCATCTCTTCCTCGATCTGGAGAAAGAGATCCATGGATGTCAGAATTGCACTTGTACAAGAGTGGTCCTCAACTGGCGGGTCATGACTAGGGGCTAGACCCTATTTACTGGAGCATGAGCCCCACTGAAATACTGTTCCCAAGTAAAACATTACTGACGAATCATTGTCTGATGATGGAGATAACCGTATACCAACCTGATAATCATTTTAAGTCATTGTACATCCCAAAAAAGGACATTGCATTTGGCACTCTTTCGAATTAAATTAATTACTTGTTTTAAAGGTGTGGTTGAGTATGATTTCACTTTTCTAACTTTAGTTAGTGTTTAATGTTGCTGTTTGAGCATAAACAACATCTGCAAAGTTACGACGCTCAAAATTCAAAGCAAAGGGAGATATTTGCTTTTAAAGAAATCGTTTTTTAAGGACTAGAACAAACGGCTGGTAGAGACTTCACGACATTCCTCCCGGGTTAGTGACATCACTAACCCTAGAATTTATATAAATCCCGCCCCCAGGAACACGCAGTCCATGTTGAGAAGAGGAAGAGTTGTTGTAGTCGAGCACATTTGTGAGTCAGCTCAAGCTGTCGCATCCGTCTTTTCACATGCAATAGAAAGTCCCTCTGTGTGCATCTCACAACAGTTCCTATATGAGCGATTTATAGATTATCATGACAGAATATGCTAATTGAAGATGGTTAACTCCACATCAGCAACATAAATTCATCAACTAACCATTCAGAAACATCCTGTTGCTTCTACATGTTGTCACTTCTTCTCGAGTCTCTCCATCTTTGTCTGACTCCATTTAAACATAAAAGGCAGAACAGTTTCTGTCATTTTAGTGTGCCTGTGTGAGGTAATCGAAGCTGCTAAGGACAAGAGCTCTTGAAGCTCCGCCCCCTGTGCCGGGAGCAGCAGCTCATTTGCATTTAAAGGGCCAGACACAAAACGAGGCGCTTTTGCTAACCCTCAAAAAGTGACAACTTTAACATGCTATATAAAAATATCTGTGGGGTATTTTGAGCTAAAACTTCACACAAACACTCTGGGGACATCAAAGACTTATTCTACATCTTGTGAAAAGGGCATTATACCACCCCTTTAATTCAAAAGAGTGCCATGGTCATCCTGAAGTTTTCTTTGATGGACTATTAAAAACCCTAGACCATAGAGCACCTTGACTGGACACTTCTCCTTAAGATGAGCTCTCTTCTATTGGACTTTGCTTGAAGGACATTGCATATTTTTGTACAATTTAGATACTGTTTAGTTGCAACTTGACCAGCTGAGAACCACTGCTTTAGTTTCCATTGGTCTACCATCATGGCCATGAATGAATGCAGTCAGCCTTTACCCTTTGTTCCAGCAGGGCTCTGCGGATGGACACTCTCTGCTCCAGGTCTTTAACCTCCCTCTCGTGCTGGGTGTCAGTGTGCATCTTGATTTTACTCTGGTACGCATTGAGCAGCTCCAACTCCTGCTGCAGCTGCATCCTCAGCACCTGATACTCGGCTTCCTGAGTCTCATCCAATCGCAGCTGGAGTGAAACAGCACAAAACGGGAAAGATCAATGAAGCAGGGGTAGCTCTGATGTGTGTGTGGCTGCTGGGATCAGATGTAGGGTGATATACCTTACCATGTACAGTTTTGAGAGTATGTCACTGATGATGCAGGTTTGAGTGAGGGTTTTGGTGGGTAGTGGGATGGGAATTGTGATTGATGTGTCCTTGCCTTACTCACAGCCTGTGTGGACAGCATGTCGTTGATTGAGTGGTCGTATTGCTCGGCCAGAATAGCCAGCTTACGAGTCTGCTCATCTTTGAGACGCTTCAGCACGGCCTTGTGGTCCGACTTCGGTGTGTTCTCCAGCAAGTGGTTCCTCAGAGCTTTAAACTGACGTGTTTGGATCTTACACGTGTCCTGGAACTGACGCTTAATCTGCAACTCTTTGGACTACAGGAACAGGGAAGAGGGTTGTAATAAGGTTTGACAACAGACAGATAAGAAAAGAGTGGAGGGGGAAGGACAGAAGCGTCACAGCACGAATGTGCCGTCATTGGTCATAAAACACTTTAAAACAATGTCTTTATTTTAATGTAGCATGACATTGTGGGACATGAAAACGTACAAATAATTTTGATTCAGTTGTCAGATTCTCTACAGTCTCCACAATTTTTGTTGTCTTCGTTATACCAATTAAAATGACTCACTTTTTATTCATGTTTTACCTAATAAAACATTTTAAACTTAGTTAAAATTACATATTTGAGTTTACAATTTAATAAGCTAGTAGTGCCCTCAGTTAAACATAAGTGATGATCAGAATTCATAAGACACGTCATTATAAATAACTTAATTATCAAGACATTAACGCAGCAGCATCAAAGCTATATGAATGGAAAACATAAAACTGAGATGATGATGAATAAGACAAAAATACTTAAAATAATGTAAAATATAAAATGAACCAAAAGACAATGATTATAATAGAGAATTTATTTCAGAAACATATAACAGAAATCTTTGTTTAATCTTGAAGTAAACATCCATTCATGCACAAACACAAAATGAGGATGAAACGCACACACAATGGCCTTGAAACAGACGGTGCAATGCAACATAAAATAACACAAACATTCATCAAATAATAATTAAGACATACTTTGTGATTTTTTTTTTTTTTTTTAAAAGGGAGCATAGCATATGTAAACAATAAGTAACAAGACAAAAATGACATTTTCAAAAACTGGAACAAATATGGCTAAAACTGAAATGCATCCTTTTTTTGCCAAGAAATTGAATTTTCTTAAAATATTTATATTGTATGTCCTCATTACTCATGTCTCATTTCCATTGCAGTACACAAATGGTCCCTTTGATAATGTTAAGATTTCTATGAAGACCTTTCAGTATTTGAGTTTTTAACAGAGCGTTTCATATATATATATATATATATATATATATATATATATATATATATATCATTTGTGAGTTATTTTTCATCAATCCAACCATCAACCTCTTCATTTCTTATGTCACAACTCTGTTTTAATCTTTGGTTTTCAATTTGCATTCTTCTTGTCAAACCTTACATTAAGATGATTGTCAAATGGCTTCTTATTATAGTCTCTGATATGCAGTAATAGACTACTAATAAATATAAAATAAAAGTGCCATGCAAACATTGAGAAACTAGGGCTAACCTATGAAAGTCTTGCATAAATGCTTCATCTAAACAGGCCAGACCTCTCTTCGTAAGGATATGTCCAAAACATTTGTTTACATGGTAAATATGATCAGATCATTGCCTCTAGTGCAATAACAATATATTTCTCTAAACTCCGTATGCATATTCCCAAATTCAATCGTCTACAAACACATTTCCTCATATACTGTTGTGTAAAAACATTTTGGGTGCTAAACTATAAGTATATGAACTTCTATGTGCCAAAAAAGCACATCAACTACCCACATCTTTAGTAATAAAATTGCATATCTCATATACTGAATTTATAATAGATCACTCACATTTAAGAGTAAATATTTCACTTAAAGTTAAGAGATTAATGTTCAAATGAACATTAACATTCAATAAAGTTCACTGCTAAAGTGGCAGAACTGAACTAACAGCATTTAGGATTGCTCATCCATCTGATGGTGGAAACCCCCTAGATTATGTGGCATATGATTGCCATTCTTGAGGTCCTGCCTCTAAAACTTCCAGTGAGAGGACTTTATTAATATTTTAGCGGCTTTTAGTTGTTCTGAAGCTTTTGAAATTATACAAAACACTGATTTTGCAACAATATGCAGCCTAGTTTTCAATGTTTTACTATTTCAATACAAAACCTTTTATACACCAGGACTTATTTGAAAAGTAGGAAAAATCATTGGCGCTTTATTCAATAAACTTCTATTGCACTTTTGGAAGAATAAGCTTGTAGTGTTGCGTTTTTGGGAGATCTGTAAAGCTCAGTATTATTATCCACTTTCACAGTAGACACAGTACATTAATTTAGCATTGAACGTGCATGGCTTAATTGAAAGGCCTATGGTCATTTTCATAAAGAGCCATTTTGGTTTTGGAATATAATACAATTTCCATGTAGAAATCAAGACCCCCCTTCAAAACAAAATAAAAACTAAATCAAGATTGCACAGACATGGCTTCAACAATCACCATAATAACACATATAGCTCTTGCTATTTGAAAATAAAATAACTCAGAGTAAAAAAAATAAAAAAAAATAAAAAAAAACAGAAACTTTTACAAAAAGCACAATAATCAAATAAAGCTTTCCATTCACTGGCGACTGACCGTGAATGAGCGAGTTGTAAAAAATAGGTTAATCTAAAAGGGATAGTTCACCCAAAATATATATTCTGCCATGATTTACTCACCCTCATGTGATAACACAAATTAAGAGATTTTTTCTCTCCCTCCAATGAAAGTCCGGGTAATACATTTTATGACACCTTCACAACCTTTTGGACCTTCTAAGTTTTGGTTACCTGGAATTTCAAATGAGAGACAGAAACCTCTGGTTTCATAAAAAAAAACCATTTTGCTTCAATGTTTAACATTTCTGGATTTGGAACGACACAAAGGTGAGTAAATTAGAGGATTTTCATTTTGGGGTGAAATATCCCTTTAACCGGATACTTCCCTGTAAAATCAGGCACAAAAAAGGAGTGCATGTAAGCAAACGGACAAAATAAATCAGCCATAAGGATCAGAAAGAAAAATAAACGATGGATGATGGAATGTGCATGCTCACATACCTCCCTTCTTCCATTTCAATCTATCTCCAAGGCACTACCTTTCCTTTTAAAGACCTCCCTGAGGCGGTTCTCCTCAACACACTCTCCCACCTCCCGTCTTCCCTGTACATCCTCTCTCTCTCCTCCCTTCTCCTCCTTTCCTTCTCTCGTCTCTCCCTCATCCTCCGCCTCTGTTCCCTCACGGCTCTAGGCAAAAGAATCGGCAGCTTGCAGGGTCTCTCCCTTCGCAGCAACCCGAAGGCCTGCAGCCGTTTCAGGTAATTCTGCGGCAGTTCCTTCAGTACGCGCTTGGCTAAGCGTAACACCACGGAGTTAGCCAGGTCTGTCAGAGTGCCGAGAGGTCGCCGGACAAACCGGCGTCCTAAAAGCAGGAACCGTGCGAACAGAACGGAGTGTTTGCTTTTGGCCTGATACTGTGCAAGAAGGCTATTTAAAGGCACAGGGATTCGGGACTGTCGCCCACCCCAGTTGCGTCCGGCTTTAGGGAACATGTCGTAGAGGCTGCGCTCGGTCAGGCCACCCAGAAGAGACTGGCACACAGTGAAAAGAGGCTTTGGCAGGCGAAAAAGAACTCGCATCCAGAGGCGATTGAATTTGCGTGGAGTGTTTTGGAGGAAGACCCTGGCCGGCCGGACGACCAGGACCACCACGAGGTAAAGGGTGAGGAAAAGTGAAGGGGAACTGAGAAAGGACGCAGAGATCAAGGCTACGGGGACGTAATAAAGTCCTAAGCTTAAAGACAAACCCAGACTGAACAGGCCTGAGCCCCAATATGTTAGTGAAAGGTATGTGGAAAATGACAGCGAGCAGCAGGAACGCAGGAATAGGTAGGAAAAGAAGAGCGCCAGGAAGGCAAGCTCACCAGAGAGAAGGATAGAAGCAAGGGAAGGAAGAGGAGGTGAGCGGCGCAAGGACAGCAGGAAGACGGAAAGGAAAAGAAGGGTGAAGACGGAAGGCTGCACGGCAGCCGAGAGCGAAAGAACGAGGCAGATTGCGTGAGAAAAGAGCGAGGGAAGGGTAGGTTGGGAAGAGGGAGGCGTGTAGACGGGCGGAGGTTCCAGCTCTTCTAACGTATCCGGAAAGTAGAACTCAGAGAGTTCGTCTGCGTCACGCTCTAGTGGGCGGCGCTCAAAAGAAGGAGCGAGAATTAGCTCTGATGGACAGCCGTCGGCCACACCTCTATCCTCGTCCTCACTCTCTGACTCGCTAGCGTCATCCCACAGAAGCCCTTCTACTTGTCTGGGATCGGCATCAATTTTGCCCTCAACGTATTGCTGTTCATCTAACGACATTTCAGTTTGCTCTTTTGCACTTTCGTTTGCATTGTCAGCAGATGTTGCAGCATCTTCCACTTTTCCTTCACGGTCTATTGTTTCACATTGGTCAGTAAATATCTCTTCAGTGTCATTTCCTTCAAGAAGTTTTATTTCCCTCTCAGCTTGCTCAGCTGTGTCTTCAACAGCACCTACCGGCTGCCCCTCATCCCCATCTATCTTTTCTCCATCTCTCTTTCCTTCATCCTCTAGCTGTTCCTTTGGCTCCACCCCTTTACCTTCAAGCCCCTCCCTTTCAGCATGATCCTCCCCCTCCCCAAGAGGCCCCTCCCCTTCTGTATCCTCTGTAATGTCACAGTCACTCACTCTCAGACTCTTGGGTTGCTGGCGGACTTCGACGGCGTGCTTTTGCCGAAGCTCTTGCTCACGCCGTTTATTGTACTCCATCTGGTTGGTGAGCTCGGTCTGGTGCTGCGTCCGGATCAGGTCGGCCCGCGTGCGCTGCACCAGACCCAGCTGCCGAAACTCCAGCTCCTGAGTCGACTCGTGATGGCGAAGCAACATGGCGCACTCTAGATCTTTCAAAGTCTGTTTCTTGTTCAGGTCCTACATTGAGACAAGTATATGGAAAGAAAGGAGGCAGAGATGGAGGATGGTGGTTAGAAAAGCATCAGGCAACTGTGGTCAGGCATAAAATGAGTACATGGTATTTAATTAGTAGTTTTCACTGGAATGGTGTCTTTTAGGAGCTCCCTTTGGAAAGTGTTGGCTGTGTGGAAGACATTAATTTGCAGTTGTGAGTAGGAGCATCTACGTCAGACCTTGATCATTAAACTCGTTGTCGTGTTGAACATTATCATTAACTAAAGCTAAAACCATAAAAAACATTCTTATTATTTGAAATAAAATAAAATATTGTTTACACTGGCCATATTTGCAGTGTTTCCCAATAATTACCTAGACTGGAAAATTTAAAAATATATATTTTTGCGCGGTTGCTTTGGCAAAGCGTCTGTCAACTGAGCTAAAAATCATAAATCACAATATGGTTTAGTGTGCTTATCAAATAATTAAATCATAGCCTTTTGCTAAGTAACAAAGTATATGATCTGAAGTGCAGCAGCAGCACATCCAGTGTTTGCAGCGTCTCAGAGCGGCTCGCTTCACAGTTAATGCAGTGAACTCCGTCTACATCTACATTTATGCATTTGGCAGACGCTTTTATCCAAATCGACTTACATTGCATTTCAAGGTAAACATTTACATTCTTATCAGTTCTTGTTCTTACCATTCTTACCATCTCTTAATGTATTGAGTTTAACATGCATTTATGAATGCTATGTGTGCCAGTCACGCTTTATTTTCACATTCGCCCAAAATAAAAGTTTTATGGTCTAACTCTAGCAAGTGAAGAAATTAAGTTTAGTAATTTTACTGCTGTAGTGTGTAGTATAGTAATTTATATACTTATTATCAAATATTTATATTTTATTTTGCAATGCAGTTGTATTACAATAGTAATATATTCCTTAGAGATAATAATAATAAAAACTTAATCTGGTTACTCATAAGTGGTTGGTGCTGTTTCTTTTCATAGGCATTAGATTGATGCAATTAACTTTAAAAATATTGAAAAGTTTCTTCCAGGGGACCATCCACCACGGTCTCACAAAACTGCATGTGACTGACAACATAAGCAAATAAACCAGTTTGTCCTTTGTGAATAAGCGGTCATCTGAAACACAAGCTGTGTCACAGTAGAGTCATGCAAATTAATAATAACAAACTCATTTAAAAACAACTAATAATGCCGATAATCATGAATGATCAAATATCGGTAGATTATTTGGCTAGTACCTCTCTGAGCAGGTCTTGCTCCATGTTGTGGCGAGATAGCAGCATCTTCCTCTTGTATTGGCGACACTGCAGCTCGTAATATTGCCTCTGTCTGCGTAGTAACCCTGCCTCTTCCTCCGCCTGGATCTGCTGGAGACACTCCTTCTGCTGGACCAGCCACTCCTGCTTCTCTCGCTTCGGCGTGGACTGGTTCTCATTGAGCTCCTGCACAAAGGGACAAAACATTCAACACTACATCTGAGCAAATCCACAGCCAAACCAGATTGTGACGTACCTCTTTAAGTTGCTCTTTTCGCTGCCTGTACTGGCGTTTCTGAGACTCAAGCAAGCTGGTCAACTCCTTCTTCTGCTGGCCCAAGATATGCTGCTGAAACTTCTTCTCTTCTGTGAGAGCACCCTTAGTCTGAGTGGTAAGACAAGGAGAAAAGAAAAGTTGTTGTATTTCAATTCATTGCCATATCATCTTCACAGGCTATTTCATGGCAGATACAGATTCAACATTCAACAGAACTATAAATACAAACATTTTATAAAATTAAAATAAATAGTGCAAATATTTTATATAAATGAAAAAAAAAATTATATATATATATAATTTTTTGTATATTATAACTTTGTATATGTACAAAGTTTTTTCTCATTTATATAAAATATTTGCACTTTTTTATTTATTATATAAATATTAAATATTATTTATATATATATTATATATAATTTTTTAATGAATATATAATTGTTTTAAATGTATTTAAAATATAAATAAAATTATATCGATTTTTTTTATATTTTAAATACATTTAAATAAATTACATTTATATAATTAAAATATTTTTTTAAGATGGAGAAAAAAAAGACTACAAAATGTATATACAACACTATCAAAGATTTCTTTGATAATGTACTTGTGATAAAAAAAATTATTTACTTGTGATACAAAATAAGTTCTTCAGAGTTTGCCATTTAAAACCCGTTGTCTCATGACATTTAAAATGGGCAGATTGGCAGAATAAAACGGCTCTCAGCCTGACTTTCACTCACTATCTCTCTTTGTATGGTCACATCTGTTTTTGCCACCACCCAGAAGGTGTTCAAGGCAGAGATGGTAGGTTGCTCCTTTAGGGGAGAAAGGTCAGTGGGTTTACTGTTGGGTCAACAAGTCAAGGATGGGGGAAAGTCTCTTGTGTTCCGGAAGGATCCTATATTTGGACTGGTTATTCTCTTTTCTGTAGCATTTCTATATGAGGTCGTGTACACTTCTTATCGGATGAATCCCTGTCCCACCCCTGAACATATCATATTAGCTACATACAATAAAACTTTGGAGGAAGCTTAAACCTTCTTCCCTCCGCTGAGTTATTCAATCCTGTTAAATAAAGAACTGAAAATGATGACGACACAAGAAGAAATCATATAACACAGATAACAAAATACATGCTTTACAGACAGGTCATTTTGCTTGCCATTTATCTCATATACAGTACAGGCCAAAAGTTTGGAAACATTACTATTTTTAATGTTTTTGAAAGAAGTTTCTTCTGCTCATCAAGCCTGCATTTATTTGATCAAAAATACAGAAAAAAATGTAATATTGTGATATATTATTACAATTTAAAATAATTGGTTTTCAATTTATTATACTTTAAATTATCATTTATTTCTGTGATGCAAAGCTGAATTTTCAGGATCATTACTCCAGTCTATCACATGATCCTTTAGAAATCATTGTAATATGATATTCATTATCAAAGTTGGAAACAGTTCTGCTGCTTAATATTTTTTCATAACCTGTGATACTTTTTTAGGATACTTTGATGAATAAAAAAAAATAAAAAAATTAAAAATAGAAATCTTTTGTAACAACAATATACACTACTGGTCAGTAATTTGGGGTCAGTAATTTTTTTTCTTTTTTTTTTTTAAATAAATCAATACTTTTATTCAGCAAGGATGTGTTAAATTGATAAAAAGTGATAGTAAAGAAGATTTGTATATTTGAAAATATTTTTTTATTTTGAATAAATGCAGTTCTTTTTAACCTTTTATTCATCAAATATATTAGGCAGCAGAACTGTGTCCAACACTCATAATAAATCAGAATATTAGAATGATTTCTAAAGGATCATGTGATAGACTGGATGTCACATGTGACACTGAAGACTGGAGTAATGATCCTGAAAATTCAGCTTTGCATCACAGGAATAAATTATTTTTTGAAGTATATTCAAATAGAAAACTATTATTTTAAGTTGTAATAATATTTCACAATATTACTGTGGTTTTTTTCTGTATTTTTTATCAAATAAACGCAGCCTTGATAAGCATTAGAGACTTCTTTCAAAAATATAAAAAACGTAATGTTTCCAAACTTTTGACCTGTACTGTATACTGGTTGATAAGAGGTCAGAAGGAGGGATTTATAAAGAAAAGAAATCTGAAACCATCAAGCATTGTTTCCTCCACTCACCTCTTTCTCCAGGAAGACCTGGTGCTTCTTGCCAAGCTTGTCTGCTTCACTGCCGAAGTTGTTTCTCTGCGTCTCCAGTTCCTTGTCAAGCCTGAGCTGATGTTCGTCCATCTCGGCCTTCAGCTTGTTCTCCAGAGCCATCAGCTGTTTCTGATGCTGCCGCCTCATGCGTTTGTATCCGGACATCTGCTCTCTCAGCGCTGAGCCCTGCTCGTGCTCCTGGATCTGACGGGTCACCAATGAGGCTGTGCGGATTGTGGCGAAGTGGTCCCGTCCTCGACGTCTGCGACCGCCAGAGGGGCCCTGGGGCTGGGACTCCACCTCCGGCTGGTACGGGTCGTCATAGATGTTATCATGGATCTGTGTGGGGGACAGAGGGACAAATGAAGGAAGAATCATGAAATAAATCTGTGCATGTGTGTGTGTGTGTATATTTATACATGCATAGACTACCTGTCAAAAGTTTACAATAAAGAATTGTTCATGTTTTTAAAAGAAGTCTCTTCTGCTCACCAAGGCTGCATTTATTTGATCAAAAATATAGTAAAAACAGTTAAAAATTATTACCATTTAAAATACCTGTCTATTGTAATATATTTTAAAATGTAATTTATTCCTGTTATTCAAGGCTGAATTTTCAGCATCATTACTCCAGTCTCCAGTGTCACATGATCATTCAGAAATATTTCTAATATGCTGATTTGGTACTCAAAACCATGATACACTTTGGGGTAATTAAATGATCACTTATTCAGCAAGGATGCATTAAATTGATCAGTAAAGACATAATGTTACACAAGACTTCTATTTCAAATAAATGCTGTTCTTTTGAACTTTCTAAGAATCTTGAAAAAATAATCATGTTTTCCACAACAACATTAAGCTGCAATGTTTTGAGGACCATTTATAAATGCTAATTATTATTTTTGATCAACTAAATGCAGCCTTGGGGAGTACAAAATACTTTTTTTTTATGTAATTTGACTAAGTTGTTTCCACACAAGCAGCTCAAACGAAGCCATGGACACGTACCAGAGGTTTGTGCAGCACCGAGCTGTTGGAGGTCACTGTGTGTTCGCCCTCCTGCATCATAGCCATCTCTCCACTGTCATCCGAACCATCTGCAAGGCTGTTCACTGAAGAACTCTGGGAGCTGGCACTTATCGACATGGACGGCAGCGAATGGGAGCTCTCCATGCTGTTCACCGTGCCCGTCCGCAACATATACTGCTCTACATCCTGCAAAACACAAGACTGCATTTAAAAATATGCAGGTGATGGTGATTTCAACAACCATTTTTAAAATCACCCGGAAATGCCTTTTGCAAAAGAAAAACTTGAAATCTAATTGAAACATTTAACCCAGATCAATCCTATTAAAGGGTTAGTTAGATGAAAAATCAACATAAAATGTATTCTATAGCTGTGGAATATAATTGTTTTCATGTTGCATCCCAATGCTGATGTGAAGGATTCTGCACTGATGCATAAAAACTAAATTATCTTTTTTTTTCTTTCTTTTTTATCACATGTTGTACTGTTTTATTGTAAATTAAGAACTCTTGAGTATTAATAAAAAGTTGCTTGTTTTTCATAAGCTAATAACTTACATAATAACTTAATTATATGTTTTGTGTTTACATATTACAGCGGAGTATTAAAAAAAATAGACAGGTTGTCTTGTAATTTGACATGCTCTTATGTTTGAAAATATCTAATAAAAAAGTTTAAAGTGTGTATTATTAATAAAAGAACTGGAGGACAAGATGCAATGTGATGTATCTATACGTTACCCCCTGAATCTCATTCAAATCATGAGGAAAGTTAAGATTCACACCTATAGTGTGTTCAATAACTCATTAATGCAGTGGTCGGGAACCTATGGCTCGCGAGCCACATCTGGCTCTTTGGCAAAAATCATGTGGCTCGCGAGGTCTCTCACCCTTTACCAACAAACCATCGATGAAACAATTAAAACACATCAACAGAGATCGGCTCTCTGCAGAAAAAGCAGCCAATTACAATTCCCTTGTTGTAGTCCAGCCTACTTAAGTTAATTAAAAGTTTATGATAATAATAATATTCAAGTTGTACCGGCAAAAGTGCGTGTTCAGTGCTGTTCGGGAGTTCTGTGGTAACCTACAGCTCCTGCACTGGATTCAAGCTGGCGAAAACCATTCTAGAACAGCAGCGAAAATGTAAAAGTAGGCTTTATAAACTTTAATATATCCTTTTATTGAAACGGGGGCTTTGCTGTGCAAAGAGACATTTGCGCAGAGACCCTTTATGTCCTATAAATGTGTCGTATTTTTTGATAATCCGCGCAGATTTCAGTTGACGATTCTGTTTAAAGTTATTAATAACAAAACATGAATGAATGAGAAAGAAAATAACAGGATGTGCTTTATATTGAAAATAAATATTAAAAGCGTGATAAGTCGCGAAAGAGAACTGAAATCTACTGACAGGACGCTGTGCGCGCGCTCCGAGCGCAACACGGACAAGTAGCCTTTGTCTTCGGTTGCGCGCCTAAGCGGCCAAATAAACAGAAATATTTAAAAATGGCAAGTCGAGTATTCACGTAAACACAGCAGATGTACTCTGTGCATTCACTCTCTCTCTCTCACACACGCACACATAAGAGGATTTATGCTCATCACTTGGTAACTCAACCTCACAGTGAAAGCCCTGCACAATTAATTCCATATTGCAACTAATTTATTGTTTGCTGAATATTTGTTTGTTTTTAGTTGTCTATGGACCTAATAATTAGCCTACTACTGTTGAATTTTTTATTGAAAAAAGCACGTCTTTAATTATATATATATATATATATATATATATATATATATATATATATATATATATATATATATATATATATATATATATATAATTTTTTTCTACTGTGGCTCTTTTGGAAAAATGCATTATCCAAAAATGAAAAAATGGCTCTTTGGTCAAAAAAGGTTCCCGACCCCTGCATTAATGTGATGGATTTCGGACAAAGAAAATGTCCATTGATTGATTAGATTGTGAAAAGTGGTCTCTATAACAAAGGTTTGAAAATTACAAAAAGAAAAAAAAAGTCAGAGGAAAAGCAAGTTATTACATTTGAAGAAACACTACAAAGAAAAAACTCTTTACAATAGCGGACTCTGAAAGCAAATAAGATCATTCTCGAGTTCATATTGACTTTAAGGCTAGCTAAATCAAAGAGACAATTTGCCATTGTGTCACAAACAAATCACTCAAGCACACCCAAGGTCCGAACGGTGCAAGGGAACAAAAGACTCCAAACATTTGAAACATGAGCTGGAAAACGTCTGAAACGCAAGTGAATAGACAAAACAATTTAACAAACCCTAAACTGTTTATGTCTATTGTTAAAATTCTTCTCTGGTTCCATGATCTAACGATTGGACGAGAGGACGGCACCCAGGCAGACATATTTACTGTACCGACCACATTTGATGTTTCCAAATATAGCTCTTCTACTGCAGTGTAAACAGATGAACTGATAGTGCACGACTCTATCAAACGAGAGGGATTCTGAAAATCAAAGTTCCTTTAAATGTATTTATTTGACAACCAGACAAGTTGAAAGGTTCTCCCACCTCTTCCTCCTCCGTCCCCTCGATCGCAGGCCCATTATGTGTCTCATGGAAGAGGATCTTCTTCATCTTTCGGTATTGCAGGTTATCTAACTCCCTCACAGCGTCTTTAGTGCGTGCTATCAGATCCATCACAGCTGTCACTGGACGCTCACGGCACAGGAAGTGATGCTGGAGAAACAAAGCAGAGAGGTTTTTTCCAAACAGCAATCACTGGAATGCATCGTGTTTCAGAAAGTGTAACATTAACAGTCTTAAAGCGCCTCAAAAGACTTTTACTTTAAGCAGCACATCAGAGGTAGGTCTGTCCTGGGCAATCTTCTGCAGACACGAGTCTACGAAGTTACGGAAATAATCCGACCTGAGAGGTTGGGAAACAAAATATGCAAATTAGTTAGTTGAATGTAGTGCAATTCAAAAGGCACATCCTGTTAGAGCTACTTGGTACAAAGTGAATAGTGTTAACGCTTTAGGCACCAAGTTGATGCCAAATTGGGTATGATTCAGTTCGGTACTTGCGGTATCTGACTGACAGGAGACTGCGATCTCAGAGTCATAAACATATTTACGGTGCTTTGCACATCACAGGGATACAGCTTCACATGTGAATGATCAAAGGCACTTCTATGTCAAAATTCCCATCTTATTTTATATAATAATTTGGGTGACACTTTAGATTAGGGTCCAATTCTCACTATTAACTCCGACTTTTACCTCAAACTCCTAATTACTGCTTATTAATAGTTTGTACGGTAGTTGTTAAAGCTGCAGTAATTTCTTGTAAACACTGTTGATATTTAGCCTGGAAATCCCATCGAGTAATGAAAATCTCACTGCATGCAATTGGATAACACTACGACCAATCACTGTCGTGACTGCGCTGTCGTCATTTAGCTCGCCTCTGGCGAGTGCATCTATCGGTGTATCGGTGATTGGTGCAGCTCGGATACAAGGGCATAGTTAATGAGCGTCATTACTCAATGCCAGAGTAACTCGCTGAGCAAATTCAACTTGTGCTCTCGCGATTTCCATGGTAGTTGATATTTGAAATCACCAACACAAACACACCCCTACCCAAAAGGATCACACACCCCTATCATGATGCCTTCGCCCCTTGATACCTTTACTTAATTACTCATTTTATTTGAAGGCTCCACGTCACTATATTATTGTATATATTATATACACGATAATATATTGCATATAAATTACACTATTTTACATATAAATAATATTATCCAGCATTTTAAATAAGAGTATTTTCAACAGCATATTTATGGCAAATGGTTTTAAACTTTTGTAGTTTAATTTTCTGCAATGCCTGATCAGAAAGTTTGAGGTATATCAATACAGCGCTGCTTTGGAAACACATAAAAAGCAAGAAGATCTTTGACAGTGTGGATGAAGCGTTTCTGGTTCCCTACCAGTGATTGGACTGCAGGACTGGGCTCTCGTTCTGGGCGATGTGGTATAAGGCACTCATAGCATTCATGTTAAACAAGGGAGGCTTTCTCTCTGCTACAATAGAGAAAAATAGAAACAAGCAAGCAGTTAGTAAGGCATCTATTATACTGTAAGTATATTACTATAAACATTCACCTTATTATGCTTTTTTACACGTTCATCTTTCTTTAGTGTGTAATGTTGCTGTTTGAGTATGAAAAAGGTCTGCAAAGTTACAAAGTCCCTCCAGCGGGAGTTATTCTCTATATCAGCGTCAGTGTGTCTGAACTCCCTGAAACACCTCCATTGTAGAGTTTCTTCCGGGAATGAACGTCAAAATATTCCTCATTTAAAGAATTCCCGCCCAAGGGATATGCAGAATAAAGGGGCGGGGGCCTGGTTGAGTTAGTTAGTAGTGTGTTGAATCTCTCAGTTATGGTAAGGGGCGTTACATTTCTCAAACGCACCAATCACAACACACGGAGCACATTGTGCTTTTTGGAAGGAGGGGCTTCATAGAGTCAGGCCTGTGTTTTCTCAAAAGACCATTGGTGGCAATGGTTCTGCGATCTACGTACTTAGGCTTACGATGCTTTTGAAACGCAGCCCAGAGCGTTACTGACGTACTGGGAAGAGAAATGCTGCCACAATGTTGAATATGTGAAAAATAATGTTGTTTTTTTTGCATTCAAGCATGAAAACATGTTTTAGCAGACCCCAAATACCAAATCAAGACTTTGTAAAACGACGTAATAGTGCCTCTTTAATATTTTGCCTGTGGTAAGCAACAGTAAAACATTAAAACAAAATGTGAAATATGTTGAACATAGAAATGGTACATTTTCACACCAAAGATGTTCTCTTTCAACATACAACACATGGGTGTTCTCTTGCACATCACGCATGACTTACCAAGCTCTATGCAGGTAATGCCGAGTGACCACACGTCAACCTTGCCATCATATTGCCCTTCATCCATAGCGAGGATTACCTCTGGAGCCATCCTGCAAACAGAGTACAACTTCTGTCATAACTCTCCTAACAGTAATTGACCAGATGATCTCACTATTTTCAACAATCTTATGTTCAAGAAAACCATTTAAAGTGACCTTTAACTCATGCGTAAGGGTATATTTCTGCCTAATATGTTGATAAAAGGCGTTGTAATTAATGGGAAGTGTTTTTGTACCAGTAAGGTGTGCCCACAAAGGAGTTGGCAGGAGCAACAATGGAGGCAGAGCCAAAGTCTCCCAGTTTGACTTGGCCAGGCTCAGTCAGTAAGATGTTACCTGCTTTCACATCCCTATAAAAGGAAGAAACATTAAAGATTCAAAGAAGATATGTTGTAACTGAAGGCGACAGCCAAAATTATTTGCAGAGTCGACAAAACTGGATCGTAAAGGCATTATATCAGAATGCGTTTGCATTAGGGGTGTGCGATATTGACAAATTATATCAAGATATTTTCTAGGATTTTGTCGAAACCGATAATTAGACAATATTTTGCTGAATGTGTTTTTGTGCTGGTGCCTTGGTTAGTTTAGGTCTGTCATGGACATCTGACTCCTGAAGCTTTACATATTCTTCACATTCTGTGTTGTTAATTCAACCGATTTGTTCAAGTGTCTGAAATCGCCCCCGATACCCTTAAAATAGCGCATTATTTGATACTAGTGTCATTTGTAGGAGTGTACCATAGTGGACTTTATCGAGGAAATGAAATCCCATTATGCACCGCAATAACAAGTGTACAACCGACAACGTCTAGAGAATACCCATAATACACTGTGACGATCGCGCCAGATTAATTCGCATCTGACTCATCCATCCATTTTCCAAACCGCTGGTCCAATGTGGCTACAGCGTAATATCATACAGGTATAAATTCCTTTTTAATTCATTATTAAATTGTTTAATTGAGGTTTTTACATAGTTTCCATGACAGAGCTCAAGATAAATCTTTTCATTACTACTGGAGCTGCTAGTTTGCTACGTTTCAAATGATTATTAAACAGCAAGCACAAACTATGCAAAAGCGGCCGAACACAGCTCCAGTCTTTATGAATGGATCACAGAATCATTGATTGATTTGTGCAAAAACTCTGATTTAAATAGTAACGAGAAGCCACTGTGTGTTGCTCGAAGACTGCACAACGGTTCTGTTTAGGATTTGACAAAACAGGAAAAACAGACAATATTAACAATATTATGTCTGAAATGTAACTCAGAATATTAGCTTCTTGTTTACTGAACTGTTGTATGAAATCAAATCACGTTTCCAATCGTGCATATATTTGGGTTAAACTGCATGCCTGCTTGTGTAATACTGCTCAACTATATCATATAGAAATATAAGAAAAACTATTTTTAGTCCCCCATATCTTGAATTTTGGAGTCAATCTACTAGGCTACATCATGCAGTGAAAGTGTGCACTCTAGGTGTGCGTGTTTGTTTTTTGTAAAGTGAGTGGCATGCTAGATAATGACAGCTTCCACATCCTTAAAACAACATTTATATCGTATACCAGGGGAGTCCAAACTCGGCCCTGGAAGGCCTGTGCCCAGTAAGAACTTGATTAACTGGTTCAGGTGTGTTTAATTGGGGTTGGAGGTAAACGCTGCAGGACAGTGGCCCTCCAGGAGAAGTGCTGGACACGCCTGTTGTAGACTAGCCTAGAAATCTAGATGCACCCGAGCGGCAGCAAATTTTAAACTTGCAGGCAATGTCGTCTAGCAACTCTCAGTTGGCTTGCGAGCTGGAAAAACCAAACTCTAGTCAGGCCAATCAGATCGTGTATAGAGTCGGTGGGTGGGCTTAACATAATGACGGCAGAGTTGTGACGGTTCCGTGTGAATTCCCTGCTACTTGAAAACAAAGAAGAGCTGCTGTCTTTCGAATCGGCTTTGGCCGCGACTCTGGAAGACCTGGAGTTAAGCTTTTCTTTGCAAAAAGAACAAAGAACGGCACTGAAGTCATTCTTAAAAAAGGAAGCTGTGTTCGGAGTTTTGCCGGCCAGATACGGCAAAAGTTTAATCTATCAACTAGCTCCGCTGGTGGGAAAACGCTCTGGTTGGTTATAGCGATATCCCATTGCGTGCAGAGGGAATTTGAAAGACAACCGTTTATCCCGCCCCTCGGATTGAGCCCTGCCAATGGTGTGTTCCCAGACCCAACATCTTGATGTGGGTCTGGCTTGTCAGGCTAGTTGTAGACAATACACATCGCACACCCCTGATTTACGTGATGCTCTTGAAAATCATGTCTCAAGCTGCTCTTTACCTGTGAATCATGTTGTGCGAGTGGAGGTATACCAAGCCCTGCAATGCACCGTGAGTAATTGCTGCTATCTCCACTTCCTGTAGTGGTTTCTTGTGCACTGGGAAAGGGGAAGAAAAAAAATGGGATCCCGTTTATTTGTTTCTGCAAACTTCTTGACCAGTGACGTTTTACACTTCCGCATCTGACCGAGCAGCTGCAAACATCCACATGCTTCCTGAAACAACTCACTCACCTTCGAGCAGATCCGAGGCAGAGCCCAAACAGTATTCCATCACCAGCTACAAGAAAAGTAGGAAAGGAAGATCAATGAGAGGTAGACACAGAAAAGAGGAGATAAAGAAAAGGCATAATTGCTGTTAGCAAGCGACAAGTGGTGCATGTAGGGCTGTTATTGTAGAAAATGGAAACTGTTAGCGGGTCAGTACATTCTCTTCCCTGAACGAGGCTTTTGAAAAGCGTTCAGCCTCCCTCCCACACACAGAGACACTCACCCATGCTGTGTGTTCGCGCAGGTAGCAGCCTCTGTACTCCACCGTGTTGGGGTGCCGCAGCTTTTGAAGGAACTTCACCTCTTTGACGATATCCTGCCATTTCTACAGCAGGAACGAGAGAACAATGAAACAATCAAGGGACTATTCAGCGTCGGCTTCTGCTCCCCTTCATTTCAAATTTCTGATCTATGTGATTGTGTGAAACAGCCGAAAATGTGAGATTGCAAATGAGGCGTAGCGCGGCACTTGGCGTTTGAGTGTTCTGCAGCACAGCGAAGGGGGTAGTTTCCGCTGTTTAAATGGCACAACGGTCTATTTCGGCCAGAGAGATGCTGTCTGATTTGCATAATTTGAATGCAATGCTGGGGCTTGCAAAGAACAGAACTTGGTAACATGCCAGTCGATACAAAAAAAAAACACTATGAACTGCCTTCCTGTCTAGTGCCTACAAAGGCAGCATCCTAACTGTAACCTCATAAGAGAGCGATTTAAAAATGCCCAATATAGGCATCAACTTGAGGAGACTCAACTCAGAGTTCAAAGGTGGCCACCCACTTTTTACTGGCCTTGTTTCTCTGGTCTTCGTTTAATAGTTATAAGCCATGACCCAAACCAGCTATGAGGAGGATCACAACAACATTACAAACATAACAAAAAAAGTACAAGTATAAAGAGTACAAGGAAAGAAACACAATCCCATGAAGCACTGAAAATTACAATCAAATTGAAAATGTAGGAGAAATATAAAAAGAGTTGGTAACACTTTAGTTTAGGGTCCAATTCTCACTATTAACTAGTTATAGGATATTGGCTGTTTATTAGTACTTATAAAGCACATATTAATGCCTTATTCTGCATGACCATATTCTACATCCCTTAATCATCCAATACCTAAACTTAACTACCTTACTAACTATTAATAAGCAGTAATTAGGAATTTATTGAAGCAATAGTCATAGTTAGTAGTGAGAATTGGACCGTTATCGAAAGTGTGACCGAAGAGTTCTTTTAGCACAATTTGCTTGTTTCGAATCTCTGATTGGTAGAGATTTCATTGCAGAATCGTGGGTAATGTAGTTTTCCACCAGGAATTCCATTGTTAAATAATTACTTAAAAAATAAGTTGAAATAATGCAGACTTCACAGCTTCAACAAAAGCATATACAATCAATTAACCACCTCATAGCTCAAAGTAGGTCTGTTTTTAAAGTTTATAAGTTATCATTAAAAAATTATTTCCCTATCCCTATGGAGAAAAAAAATGGGATTTTTACTTCTGGAACAGACTGTTGAACTCTATTGACTTAAATGGAGTTTGCTGTTAGAAAGTAGCAAAGCTAACAACACAACACTAATAAGCATTGAAAAAAGCATTTATTAGCAAATACGTTGCTGACATTTCTCAGTATAACTGTATTTTTCTTGTTTGTCAACCATCTTTAGCAGATTCTTCCACTGCATAAGTGCGTATGCTGCAGTGCATCATGGGACTGGCGTATTTGTTTTACGTGTACACTTGAGCAAGCATACAGTGGTGTAAATTCTCGTTATCAGCATGACTTTTATTTTTGGCACAATGTGGAAACACTGCCTCAACCCGTTGTTTCATACTCAAATAATAAAAAGATCATGAGACACAAAAACAACAACAAACTACTGGAGATGGCGTTAACAAGTGCTTGTGTGAGGGGTTTATAAAGTGCACGCAACTGTAGTTTAAACAAGAGTTGATTCTGCTACCATTTTAAAACATCCTTTGTGTGAGAAGTCTGCCTATGATGCCTAAAAATGCTTCCCAGAGAGGCAGCTCAATAGGTTTTGGAACAGAGCCATCATCTCGCTCTTACATAAAGCCACCTGCATGATGCTCGAGATTTCTTGCAGACTGATTCTAGCCAAGTCGCACTGCTTTGCACAACCAAAAATACAGGAACGCTGCGTGCTGGTGTGTTTGTGTTCACCTCATTAGATTGCTTGCCACTATAGGACATCTTCTTGATGGCCACCACCTCATTGGTGCGGATGTCATGGGCCTATAGGAAGTGGACAAATAAAAGCAGAAACGCATGAGGAAGAGAGGCACAAATAGTCACTTCATCTCTGTTCACTGAACTGTGCTACAGTTCTGAATGTCCTAATGGCCACTTACAAAGTAGACGGCTCCAAAGCTGCCATGGCCGATCTCACGCAGGTCTGTGAAGAGTTTCTCAGGATCGTCCTTGTAAAAGAGTTCCGCCACCTCCGGGTCCTTGAGACTCCCAGCCCGCACACTCGACGGCATGGCCAGCGCCTTCACACACACACACACAAACAAAAGGAAATTTGCACATTAACATCAGCATAGGATTGACTGGAAAAACCTAAAATACAACCATTAGGAGAAAACAGGACAAATCAGCTTTAAAGCATCTACCCTACATACAGCAAAATTCAAGAATCTAGGATACAGCTCAGGGTTAACGCTGATAAAAAGGGACCAGGCCTATATTTCTACAACAAATTATGAATAATTCATTCCAACAACCAATAATAGAAACATTCAACATATCAAACGTGCCATTTCCAAACATGGACCAGAACGGGCATCTGATCAAAATTAAACAAAGCTAGAAAAACCCTTAAGAATGTTCTTCTTTATCTTTATCCAGGTCCTATTACAGTTACGGCAGGGTTGACAGTACTGATTAATTTTAATCGATCTTCATTCTGATGAACATATCTATTTTGTATTTAGATGTATCTGCCAATATATCGGTTATCGGCTTTCAAAGTAAAGAATTATCGTATCAGGCAAAATTTTCATATCGGTGCATCACTGGTATAAAGTATGTGAATCATTAGGATTATTAGTTCAGTTTGATTTTACTTTAAGGACATAAACCCAGATCTTCTCTATCTAGTCTGATCCTGAAGTTGATAGATCTCTGAAAGTTTCTGGAAACATTTTCAAAAATCCATTATATATGAAATAACTTTGTGTCCGATCTAAGGAGTGTACAAATGATTAAAGTAAGTCCAGGAGCAAATTAATATTCCAGGAGGTCACAAAAAAGCATCATGGGTGTGTATTGCAGGATAGAAAGAACCAAAACCACAGCGCTCCAAGATTAACATTGTTGCCAGTCTAAAGTTGGCTGTAAACCACACACATGTACAGCCAGAAGACTTTTGAAAGAATGGTTTGTGGACAGAGGAGTCCAAAATAGAACTTTTTGTTTTATATGTAAAACCAGGACGGATTTGGCAGGTCTCCTGCAGGAAAAGGTGTCGGTCTAAGAACTGAAGTCCTGCGAGACAACGCAGAAGAAATATAACGTTTTGGAGTGGACAAGGCAAAGTTTTGATCTTCACCCAATGGAAATGTTGAAATCAGTTCTTGCATGTAAACCCATCAAAATCAGAGTTGAAACCAAAATTCCTCCAAGCTAATGTGCAGGTCTGGGTTCACACCAAAGGCACTTCTCCCAGTTTAAGTGAAAATATACAGTGTTTTTTTGTGCTATTTATTGAATTGGACTTTATGTATCTAGTTATACGGCTTAGATGATCTTGTCTCGATGCAGGTCAGATTTATGCAGAAAACTCTTAAGGGTTCACCAACAGTCAAGCGCCACTATGTAATGAGATGCAACAGAGTGCATTATATAAGAACAACTAAAATAGGGCGATGATCTGAACCATCCACAATTGAAATGATTGTATGAGAATAATTGTGCTTGATTATGCATCACATAAGAGCATTCAAAAGGAGGATGCTGGACCAGACACCTGACTCACTCACAATTCAGATTCACACCTCTCCATGACGCTCTGAGTCATGTTCATGTTAAGATTAAACACACATGCAAAAAAGAAAAGAGAAATAGCAGATGAAATCTGAGAATATACAACGTGTGAGCAGAAGGAACTCTCACATAAATAACAGGATTCTTTGTAAAACGTGTGTGACTTTAATGTTAACACTTTTTAATGCATACTAGCATATTTCAAGGCCTCTAAATTATCAACAAGATCAAAACTTTGCTGAAAAATAGTTGTACATGATCTACTACATGCCTTCTGTCATCTGATTGTAAAAATGTCCACCTTCAGGATGTGGTTGCTGTGAAATCTTTAATGCTTTTTCCAAGTAAATGTAAGATTCATTTTTAAATTGATAAAGGTGTTCATCTCTCAATCATCATTGTATTGCAGTGCATATGATTTTCCCCCCACAATTAGAAACACAAGAGCTTTGTTCAGAAACAAAAGTGTTTAGATAATATCTTAATAAGACTTATCATTGGGAGATAAAGAGTGATAACTGATACTTGTATGGATTTTATGCAAGTAATGTGTTTACTGTGTTTACTCACAAGCTATCAGAATTTAATCTTTCTTTTTTGCTAATGTAAATAACATTTGCACTAAATTACATATTTTTGCACAATTTGAGCCTCTGAATAACTTTGGTGTTTCTTTCTCCCCGAGTATGAGCTCCATATTTTCTCTATAATGTGCCATAAAAGCCTCATGTATCATATATGACTAAACATGCACACCTTTTTTTAAATATTTTTTTTATATTTTGTTTAAAGGTTCAATAAACTGTTCCATTTTAAAATGATTTGTAACTTGTATGTCAGGCTTTACCAGGTTAAATAATAGATTATGTTGCACAATCAGTTGATGAAGCACAAGGAAGATGAAACGATGCGAATGTACGTTATGTTACATTGTGCAAGCATATCAATGCAATTACCCAAAACGCATCAAATGCATTGCAAAAACAGCTGCAGATAACGTCTAGACAACAAACATCCCAGTTTAGCGATATTCCACGCCATGCATGTCACCCAGCCCTGCATTAAATGATTTACACGAGCCTGTCCTACCGTGGTTTATGGGATCCACTGTAGCTAGCTAGAGTCAGCTAGCTCCCGGCCTGCTGGGGAAAATCTGGCCTCTTCTTCTCCTTTCTCACTTCACAAAAAGCGATCGATTTGAATAGCGATCCATCTACTTCTAACGTAACGATCGCGATCAGCGGCCGGTAATCAGTCCGATCATGATATAATTGAATGGATAATACTGTTGTTAACCGTTAACGGACTCGATCAGCTGATTGTCAAACACAACGAATGAGCACTTTAAACTACAGTCCGATATTCCGCCTCTGCCGCGCGTATTTTTATCATTTTTTGTCATGCCGTCGGCGTCATGCATTTAATTCGCCTATTTCTGTCATCGACAGGTCCGTCCCTGTTTTTCTTTTCCTGCCTCATTCGCTTTTTGTCCAGGACTTCATGATGGCGGAGTGGGGCGGGAGCCGACCGGAAACCGGAAGTGCGGGTGAAGTCAAATTAAGGGTTTCTAATGTTTTCTAAATACGCATTTCATTACGATACAGAATACACACACACACACACACACACACATGTGTTGAAGAGTGGAATGAGAAGGCAAAGTCGCTCTAAAGGTTTGAGTCTATTAGTCCGCGTAAAACAACATAAATTCATAGATGAAATGCATAAAGAACAGCATTTGTCTAACAACAGGAAAACAACTCTATGATATTTTGTGTGTTTTTATTAATCAAGCTATTTTAAACCCATGTCACATCAAAAGTATTGCTTCAAAATTGCTTCAAAATAATTAATAGTACATTACAATAGGTTTCACATCAATAATACAGAATCATAACTTCAATTTGTTACTACTCAGCTGTTATAATTATCATTGCCAGCTTTTGTAACATTATTTCTGAGAGTAAATAAACAAAATGAGTAATTTTGTGAGAATTATACAGTACCCATGGTAAAATGCATGTCCATCCAGGCTTTAACTGGTGATAAAAAGTACCACTGTACCACAAATACACCACTGTAAATTAACTATGGTTTTATTATAGTAAAAGTGGTTTTTGGGTGGCTTGATTACCATTTGTATAAGCACAGTTTTACTACAAATACCATGGTTTCACTACACTCCCCAGCCACAAACAAGTCACTGTTACTTTGGAATTAAATGGGCAAATACTTAAGATGACTGGATCATTATTGCTGTGATTATTATGTTTCTAGCATGTTATATGTTTGGCAACAGTTCTTTGATATGAAATATGAAAACATCATGACAGAAAAGATTACAAGTATATTTTATTATATTTATTATACACTATATATATACACTACATATTATATATTCTAGCCATAATTAATAAAATGACTTCTAAAAAAAGAAATAAAGTGCTTTTGGAAGCCATTAAAGCAGGACCTTAACATGAATCAGCCCATCTGTCTCTGATCTGTTTATCCGTTTATGAAAATGTGATGCTTTTTGTCCTTCTTATCCTCGCTTTTATATTCTCATCTCCTCAACTTCTCTTTGAACTTCATCCTGGGTCACCATTACACCTAAATATAAGCCTCTCGCTCCTCAGTTTCTCCTTGATGCTGTCCGTTACATAACCTTTTCTGACATCACTCCCCTCCTCTGAAAAAAAAAAAATATAAATAATAATAAAATCTGTATTAAGTTGACCAAGGCCGAAGCTTTAGACCCTTATGCAACAGATTTGTGGAATTTGGGTACGATTTGGATGAAACCATACATTTATGTAACAGCAACGCGGTAAAGAGTTTACATTTGTGGAATAACAATGACGGTCGTGACAAATGAGTGCAATAAAGACGCTTAATGACAATTCTGTAAGCCTTCTGACATGCACATGTGCACTAGCTTCTTCAGTCTTGTTTTTATATGATTTATATTAGCACATGATCAGCATCACATTGTGTATTCATTATTCTGATAACTGTCATGTTACTGCAGTATGTAGACAATTGTGTGATGTGCACAACATAAAGCTGTAGGACGGTTCTGAAAAGGGACATTTTCTGAGAAATTTCTGTGAACAGTTCATGGAAAGGATTTATCATATCATGATGACATGAATTAACGCCCTTGTAGAAACAGCAGGGGTGTTTCATTTAATCCCTGTTTGTCTATTGGCAGCCAGTGGAAATAATATGAATGTGCAATCAGAAGAGGATCTCTTCAGATTAATCTGTCAGGTCTTATTATAATGCGTGTAATGTTAATGTGGAAGATGCAAATAAAATATATACCACCAAAGATTTGCATAAAATTATTGCTATTGTTGAATACTACATATTTGCCATTACCTCATAATTCTGTGTGGTGCTTGAAAAAAGCAGAGATTATGCTAAAATATTTAACTACAAAAAAGTAAATAAATAATAATAATAATACATGTTTATTTAGGATTCGGATTATGTAAAATTTATAATGTGCATAAAATCTAAACAACCTGTTCATTGGTTACCATACACAGTGAAAGATTATATTCAATTTAATGAGATTACTATAAAATATTGTAAAAAGTGTTTAATTTAAATCTCATAATTTAAGGTGAAAACTGTAAAAGGACTAGATGTCTGAGTGACATTATATTTGATTCTATTTAATTTAAATAATTATGTTTCTTATGATTTTTATTTTGTGTAGTTAATGGTTACTTTATTATTTTAGTGTCATGTGACATGTGCACATATTACCTGATGGTGATATGTATTTATTTTTTCAATGCTGCAAAACCAGGCAGCCCTACACTAACCTTTGAAAAAAAACTTTATTACGCAAGATCCTGTCCTGGTGTCATGATCATGTCTCGTTTAGTTTAGTTTAGGGTACGTTTACACGACAACGATGTACTACAACAGAAAATGTTTTTTAGCAACAACGTTGTCAAAATGATCCCTTTTCACACGGATCCGCGAAAATGACCAAAAACGCTGTATTCTGCTGCCAGGCCAGTAGATGGCGATGTCACTTTGAAAAGAAACACTACGCGCCTTTATGAACATGATTTACACAAATTCATGTTTTTGTAGTTTACACAGAGATGATAACGGTAGGCCTATCGTTTTCAAAAACTTAAACTTTGAAACCTGTTTGAATCTGCATTGGATGGATTTTTCAATCCCGCTTCCGCAAGATTATATCGACTGCTTCCACCAAAAATATGTTAGATACAAAATACCATTCCACAATGCCTGCAACATTTTTATTTTATTTTTTTACTGTGAATTTCTGGCAAATCCCAGCTGCCAGCTTGTTTTGTCCTCTGTAAAAAAATATATACTGCAATTTTCAAGACTGTAAAAACCTGTTAATTAATTAATAGTAAATATTGTAAGAAACTGAGAAAAGCTGTAGTGAAATAGATCTAACCTTACATTTCGTATAATTTCACTCAAATACTGTTAAATGTAAAAAAAAAAATAAGTAAACAAATATCTTACAATTTACTGTGAAAAGCTGCAAATTGACATTCCCAGAGTTCCCTGTGTGACACATTTGATGTTATTTAATTTAATTTACTATGTTTCTTCTTAGTTTTCTGTTATCAGTTGTGTACATATGGGTTTAATGTCACATATGATGTTGTTAAAGGAATGTTTATTGCATTGTTTTAGTGTCACGTGTGTTACCATGATGGTGTTTTGTATCTGTGTGCATGTCACTGTGCACCTTATATTATTAATTACCTCAGCTTGTGAAACTTGTGATGAACTTTGATTGACATGCTCTTTACCTCAAGTGTTATTATGGTGGATGTCAGTATATGTAAAAAAATAAAAATCAGATTTTTGTTGCAATATTGCTGTTTTTTCTGTTTGGTCATTATATAGATCAGTGGTTTTAACCTGTAAAGTTTACAGGTTGTTCTATAATTACATTTACGTATTGATTGTATTTTACTGAGCTATTCTGGCAATCATTCTCTCTGTAAAAACGACAGATTTTTTTTTACAGTGTAGCTTATTTATTTAATTGAACAGGATTTTTATTTTTTCAGAAATGTCAAGGTAAGTAGAACAGTTCGTTCACTTTACTTGGTGTCTGAGTCTGATTGTTGAGTATGTCAGGATGACCCCTCCCCCGGTCACTTTCTGACACCATACAAAAGCCCTCATGAGCCGAGCCAGTCAATCAGAGGGAGGAAGATCAGCAAACACACAGAATCTCACTCCAGACTGACTGCAGTACAGGGTAAGCATATTCATATTCATATTCATATTGTCATTCGCTGTTCAAAACAGTGTTTACTTTAACTTTAATGCATTTAATGTATAATGACCTTATGAATAAGCTGATATACATGGTATACTATATGTACTTATGCCTTGGTTGCATCCGCAGTTTTGGACACACACCGATCACAGACAGCTCATCCTAATACACACAGTTATGACTGCATGCATCTTCTTACGGGGAGCCAAAATTGTAAGTATGCTGAATATTTACAGTTACAATCATTAGAAGATGTCAGATTTGTTTTCTTATAGTATTTATTATTTCATCATCATCCCATCTTATGGAACACAGTCCAGACTAATTGTGTTTATAGAAAATTATTTTTTTATTACATTGTCAAAAATGTCCACCAAACTTAAGTTCAGTTGCTGCCTTAAAATTGGAAGAACATCAACTTGGTTGTACAAGTCATTTCAACTTGAATTATATTAAACTAACTTAAAAAGTCGAGCTGAATCTCACATATAACTTATAAATTATTTTGATGAGTTAAAGATGATATCATTTTTATGATGTTCTATTATTATGTTTTTTTTTTTTACGTATTTATATTAATTTTATGGCTAACACTTTATAATAAAGTTTCATTTATCAACCAACTACATACATTAGGTTACATTTAGAACAATGAAAACTACTTAAGTATTTATTAATCTTAGTTAATGTTATTTTCAGCATGTATTAATATTATTAAAATCAAAATTTGTATCTGTTAATATTATTTGTTAATATACCTGTCACCTGACCTATTTTTATTAACTATCATTAACAAAGATTAATAAATCATCTAACAAATGTATTGTATTGTTAGTTAATGCATAAACTAACTTTACTAATGGAACCTTATTGTAAAGTGTTACCTTTTTTATTATGAAACAAAAGTCTAAATATGAGGGGGGAGGGGGGGGGGAACATAACTGCTGTATAGAATGCAATTAGAAAATTGTTATTAATAAATTTGTGTTGAATTACTTTATCCCATTTTATTATGTTAGTATATATTTCTTTTAAATGACTTTTATTTAATTTGGTAACACTTTACAACAAAGTCCCATTAGTTAACTTCAGTTAATGCATCAACTTACAATGAGCTACAATATATATTTGTAACAGTTTTTATTTATCTTTGTTAACGTCCGTTAATTCAAATGTAACTGTTCTTTGTTAGTTCAGGTTTACTCAGGTCCAATAAATAATATTAACAGATACAACTTTTGATTTTAATAATCTATTGGGAAAGGTTGAATTTAACATTAACTGAGATTAATAGATGTTTTAGAATTTTAGTTCATGTAAACTGATGTAGTTACACCTTATTGTTAAGTGAAAAAAATTGTTTTTATTATGTTTCTTAGTTTTTTATAATAGTTTTAGTATGAAACAAGTCTCCAAATATAAGAAAAACAGAATGCTGTGCAATCAGAAAATTTTCATTTATGGATTTGTGTTGTATTAAATGATTGTCTGTGTTTGGCCTGATTCAGCAGACACATCATCATATTCAGCCCCACTAAATCAGCTGGGGTATTAATCTGCCATCACACTAAACCCTTAGTCACATTCAGCCGATAAACCCTCGAATTCATATTAAATGGGAAGAACGTGCCATTGAGTGTATCTTCTTAATGAGATATATTACAATGTTCTGTGACTACTTTAAAAAGCACTTTTGTCATTATCAAACTGGGGTTTAAAATAAGCCTTTTAGATTAATCAGAAAAAAAGAAAAAAAAAATCTAAATAGAGACCAGGACGTCCAGACGACGTTTGAGAGGATTAACTACCTGTCATTTTGGTTTTGCAGGACAGAGAATTGGCAGATGATGAAATTGAAGGTAAACACACCTGTCAGTTGTGATATGTGGATATTCTACTGTCAAAGCTTAAACTGAAGTATGCAAACAAATTATAGATATTACAAATTATTATATAATATGTCATTTTATTAAGACACATTATTTTACGGACACATTTTTGGGGACTTTTTCAGTGAGAAGAAATATTGAGAAACATTGCAGATTTTTTTTATTATTTACTTATTTATTCATTCTAATGAATAGCTTTTATTACTGGAATATAAAGTGTGCTGTTTATACACTGATAAGGTTCCAAAAGGAGGATCTTGCAGTGATGCCATGTAACATTTTTGGCTCCCTAAAGAACCTTTAAGTGAACAGTTTTGAAAAAGACCATGTCGTCCTTATGCTGCGTTCACACTAGACTTTGAGCTCACGAAATTTCCACATCAGAGTTTACCGAGCCGAGTCCTGCACATGACATGCGGACATATAATCGTGACCATGCACATCGTAATAATTAATTCCCATGATTTAACTAATTCCCTAATTTTACTAAATCATGGCAACATTCTGATGATTTTGTTCCCTTGATTTAGTTCAATCAAAACGAGGGATCGAATTAGTTCAACGTCAACGTGGCTAAGATTTACTAAAACAAGGGGACGATTTAAAGGCAGGGTATAGGCGATTTTTTTCAAGAAAAATTTTTTGTAATGCTTGTTGAAAGTCTCTTCACATAGCAATCATTAAGTAAAATGGTCTAAAGATATTTATATTATTAATCATATATCTTCTGTGAAAGTCTCAGGATCAAAAAATGTTCGTCCAATCATTGCATTTGGTTCGTACGATGTCATACCTGCCTGTCAACGTATATTTATTTCCATACCTCGGCGCACTTGCTCGCAGACATCACACGTCATCAGCGTGTTTCATGCTATGCAGAGTTAGACAGACGTCAGTCACCGAGCGCCGCAAACGAAACAACAGCCGCCTTTTACAGTTCCTCCTGTTCCAAAACAACAAGCTTCTGCTGCGTTCACCCTATAACTACCGTAATTAAGAGATGGAAACCTGTGATGTTATACTCGGAGCGGTTCATGTCCTCAGACTCGGATTTATGCGTTTCTAAGTCAACACTATCAACTCTGAACTTAATCTGCAGCAGTCGGGTGGTACAAGTCAGGGCTCTTTAAATAGTTTACGGTCATTATTATTATTGTAATGTAATGTGCTTTAAGACATTTAACGCTGTCTTTGCTGTACACTATCATGTGTTTAGAAGCAGGCATGGCTTTGGAGACGCTCTGAAGGGAGGGTGGGATCTTATGCTTTCAAAGCTAGCTTGCTATTGCTAGCCTGTCCGAAATTACTTATCTAATTACCTACCCTGGGAACAAATTCTTAAATCGTGGCCACAATATATATATATTTTTGTCCGCATGGCATGTGCAGGGCTCTGTATTAACGTACCGAAATGTGAAACTTCTTCACACGAGCTTGTGTTTCCAGTATTCAGCATTCATATGCGCATGAATGGAATTCAAGGGAATGAAAAGTGTTGTGTGACGCCACATAGTGTGAAGAACATTTTAATAATCTAAAGAACCTTTTTCCACTATAAAGAACCTTTTGTGGAATGGAAAGGTTCCATGGATTTCAAAGGTTCTTTATGGAACCAATTAAAGGACCTTTATTTTTAAGAGTGAACTTGATGACTCTTTCTTTGTTCTCAGAGCTGAGAGAGGCATTCAATGAATTTGATAAAGATAAAGATGGTCTTATTAGCTGTAAGGACCTGGGAAACCTGATGAGGACGATGGGTTATATGCCAACCGAGATGGAGCTGATCGAGTTGGGCCAGAACATCAACATGAATTGTAAGAGGCATAAAGAGTGTTTTTCTCTATCAAGCATCCCAGACAGCAGTATAGTGTCGGCCCAGGTTCGGGCCACATCTGGTACATGTGGATTTCACGCGTAATGCTGGGTACACACCAAAAGATAATCGGGCTGATTTTGGGCCGATTTCTCCCCTTCCGACAATCCTAGCTATGTCCCGATTATCTTGATGGTTTAACAGATTATTTTATCAGATTTTCCCTTGGTGTGAGGTGTGTTAAGAGTGTCCGAACCTGCTCGGAAGAACGTCGGAGCCGCTCCGATCGCGAATCGTAAATATTAAACATGTTTAATATTTACGATCAGAAATCCTGATGTGTGGGGGGAACTCCGAGGACAAACACGCGCACGCTCTGGAGATTATCACGTGAAACGAAACAATATCCAATCAGAAAGCGAGATGATGGAAGACACGGTCATTCACACACACACACACACACACACACACACACACACACACACACACACACACACACACACACACTTGCAGGAAGCTTAATGTTAAGATTTAGTATTCATAAGTGTAAATTTCGAGGAAACAAGCCTTTGTTTTTCATTTTAAGAGCAGAAATTTTACAATTTTACAATAAACAAATACAATGTTTACAATCTGTAAACATTTTCAAATTTTTGTTTAACTTTTAAGTTTGTCACTGTTTATGTATATGTATTTTTATGTTTGTTTATCGGCTTTACTCTTTGTACCCCCCTGACTGTAATTGTATAATTCTTAAAATCAATAAAAAAAAAATAAAAAAAGAAGCTGAGTGTTAAGGGTTCAGTGAGGTTCTATAGACTAGAGGGATTAAATAACTTTTTCTAAAGAGACAATAAAGACAATAAAGAATGAATATATTTCCGCATAAAAGGTTATATATAATGGTAGGTACAATGGTTTTTTCACGTGAATTTTCTGTGAAAATCATTCCAAACACTATCGCAATTTCTTCCTGCATATCGTCCGTCATGCTTATTCTGAAGTCTCACGATATTTTGCGAGATTTCCTGTGTTCATAGTCGAGACTCTGGTTGAAAATCTGTTTGTGTGTGGTGTGCTGTCTTTGTCACATCATGGCACACCACACACTATAGGAGCAAAACGCTTAAATCTAGGATTTTTTGTCCTCATGTTTGTGGTCTGTCACATTTTGAAAATCTTATAAGATGTAAAAAATCTTTTGGTGTGTACCCAGCATAACAGATCTAGGACGACACTATGTTGCTGTCTGGCTTAAATTCAAAGTACTGGCATGATTGTTTTGCATACGATATTAGCAAAACATTAATACACCTGCAAAAAAAGTAAAGGAAAACATGTTTATCTATTTGTAATCTGTTTTCACTTTCTTTTTGTCTCAGTGGGAGGGAGGGTAGACTTTGAAGACTTTGTGGAGTTAATGACCCCAAAGCTTTTGGCAGAAACAGCAGGCATGATTGGTGTGAAGGAACTGCGAGATGCTTTCAAAGAGGTGAGAAGACAAACTAAAGAGAAACATGTGTCTGTTGATGCACAATGACGAGCAATTAAGGTATTTTGTGGATTCACCCAAACAGAAGGCGTCGAAACTCTCACCTGGCTTCAGCAAACTCCATTTGACCTGTTACCATAATGTTATCTCTCATCTTAGCGGGTGGGAGGAGGATGAAGTCCTTAGTTAATGAACTAAATTTGCTCTGGATGGAAAGCAGATCAGTGGTTCTCAGTTGGTGGGTTGTGATCCAAGTATAGAGTACATGTGTGTTCTTCAGAGGTCACGGCCAGCGTAAATGCAAATATCATTGAGAACCACTGTGCTAAACAACATCTGTATTTTCACATAAATTCTGTTTCTTTTTCCCATCTACAGTTTGACATGGATGGCGATGGCTCGATCACTACTGAGGAACTGAGAAGTGCTATGAGTAAATTACTGGGAGAACACATGAACCACAGAGAGATTGACGCTGTCGTCCAAGAGGCCGACAATAATGGCGACGGTACAGTAGATTTTGAAGGTGAGAAATGACACACATTTTCATTGCACGACATGCTAGACAAATCAAGCCTTTATAGACTCCTCACACTTCCTACACATTTACGTGTGAAATGCTTTTCTGCTTGTTTTTGCAGAATTTGTGAAGATGTTGTCAAGCTGCTGAGAAAATCATCTTCTTCTGGATGCTGCAGATACATAAAACATCCATAAAGCAAAATGATTGCACACAAGACAGCATATGCATGGACGTAGTAAATATAACAGAAATGTACAGAAAGACCCCCCCACAAACTATGCAAAAATCTCAAGCTTTCAATGCAATACTAAGTTATTGATCTTAGAACTATATTCACAATATTTATCTGAAATTATATATACAATAATATCATCTTTACGTTATTTTTAAATGATATTTCCTCAATAAAATACAAAATGATGAAATAAATGACATGGAGTGATGTTTCTTTTTTTGTGTATGTCAATGTGAGCTTTCTTGAGCACTCAAAAATCCAAAAAGAAGAAAGAAACCGCATACTTCCCCACTAATAGGTGAAAAACAGTATGTGACGAGAGTAGTAAGTCTGAATCCACAGTCCTCATAAAAGGGTATCCGGAGAACCTACTTCTTCTGGCATGATTCTGAAGTGTGCATACGATGGACACTTAACTTAACCATGGGAGAGGATCTATGAATGGCTGTGAAGTGACGCAAATGACTCACATGATAATGACAACATGGCGAATGTAGTACGTCCATTACATTCATTCTACACACAATCATACTATATAAAACAGACTTTTTTTTTTAGCAGTCGCAAAGTATCACAGCATGAGTTCTGTCTCCTAATCTTTATGCCTGAGACCTTCAGATTAAGAGACTCTCATCTGGACTTCAGTTCCGCACGGTCCGCTGTCGTTGACAACATCATTTTTATGAATGATGCAAGATCCTGTAGGCTTCCTGTTGCCAGATATCTCCATTAATCTGTCATTTCTCAAAAAAAAAAAAAAAAAAAAAAAACTGAAACAAGCATGTAATCTATGCACTGGGCTGCTGCCGAGAGCAGATGGTGAAGATTAGAAATCACTTTTAAGAGAAACTTTCTTTGGAAGATTAGAGGGGATAATGGAAGGATGATGTGATGTGAGGAGCTGAAAGATTTTGGACTGTTTATGAGCGATAACCCCCCCTAGGGTAAACAGAACCAACAGATATCATTAATGTCAATATTTTAATGTACAACATAATTTGGGAATTTAGTCTGAGTCAAAGGGGAATCAAATGGCCAAATCCTGACTGACGAGAGGTGGAGCTGGGGAGGGAGGAGGGTAATTCGCTCCCGAGAACGCGATAGCTGTTGATAATACTGAAGGAGCTTATGTGAATGCTGTGATATGCGTCGTATTCCTATAGGCAGACGTGGATCAGCTGAGAGTCAGCTGATGCGAGCTTGACAAACGTGACCAGCCAGAACTTGATATTATGCAAGGACACCTTAAAGGGTCAGTTCACCCAAAAATTAAAATTCTGTCAGTAATTACTCACCCTCATGTTGTTCCAACCCTGTAAGACTTTTGTTCATCTTCGGAACACAAATCAAGATATTTTTGATGAAATCTGAGAGCTGTCTCACTCCTTCATAGGCTGCTAAGTAATTTAATTTTGCCGGACCAGAAAAGTTAGTAAAGACATCGTTAAAATAGTCCAAATGACTACAGTGGCTCAACCTTAAGTTTATCAAGCGACGAGAATACTTTTTGTGCGCAAAACCCCCCCAAAAATAACGACTTTATTCAACTACTGATGTTCTTCTGTGTGTTCCTCTGAGTGAGTTCACGAGACGCCTCGACACATGAGCGAGAACTGAGAAGATGACGCTCACGATCATTTGATGGGAAAGTGTGAAAGGTAAGCTATTCATTTTGCAGCATTGGTAAGGCACTTTTACGTTTTCTCGTTGGTATCTCACGATTCGGACATCCAGGAAATGCACACTTTAGAACCATTTTAAACACTCCATCGAGACCCGTCTGCGTCATCTTCTCAGTTCTCGCGCATGCGTCGAGGCGTCTCGTGAACTCACTCAGAGGAACACACACAAGAAAATCAATAGTTGAATAAAGTCGTTATTTTTGTTTGTTTTTAGCGCACAAAAAGTATTCTCGTCGCTTGATAAACTTAAGGTTGAGCCACTGTCACTTGGACTATTTTAACAATGTCTTTACTAACTTTCTGGGCCGTCAAAATGAAATTACCAAGAAGCCTAGAAGGAGTGAGACAGCTCTCAGATTTCATAAAAAATATCTTAATTTGTGTTCCGAAGATGAACGAAAGTCTTACGGGGTTGAAACAACATGAGGGAGAGTAATTACTGACAGAATTTTCATTTTTGGGTGAAAATAAATAAAACAAACCCTTTAAAATAAAGTGTAATTCAATGTAGTTATCTTTTATTAATAAATAGACCCTTCTAGAGTACAGTAACAAATGTTTTGCTAAATGTTAGTTAATACATTAACTAATGTTAACAAATGAAACCTTGTTGTAAGTGTTACCCAGTAAGCTTGTAACATTTATGACCAATACTGATTTATGCATTTTATTTTTGAAGATAAATAGACTGGCATAGAAAATAAATAAATAAACAAACAAACAAACAAACAAACAAACAAATAAATAAATAATTAAATAGATAGATAGATAGAAAGATAGATAGATAGATAGATAGATAGATAGATAGATAGATAGATAGATAGATAGATAGATAGATAGATAGATAGATAGATAGATAGATAGATACAAACTACCAAACCTTGTTCATTATTATAATTATCATTATTAACGAGTTTTACATATTCCATCAAGACATTGAAGATCGATCTGTTTCAACATTGAAAAGTCGTAATTAGACGTTGAAGATTTACGTCTATTCAACGTCTAATAGACGACTTTTTGCTAGCTGGGCTGACACAGAGCTCATGAAAATCAGAAACAGAAGAGAGGATGCCGCGGGATTAGCAAATGCTTTAAAATCCCAAAACATCCTGGATCAGCCTGAGAGAGAGAGAGAACAAGGGAGAAGGATATAAAGAAAGGGATCAATGTAATTACACACAACAAATATGATAAAACTTTGACACTGTTGCATGAGCAGCTAAACTGCAGCTGAACAGCTTGAGATTGCAGATTTAGAAAACCAAAAATCTATGAAATCAAATATAGATGCTTAAAATACATCATTAGAAAAAGACATTATTTCAGTATTTGTGGTCATCTCAAGTTGTTGTGTTTTCAAAGTCACTTCCCTGCTGTTGTTACCATAGAAATATATTTACATAGATTCTTCATTAGCGGGCGTTTCAATGGGCCGCTATAGCCGTCCGCTAATATTGAAACGGTCAGAGCCGATCCGTGAACATTCGAGAGCAAGTTGACTGAGCGTCTGCAACATTAGTATATATTTCTGCAATAGACTAAAATAAAATATTGGCCCAGTTTCACAGACAGGGTTTAGATTAAAGGGATACTTCACCGATTAGCATTAAAGGGATAGTTCACTTTGAAATTAAATTTTGGTATGTTTTAGCTTACCTCAAGGGCATCCAAGATGTAGGTGTCTTTTTTTCCGCAGTAGTTTCAATTTTGATATTTTTAGGTCAAACCGTTCTTGTCTGTCAGTCATATAATGCAGGTCGATGGTCACCACCTGAAAGAGCATGCACAGAGTCCAAATTAAAACAAGTCCCCATCGTCCAAATTAAACAATTCCCCATCGTAAGTACACATTGATGGCCTAAGACACGAAACGAGCGGTTTGTGTGAGAAAACGAACAGTATTTATATCGTTTTTACCTCTTGTACACAGCCACGTCCAAGTGATCTGAGAGCGCGGGCGGGTATAGATATATACAATAGAAGTTGCCTTGGCTACGGCAGTTCATTGGAACGAAACCGTAGCCAAGGCGACCGCCCTGGAACCGTCCGCCCTGGTCGCCTGCACAGCCTGCGTCTCCAGGTCCTCTTCCGCTCTACGGGCCTGGCCCTCCATCCCGCCCCCGGGTCCGCCTCCGCTCCACCACCCTCCTGGACAGTTTTGGGAGCGTCTGGAATCCGCTCCTTAAAGGGGGGGCTATGTAACGGTCACCAGCTGGAGTGCCCTTGAGAGCCACCAGAGGGCACTCCACATAAGACTATTATCACTCACAAACTACATTTCCCATAACTCACTGCCCGGACTCATCATCACTGATCACATTCACCTGTACCTCATTCACTGATTGCATTCACCTGTATCTCATCCTGTTAGTCTCAGTCTATTTATACCATGTTCATTCATTCACTCACCGCAAAGTCTTGTTTTAGTGTTACACTGCATTTCTGAGCATTCTCTTGGTTTTCTTGTCTCTTGGTTTTTTCGATATCTTGCCCTGTTCCCTGGATTACTCTCTTGCCTCTGGTCCCTGCCTGTTTTGTTTGTTTCTTTGTTTGTTTCTTTGTTTGGACTGCCTATCTGTGTATGACCCTTGCCTGTACATTGGATTACGCCTCTGGATTGCCCTCAAATAAAGCTGCATTTGGATCTAAACCTTCGTGTCTCGGAGCAGTTCGTAACACCCTGAGACGAGAGATTTCTGTATTGTGTGTCTGGAAAAAAACCTCCAATGACGCAAAAATCGTCATTTAGCTCATCTGAGGCTTTTCTGTCCAGAGGCGAGAGACTCCAGCCAGTAGGAGGAGCTCGTTCCGCATGTCTTCAACCCGCCCATAGGGGGATCTCACAATAAAACGCTGTCTTTTCAGTTTCGACTTAACTAGTAGCCTAGTTGCATCATTTCTTCGGATACTGCCCTCTGTAACCGGTAGGCGTGGCTTGGGCGTGGCCTCGTAGGGCAGCGAAGCAAGTGCATTCTGGGAGTTGTAGTCTTTCATCCACATGAGCCAAAAATACATTTTCTGGCTTTTCTCAGTCTAGAAGGCACCAACTTCTAAAATAATTGCACATTTCTACTACATAAATGACCCAATTTAAATACACATTCATCTTTCCAGCGGTGAAATATCCCTTTAAGCAAGAATTAGACCTTAGTTCAATTAGAGTATAGCTTTCATAAATGTTGCTTGGAAAAAAAACATTACTTGCATTTTGAGACAAAACAATGGCACTGACATATTTTAAGATTTGTCAATGCAAGTCGCTTTCATTTAAAACAGCTCAAACATGCATTTTAGTCTGGGGCTAGACTTAAGTCGTGTCTGTGAAATCGGGGGAAACACAAACTAACACATTCTCGCCTGCATGTGAAAGGTTATCACATTTCTTCGGGAATTTAAATATTGGTGGTTTCACAACCAGAAGCTGTGCAATGTTGTGGCATCATTGATTCTTACTGTGAGTGATGACAACTTGACCGTTTCAAGATGGTGGGCGCCGACATGCGTGTCTGAAGCGGTCGAATGTGGCATCTACATATAAATATCTATGGTTGTTACTGTCAGTTTTGTGAAAGGGAAAGAAGATTTCAAGTAGACAGACTCTGGAATAATTAAGATTTTATATGTTTTTATAATTCTCCTCTGCTCACTGAGGCTGCATTTATTTGATGAAAAATACAGTAAAACAATAATATTGTGAATATTACAAATTTAAAATAGCTGTTTTTATTTTAATACATTTTAGAATGTAATATGTTCCTGTGATACAAAGCTGCAATGTCAGCAGTCATTATTTCGTTTAGATTTTGTGCTGCATTTTCAGTTTTGCTGCTTAATATTTTTGTAAAAACTGTGATAAAAAATAAATAAATCAGGGTTCTTTGATGAATAGAAAATTTTAAAAAACATGCAATCATTTGAAATATATTTTTTTGTAGGTGGTTATTGCCCAGAATATCTCGATCTGACCAAACACAGATGTCCAGAATCCTCTGTTGCAGTCGCATGACAATAGTCGCTGTTGTATTTGCTTGACAGCTGGGAATGAAGGGCTTAGGCCACAAATTACCCAAAATAAACTAACACCCCCTTCCCTCGCACATCATATTACAGAGCACATCTGTCCCGCACAACTGCCCTCCGGCTCAAGTCACGCTGTCCAGTGCCATGGCCAAGATTCATGCCCCAAAAGTGCTAGATTAAAAACTTATATAACACGTATTGGTTTCAGGGTCTGGGATCAGACTTGCAAAGCACAAAATAAGACTACATTTGTGACGCCTTCACCCTTTTGGAACAAAGAAACATTTAAGAAAAACATGTGGTTGTAGAGAATAGAGAATATAATAAAACATCTACAAGAATGCCTCCAGTATAGTGAAAGAAGAGTATGATCGGAGAATGAACCAGCTGAAGGACAGATGCTGGATCTTTCATATGAAAAGGAGAGCTGTAAGAGGGGTGGCAAATGATGTAATGATTATGGCCTCTGGCCCATCATTTCAGTTTTATCCCTGAAACATCCATGACAGGGTGTGTTATCCGCATAAATCTCTCTCTTTCTCTCTTATTCATGATACCGCGGCTTCTGCACAGCAGGTCAGACTTCAGCATTATTGGTTGATCGGGATCATGACCTCTCATTCTAATCAGCTTTTTCATAACACCATGTTTTTTAAAGTCACAAATCCCCAGAGACATGAATTATCAGTAATTATGTAGCACTTATATATGAGAAAAGAATCAGTTTAACAGCATAATATGTAAACCAGGGAGTATTTTAACACGGGGTGAGTTGTAAAAACATTTTTATTGTTAATTTAAATGACACAGCTAATTTAACTTTATTGTTTAATTAATTGCAGTTTCTATTATTGTACCAGATTATGATTTCTTTTATGTACCAGACAGAAATACAGGTGAGGTCAGAGCAGGTTAGAGGAATCGTGCAGATGGAAAAGTACCTGAAAACCTTAAGGAGGGATGGAGGTGGTTGTTATATAAGATGTTTGAGATTTTCCACAAATAGAAAGAAGGCCCAGGGAGAGATGTTTTTAATGGTGGCGATAACATGAGGAGGGGCAAAATAGAAGAGATAGATATGAGGATGCCCATTGGGTACCTAACGATAAGAAAAAGGTATAAGACATGAAGTCTGACCATGGTAAGATGGCCAGCTGGCATCTCACTTTATTGTTTGTTAAATAAAGCAAATTCTTCTGAGACCTGGAACTTCGACTCTGAGAGCTTCCTTTGAGACCTGAACCAAAAAGACTTTGAATTTGGCACAACACTATGCTACATGTTTAAGAAAAAAATAAAATAAATCTAATAAAAAAAATAAAAAAATAAAAAAAACGGAAATCACAATAATATTATAACATTTGTTATCAATCTACATCTCTATAATTGCATTCTTCTATAAGTTTATCTCTGAGGTTTTTCTTTCTTTTATTTATTTATTGCATTCTCCAATAAGGTGGATAAGATGCTCTTGGCGTTCATTAAAAAAAAAACTACAAGAACCAGAATAACAAAATGCGGATGAACGGATATGACGTGTTAAGCAATACTACGTTCTCACGTTCTATCGACTGTCAGCTGCCGCTTTCATTCGCTGTAGGAAGTGACATTTCCAGTGAGTTCTATATTTAATATAACACGTTGTTTAGTTTGTTTAGCTTAATATCAATCTGCAGAGCGCTGTTGATCCTTCTGACCTCTGAGTTTATTGCAGCGCAGTTAATCTGACAATCTTTTTCCGCGTGCAGCTTTCCCTGTAGCAAGCCTATGGTAGCAAGTTAAGTTAACTTACCTGATGATGGCAGTGCAGACTACACATGTGGATACATTACCTATTATTTTATAAATGATAGTGATCAGGAGACATTCAAGGAGCAAATGCCAAACATCTGTATCACATGCATTATATTGATATGTGCTGAGTAAATATTTTCCTTTTTTTTAAAGTTGCAGTCGTGATTTTGTCTTATAGACCCCATGAAAACACAGTTAGAGATTTGTGAAACATTCTGAATACAGGCTCCTAAAAAGTCCTGGAAAACTTGTATTGTATGTTTGGTATTAGAAATAAGTTTCTAAATGTGACATTTATTTTTTCACAGGTTCCTCATGTTCACCAGATGTAGGGAATTTTCTGGAAAACTTCTCCATTTGAGCTGTAGCATTTCCTTCAAACCCAGCAGATCTCTCTGTAGTCCACAGCTTTCTACTTTCCATTTTTCATCCTTGCATTCATTTCTCGCATATTCCCCTGGCCCACGTTTGTCTTTTCAACACCCCCTTCCCGCAAGGTCTAGTTTTCCTTTACTCCAGTCTGATAAAGTTATTCGTAACCTTTCTGGTTCCCCCCATTCTGCTGGACACATGGATTTACAGGGAGTCCTCGAGGTTCTCGAACACCTTGCTCCGCTGTCATTGGCTGAATCGTGGGATAATGTTGGCCTGTTGGTGGAGCCCAGCAAACCACGTCCAGTCAAAACAATCCTGCTAACCAATGACCTGACAACAGCCGTCATGGACGAAGCTGTAGCGATGAACTGCGACCTCATCGTCTCATACCACCCGCCACTCTTTCGACCTTTCAAACGTCTGCTTCAGAAGGACTGGAAGCAGCGGTTGACTATCAGAGCAATAGAGGGCGGCATTGCCATTTTCTCCCCACACACTTCATGGGACAGTGTCGAAGGAGGCGTTAATGATTGGCTAGTTGGAGGAATGGGTAAGAAAGAGCACTTTTGCTGTAGTCTGGGTCAAACAGTCAGAAATTCTTACTTGTGCCTCTGTTCACAGGCAGCGGACAAGTGTCAGTACTGAGTCAAGCCCACTCTAGCGGGCCACAGAAACACAGGCTTGAGTTCTCATCCATGAATAAAGAAGAACTAAACAGCCTTATGGAGCAGCTGAGACACATAGAAGGCAGTGAGACTTTTCAGTGCTCTACAATAAGGTAAGTATACATTTGCAAGTGGTTTTGCTCATGATATGTACGTTAATACATTGGTATCCATTCAAACACTGCTCCATATTCATCTTCAGAAATGAAAGTGGAGGGCAGCAGGTGAATCTAACCTGCAATAGTTCAGCACTAACTTCTGCTGTGCAGATCCTGGTTTCAAATCCACATGCCAGCAAATCCCTGAACATCACACAAGTCCAGCAGGTGAGTGAGTAACCAAGAACACTTTTAGCTCTACAGTTTTCATTTGTTTTTGGTATCCGTCATCTTTGATTCGTCAGAAAGATTTTTATTTATTTTTTTATTAAGAAAAGATGCTTTAAATTGATTAAAAGAGACCGTAAAGACAATTATAATGTTAAAAAAAAAAATTTATATTGCAAATAAATGTTGTTCTTTTGAACCTAATATTCATCAAAGAATCCTGAAAAAAATTTGCACGCTTTCTCTTACTCTAAAAATTCAACATTGATAAAAATAAGAAATGTTTAAGTAGAGCCATGCAGCCATGGTGAGTAGATGAGACTTCTTTCAAAAACGTTTCAACAATCTTATATGACCACAAACTTTTAAATGGTAGTGTATGTCACAGTCAGATGGCACAAACATAACTGTGAACAGAAAATGCTAAAAACAGCCAGCAAAAAATAAGCTAATATTATATATTACATTATAATTGCACAGAACAGATGATGATTCTTGTCCACTGATTATTATACTCAGTTAGAGGAAGGAACTGGCGGAGCTGGCAGAGTACATGACCAAACAAAAACTGAATCAGACACAAATAATAGGCTATAACAAAGCGTTTCATTACATTTTAATATTCTAAACATTGAGGCCCGGTTTCACAGACAGGGCTTAGATTAAGCCTTAGTTCAATTAGGACTTTTAAGTATCTCTTATAAAGGTGTCTTAGAAAAAACATTATCGGTGTGAATCTTAATACAAAAGAATGGCACTGACATATTTTAAGATATGCCAGTGCAAGTCGCTTTCAGTTCAAACATGCATTTTAGTCTGGGACTATAGGCTTAAGCCTTGTCTGTGAAACCAGGGGTGAACCTTTTCTTTGCAAGCAAATAGTAAAAAAGTCATATTTCTAGGACCACATGTTATATACACTTTTAATTTAATTTGATAATTGACATCGTGATATATCATTTTAATTTGATCTGTCTCTGTTTTCTCTTTGTTTCTCTTCTCCAGCCTCCCTTGTTGGGTTGTGGTCAAGGCCGACTCAGTGTTCTGGATAAGCCAGTGTCTGTTTCCACAGCAGTGCAGAAAATGAAGACTCACTTGGGTTTGCCCCATTTGAGACTGGCCCTGGGGGACCAACAAACATTAGGTGGGGTATGAGAGATATCCACCTTGTTTTTAATGTAAGAATGGACCATTTTTACCTTAAACGCAATGCTTCCAGTGTCAGTCGCTTCCAGCTTCAATCCAGAGTGCTGCTTTATTAGGGCTGCCCTCCACTAAAGTTGTTTCTAGTCGCATGTTTATGATATTTAAATACTGAACTATACACTGGGTGGATGGCATCTGAAAATGGTTTGAATTTCAGGGCTGAGAAAGAATATTATGTAACATTGATGACGTTGTTCTACATTACAGAGAAATATTAAACCATAGCATTGAGCCTTTAAGCGCTCAAGTGCACGCATAAAGCTGCTGCAGCGCAACGGCAAAAGTAATGATTATGAAAAAAAACAGATAGGAGACTGTCTGAACATTTAAATAGTTTAATAAATAGTGTTTTCTGAGTCAGTGTCTGCTGCAAAGATGAAGTTGACGCAGTATAGTGGATTTGTTTATTGAGAGAAATACACGTTAAGTTAAACCTGCCATGCAGTAAACCCAATACTAATTTAGCTTCCACACTCCGCATGAACACTTGTATATGCGCCTAATAATAGCGCACATTTATCTAGGTTAATGTTAGAGCAAGTGGCCATGTAAAGTGGCTAATGTTAGGCTACTACTTGCATGTTTCAAATAATAAGCTACGTTTGAGGTCGATCAATGATTGGCGAACTTTTGGATTTCCTGCCTGACACAATTACCACATGGACCAGCCGTGTTAAAGGGATACTTCACCGCTGGAAAGATGAATTTGTATTTAAATTGAGTCATTTATGTAGTAGAAATGTGAAATTATTTTAGAAGTTTGTGCCTTCTAGACTGAGAAAAGCCAGAAAATGTATTTTTGGCTCATGTGGATGAAAGACAACAACTCCCAGAATGCACTTGCTTCGCTGCCCTACGAGGCCACTCCCAAGCCACGCCTACCGGTTACAGAGGGCAGTATCGGGAGAAATGATACAACTAGGCTACTAGTCGACTGGAAACTGAAAAGATGGTGTTTTATGGTGAGATCCCCCTATGGGCGAGTTGAAGACATGCGGAACGAGCTCCTCCTACTGGCTGGAATCTCTCGCCTCTGGACAAAAAAGCCTCTGATGAGCTAAATGACGATTTTTGCGTCTTTGGAGGTTTTTTTCCAGACACACAATACAGAAATCTCTCGTCTCAGGGGGACATGAGGGAGGGAAGCACGGTCATGCGAAAAAACTACCGGGTTTCTACTGATACAAAGCCTAAAGGTCCGTACACACGGGGACGAATTTCGCGCGCGATATTCGCCGACGTTTAACGCCTCGTGACTAAACAAAGGGGCGCCAATGTGAGTGTGCACACCGACGCGAAAAAACGCCACGCGTAAAAGCGTAATTTTTTTTTAAACGCCTCGGGTTCGTTTTTTTGGTTTGACGCGCCGCGTCAAAAACTATCCGACCAATGAGATTGCCGCTTTTGCTCACATGTCTGGAGCTTCTGAAGTTACAGTAAAACACAACTTGGGGGCGCTCAAACACAAAACGGTCTTGCCGAGCACACATACGTAACAGCGAAGAAGATATACGCCAAGTAGCGTCTACACTGCCCATAGACAGACACTGCCGGGAAGAAATGACGAGGAAGATGCAAGGCAAGATGAATGTAGAGCTGCTGGTCTCGTTGGTGTCGGAATAAAGAACTATATGACAAACGCCACAGCGACTACAAACATCTTGATAAAAGAGAACTGTTATGGAGTGGTATTGCAGAGTATAGACTGTTATGGAGTGGTATTGTATTTCTGTTTTACATTAAGCGCCATCTAATGTCAGGGAATGAATTTGCATGTTCACTCGGCTCATCGTCAGCGAAAATCGCTTGGGTGTGAACACAAAAAACGCGTTGAAAAACGCTGGCGAATAACGCGCGCCGATATTCGTCCCGGTGTGTACGGGCCTTAATGCTAATCGGTGAAGTATCCCCTTATTGATCTGGCCGCCATGGAGTGTGGAGGATTTATTTTCTGCAACCAACTAAGTAAAATTTGGTCGGTCATAGACTAACATTTGGTCGACTATTAGGGGGCAGCCCTAGTAATCACATACAAACTGGTTTGTGGCACAAATAGTTTTACCGTTTACTGCACTTAGTTATTACTCTAGTTATTTCCCAATAGTGGCTAATGGAAAATGGAAGTCTCACATTCACAGAAAATAGCTTAACCTCCACCTTGAAAAATAAGAGTCAGACTGAACAGTGGACGTAACGTGTGCGATTATCATCACCTAACGTGATTTATATGATGTGCTAGACTCTATGGTGAAGACGGTGGCAGTATGTGCAGGTTCAGGAGCGTCTGTCATACAGGGAGTAAAAGCAGACCTCTACATCACTGGTATGTCACACACAGCACAGAAACAAACAAATAGCTGATGTTCATCAATTTATTGAAGACCCAGAGTACAAATAATAACAGTACAAAAAATGCACAATTAACCCAAGCTTATTTTTCACATGTTCAGGTGAGATGTCCCATCATGAGGTTCTGGATGCGGCTTCTAAAGGCACGAGTGTGATTCTCAGCGAGCACAGCAACAGCGAGAGAGGCTTCCTGACCGTTTTCAGAGACAGACTGGCGGCACGACTGGGCGACACCGTTACCGTATCGGTTTCTCAAAGAGACCGAGATCCGCTACAGGTGATCTGATCTCAACCAATCACAGCCATTTAGTCATATTGGACTGTATATATGGATGTCACAAGGAATGTTAATTGTCTGACCTTTAGTTTGTAAATGCAAATGTAACATTGTCCTGTAAACAAGCAAAATAAACTGTCCTGTCCAGCCTACTGTATCATATTTGATACGCACGTTTATATTGCTTCTAAATGATCAAAATGATCAAAACTTTGTTTTTCTGCTGAAAAACCTATTGCACACAGTACTACATGCTTTCTGTCGTCTGATAGTTTATGCTTTTTTAGTAAGTAACTTCAGATGTCTTTGCTGTGGAATCTTAAATGATTTTTATAAAGTAAACCTAAGAATAATGTTTACATTGTTAGTAATATTTCAAGATGAACACTTGCTGGACTGAAGCAGCTTAGGTTTGCTTGATTATCCTAACATATATATGTTTTAGAAAAATCTATGAAATGTATCAAATATGATACATCAGGCTTTTTAGGAAAGTTTATGTGGAAAGAAAAACCCCTCAATCATCATTTTTAGCATTGCATTATATTTTTGCCCCTAAAACACAATTTTTTAATTCACTGAATTGAACTAAAAAGCTCCTCACTCACGTCTCATGCTCAGTTTGTTTTCACATGGCCCGCTATCAGCAGTGTTTACTGCAGTGTTTCTATAGAACGTAAATACATTAAGTAAATGACAGAAAGTGCTTTAATCCCATAATTCACACAAAGCTTCATGGAGAGTGGGAATAAATATATATACAATTCTTATTCAAAGGTACATTTCATTATCCGTTGGTAAGGCATTGTTTATCATGGCCTTAAATAGCTAATAAAAAGCAGGAGGTGGAGGTAGAGGGTGTTTTCTGAGGTAGTTTGACAGGAGGGTCGGGTAGTCTGTCAATACGCCTGTAGCTCCGACTGCAAATGCAGCTTCTATATCTCTCTCCTCGTTGCACACAAACAGCTGCACCTGAGATGCCAAAATTAGATGAAATTAGTGATTTTGCTTTGGGTTAGAACTGTTTTTAGATTGAGAAAAGTCACATATTCACCTGCAAGCCCCTCTTGGTCAAGTGGTCTAACAAAGATTTCCGCATGGCCACCCTAAGCAAAGCATCGATAAACACAATCACACATCACAAGACTGAGTGAAAAGCTATTTGACTGCTCCATGTCAGATGAATGTCACTTACTTCTGAAGAAGATACACAACAAATCTGTTCTTCAGATAGGATTCCTCTGGAATGTAAGTCCTGAGAGATCACAACTACTGCGTTAGTATTAGTCAAATGCAATGTATGGAAAAATGCTAACACTCTACAACTAACAATTACTAAAAATGCCCATTGCATTTGTTACTGTATTTATTTATATTTATTTATAATAAAACATCTTTATTACTTCATGTTAGCTTAGGTTCATTTAATAATATTAACAAACTTTTCATTTTAATAATGTACGGTATGTTGAAATTAACATTAACTAAGATTAATAAATGTTTTAGAAGTATTTTTCATTGTTAGTTAATCATAAACTAATGTAGTTAACTTACATTTACAAATGGAACCTCATTGTAAAGTGGTACCAAGAGTAGGCCTAATTTTTATTAATACTTTTATAAATTGAATTATGCTTATAATCAACACATCTCTTTAAGATTAATAAATGTTTCAGAAGTATATTTCATTGTTAGTTCATGTTAGCTAAGGTCTGTTAACTCTTTCCCCACCATTGATGGAATTTTCGTTTTATGAGACAACAAAATAAAAAAGGTAATTGCTACTTTACACACACACACACACACACACACACACACACACACACACACACACACACACACACACACACACACACACACACATATATATATATATATATATATATATATATAAGGAGTTTATATCTTACAATTCTGAGAGAAAAAGTCGCAATTATCTAAAAAAAAATTTTTATTCTGTGGCAGGAACAAGCTTCTATACTTTCCCGCCATTTACTGAAATTCCCCAAAAATTCAGAAAAATAAATGCGCTATTATGCATCTTTTGAAAGAGAAAAAAATTTCTGGATCAAAACACAGGTGAATAAAAACGAAAACAAGTGATGAAAGCATTAGTTATGCACATGTAAAATAGCGTGATCAAACAGCATATAAATCAAAACTGCCTAACGTTACTGAATGACATGTCGACCCAGGACGAGCTGTAGGACTGTGAAGCTTTAGGGGTGTTGAAGGACTTGATCTACTCCATCTTGATCATCGTTCTGAATCCAAACCGGACAATGTCTTTGACAATAACGGGATTATCTCAACTTTTTGTTCAAAATGTTGCCTTTTTTTTTAATGAAACTTAAACACATTCAAGTGTTGAAATAAATAGATGCATGAACCTAGAATATTATTATTATTATTATATATTTTTTAAAGCAGAGGCTCTGTTCTCATTTATATCTGACATTTTGCATGTTCAGATATTCATACAACAAAATATTCTGGGGGCCATAAAAATTTTGTGTAAATGACCTTAAAAAACGCTGGCAGAGAAAGTGTTAAATAATATTAACACTACAACTTTTGATATTATTAATGCACTGGTAAATGCTGACATGGACATTAACGAAGATAAATAAATGCTTCAGAAGCATTAGTTAATGTTAATTAATGTAGTTAAGGTTACGAATGGAACCTTATTGTGAAGTGTTATCATAAAAACATACAGGAAAATTTCACTTCAAACCCACCAATAACTCTCAGAACATTTTAAGGAGCTTTATGAAATTTCAATCCTTCCCACTTTTAAAACGAGGTTATAGACTGACCTGTTGATAATCTGGGGCAGGTAGAACAGCAGGACACTTTCACCCAGAGGCACGAAGGGGAGGAGACCAGTGCAAAAGAGCAATAAAAGCAGTATTGTACGCCTCACAGTGAACAAATAAGGTATGGATGGGTTCTGCACACACACACACAGAAAAAAAGAAGAAGAGATAACTCAAAGATCTTTTACAGTAAGATTATTGCACTGTATAAAATGCATGGACAGTTTTATTAAAGGGATACTTCACCGATTAGCATTAAGCTTTGTATCAGTAGAAACCCGGTAGTATTTTCGCATGACCGTGCTTCCCTCCCTCATGTCCCCCTGAGACCAGAGATTTATGTATTGTGTGTCTGGAAAAAACCTCAGATGACGCAAAAATCGTAATTTTCCGTCATCAGAGGCTTTTTTGTCCAGAGGCGAGAGACTCCAGCCAGTAGGAGGAGCTCGTCCCGCATGTCTTCAACCCGCCCATAGGGGGATCTCACGATAAAACGCTGTCTGTTCAGTTTCCAGTCGACTAGTAGCCTAGTTGTATCATTTCTTCCGATACTGCCCTCTGTAACCGGTAGGCGTGGCTTGGGAGTGGCCTCGTTGGGCAGCGAAGCAAGTGCATTCTGGGAGTTGTTGTCTTTCATCCACATGAGCCAAAAAATACATTTTCTGGCTTTTCTCAGTCTAGAAGGCACCAACTTCTAAAATAATTTCACACTTCTACTACATAAATGACCCAATTTAAATACACATTCATCTTTCCAGCGGTGAAATATCCCTTTAAGACATTACTGAGCACTGTAGGGACACATTACTGTACCCGCTTCTGACATTTAGCCATAACTTCAGACTCTTCAGAACCCCAAACTGTAATACTCTCTCTGCCGTATTGCTTCACAAGACAAGAAACCTGCAGTCACATAAAAGTGATACCAAGTTGAATTTCATTAGGTCAATTTTGATTTAGACAAGTAGGAGAAGCACTAAATAAGTAAATACAAGTACATATCACTGAAAGAACTCGCAGGTTAGTGAGCGAGTCAGATGTTGATTCAGCAAGAGATTCATTGAGTTCATTCACTGAAGGATTTGTCAGACTGATTCATACAGATACTTGTGAGTTTCAAATGCTTCATTAAAATATCCAGCTCAGACAAAGGAGTAGACAAATACCCGGATGACCTACTATTTCTCATATGATTCTGAAGTGTGCATACGACGGACACTTTACTATCCCATGAGGCCACAGGAGAGGATGTGAGAATGGTAGTGATAATAACTGATGCTGGTCACATGATAATGACGACATGGCGAATTTAGTATGTCCGGATTACATTCATAACTACACACATTCATTCTATATAGAATGTTCTTTTTTTTTGTGGTCTCGAATTAATTACTTATTACCTAATCAAGAGAGTATGTGATTTCTGACACAGCCGTTACACTTCTTGTGGTGTGTATTTCAACTTGTGAGTTTGAGAGACCCTTTCAACAAATCATTAAAAATACAAGTCATTTATTTGTGATGGATGATCTATAAACATGCTTTATCAGCAATGTGAATTAAAGGAACACTCCACCGTTTTTTGAAATAGGGCTTGTTCACCTTCTTTCCTACATTTAGATAGGTGGGCAAATGCATTTTTGTCTCTTAGTTTGACAGGGTCGCCGCTAGCTTAGCTTAGCTTAATGAATGGAATCCTTTGTTGCCAGCTAGCATGTCGTGAGTAAAAGTGAAAAAAATTTTAAATAAAAAAATCCCACCTAATTACTTCTTGTGGCCCGCGTATTCACAACGAGTACAAATAGCGATGCAGATTAACACTAGGCGATTTCCTAGGCAGATATTGACTTGGGACTATATTAGGGGGAAGCACAGGCGAAGCACTGCTACTTGGGCGCAGAGATATCACGCAACACATGAAATCCCACAACTTGTTTTTCATTAAGCTAAGCTAAGCTAGCGCCGACCCTGTCAAACTAAAACAATGCATGCACTGAGACAAAAATGCATTTGCCCACCTATCTAAATGTAGGAAAGAAGGTGAATAAGCTCTATTTCAAAAAACGGTGGAGTGTTCCTTTAAATGACAGTTGAACCAGTTATTAGACACTGAATATTGCGAAATCTGTCTCACCTTTTTAATAAGAAAGTCATTGTTTTCTTTGATCTCAAGCAATATTGGCATGTTGGGAAATTTCTTGAAAACATCTTCCAGCAACACAAACTCTCTGTCTTTCCCTGTACTGTAGTGTCCTAACACAGGGGAATGTATTACAGATTTCAGATATTACTAATTACTGTAAAGCACTTAATAATGTACAAGTGGACCGTGTAGAATCGTATCAAAGGACTTACCAACATTAAATGTGACCTCGAGTTGCTCTTTATAGAGAGGCAAATCCTGAAAGATACAAAGCAGGATCAAAAATCCATCACAAATCACATGTAGAAGAAAAGAGAAAGTTTAATGTTAAAATGACTAACCTGGAATCTAAGAGACGATATTGTTTCGTCACATCCTGATTGTCTCAAAAGGTTATTATCATGTGAAACCACAACACAGCCATCCAGTGTAAGGTGACAGTCCATCTCCAACATCTCCGTGCACACGTCCACAGCGCTATCACACCATCATACAAATACAGGGTTCAAGTGGAGAAAAGGAGGAAGGAATAGAACAAAAGTAGACATTGGAGGAGAGGAACTCACTTTGTAAATGCTTCCATTGTGCTTTCTATCTTCTCTCCACACCCTATAGGCAAAAAGCATCAGTTTATGTCAGTTTAATTAGTGTTAAATTAATTACACTTATATTACGTTCTGGGACCCGAACACATTTCTGAGTTACTCTCTGAGCGTGTTTGCATTTATGCATTTGGCAGACGCTTTTATTCGAAGAAATGTACACTGCATTGAAGGCCTACATTTTTATCAGTTTGAACTTTGAACCCACGATCTTGGCATTGCTAAACGCCATGCTATACTGTTTGAGCTTCAGAAAAAACACACACACACACACACACACACACACACACACACACACACACACACACACACACACACACACACACACACACACACACACACACACACACAAAACTAAATAAAAAATATATTTTAAATCATTGAATTTTAACATACTATTTACTTTTATGAAAAATAAATATTTTAAAAATAGTTAAATATTGTTTTAAAAATCATGTTCACATTTTTTTTTAAATATAGTTAACATGAACTATTAATGAACTGCACTTCTTTTCAACATTTACTAATACATTATTAAAATCAAAAGTTGTGCCTGTTAACATTAGTTAATGAACTGTGAACTAACATGAACAAACAATGAACAGCTATATTTTTTATTAACTAACCTTAAAAAAGATGACCAAATACTGTAACAAATGTATTGCTAATGATTACTTCATGTTAGTTAATACATTAAATAATGTAAAAAAAAAGGAAACCTTATTGTAAAGTAATACTGTTTTTTTATTTATTTTTTTATAATGTGATTTTTGGTGAATTGTATTGAATCCAATTAGGGTCAATTTGACTCAAAACATACCGATGATACACATACTTTTAACACCACACAGTTTAAGTGTTATAATTCACTCTAAAAAGTTCTGACTTAAATTGAGAAGAAAGAAACTCCACTTGCCTCCTCGGTGTGAGATGTGTCTGCAGTGGAACTTCAGCTTTTTCCTCTTGTGAAGGAGACATGGATTGTGTAGCAGGAACAGAGAACACACAACATACACCCCGACAGCCGAGCAGAGGAGAAGAGTCCCAATGAGTGCGTCCATTCTGAAAACTACAGCTAATCCCTCACTATAACTGCACTTTGACTCTCAGAGCCGGGTATTATTATGTTTGAGTGTCTAGAAAGCAAATATCGGTGCTCTATTTACAGTACTAGCCGTTCCTCAAAGTCTCCCACCTGTTCTTATGCTGCTCACGCCTGCTCTGGAGGTTTTATGGCATTCATTCATGTGATCATGCATGTGTGGTCAAGTTCAGTGCTGATATCATAAACGCGGATTACTCAAAAAATGAAAGATGTCTTATCATATTTCCGTTGAGATTGTGAAACTATAATACTGTATAATACTAAAACCTTAAAAAATATACTTATTCGTCTGTGTGATCCCATGAAAAGACTGATGTTTTATCCCTTATCTGAACTGTTGTGGATTGTGGTCAGAGTTTCAGTTTGTTTCAAAGACGCCACACGAATTAAACCTTCTGACTCGACAAAGTCCACACTTCTGCTTAGTAATACCAGGGCTGTTGGAGTAACACATGATGACAAACATTTTCTAAGAACTTCATGAGAAACATGTGAAGACGTACAAAACCTCATCACACTTTTGTTTATGTCATGATGGCTGTAAAATTCCCCGTATGGCATGTTCAGTTATGGCCTGTCCCTTGTGAAAAATAACTTTTGAATATATATTTTGAAAGAGTGCTTGTCGGACACTTAATTGCAAGTTATTCACAATTAAATTAAAATGTATTATAGTTTAAAATGATATTAAATGCATAAGAGTGTTTTTATGTAGAATTTAAGTACATCTTTATTTGTAATTCCATATATACTGTCTTTAACATATGGTTCAAGTGTATAATTTTAACTAGTGTGTTGCTCAAAACTACATTAATCAAATTTCAAAGACAAATTTGTCTTTGACTAACATGCTAAAGCACATGTTAGTTATTGATTATAATTGTTATGTAGTGTGTATTTGATATTACAATTAAAGTTAATAATTACAATTTCATTACAAATGTTTAATTACATATCGTTTTAATAACACACTACAGTTGAAATTAAAAGCAAGTACTCTACATGTGCATTCATATTTTAGTCAACACTTCAAAATAATTGTTCTTCTTTAAAGTACGATAAAAGATATTTAAACATGATGATTTCAATGTAGCCTACTTTAAGTTTTAATTAAAGTACAAAGTTTTTAAAGTTTTTTTTTTCAAGAGGAACTGGAAGTGCACTACAAGTGTACATTCAATCAAATTAAGCACACTTCTTTACAAGGGATGTACAAGCTCTTTTAAGAATTTGATGTATTAAACATAATTGCTTGGATATCTAAAATGATCAAGTAATCAAGTAGATGAAGTTTATGAAATGTCCCGGTATCATGTGTAAAATCAAACCTGAACAGATGATCTCATCACAGAACAACTACGCTAAGAAAACTCGGACTGATCAGTTTACAGTAAATCACAAAAGCTACATGTGTGTTGGCATTAAAGAAGTTACCAGGTCATATTGACCAGATATTATAGATTGCAGATCAATATTCTGTTAAATGTACAGTAAAAACCCGGCTGGAAAAAACTTCTGGAACTGTTTTTACTGTTTTTCACTGTAAATTATATGGTAGTTCATAGTTTTTCTTGCAAAAAAATTTTAAAAATCATAAATTTTTACATTATTTTACAGTAAAACGACATATAATGTGATGTGTAACCAGTTTTGACTGTATAGAGTAACAGGTTTTTACTGTAGCATTTTTTTTTTATCCATAATTTACAGTATAATATTTTTTTACAGTGTAATTTGTTCAACATAATTTCCACCAGGAATTGATTATAAATCCATTTAATACTAATTTCCTAGTATACTTCACTCATTCTACAGTAAGTTCAAAACAAGAACATCACAAGTCACATCATTTCAAACATTTTCATCAACACTGAGTTAGTTTTTTTTAAACTAATGAACACAATGAAACAAGTTTGTCTGTGTAAGTGAAAGTGAGGGGCAATGTTTTCATATTTGAACAAACTTAAAGCACTTTAGTTCAAAGTAACACAATCATTCACCCTTAAAAACAAAGACATTACACATAATGTGATGTTAAACCATTAACAGTTTTTCACAGTAATGGTATGCTAACTTGGTAACAGTTTACCATTTACAGGAAACAGTTTTTAACGTAAGCATATTTTTTACATTTAGCAGCTTTTTAACAACGCGGTTAGCCGATTTATGGTACAACTCACTATCCTTACACTAAAACGGCCTCGTTGCGGCGAGTCTAGTTGTGCTACTGTTGCTTAAAGACACACACCTGGGCACTCATAAACACATTAGCTGCCATTAGGCCTTACAGTCCCTGTAAACTCTGAAGCAGACACACACTGTGGACCGTAATGACATCCACCCCCCTCTGAGACACACACCTCCACTTCCCCTCGCTCTCACAGCCCTGCTTTATCACGGGCCTGTGAATGGACAACACAAACAACAACTACAACAACAGTGTTAAGGTGAAGTAATGCTGAAGCGGTCTGATCCTGATCTGTCAGAGTTTGGGACTGGCTGGGTAGATATTAAGACTCAGAATATACCTTTTTATGGAACAATGGACCTAAACGTCACCAGATTGGGGTTCTTCGGCTTGTACCAATAGCAGAACCATTGTGAAAATTCAGTACACTCTTAAAAATAAAGGGGGTTTTCCACAGTGATGCAATAAGAACCATTTTGGGTTCCCCAAAGAACCTTTCAGATTTTTTTCTTAATGTGAAGAACATTTGAATAATCTAAAGAACCTTTCACACAATTGAATTGATTCCATGGATGTTAAACGTTCTTTATACACTGTAAAAAATTTCTAACCTCTCCAAGTCAAAATTTTGACTGGTCACATCTAAATTTTTTCATTGGCCCAAGTGCAATTCTTGTTGCAATAGTCTGTTAACATTGGCTTAATGAGAAATAATACGTCAGACTAATTGAAAAATTTAGATGTTATCAGTCACTAGAAATGTTTTACTTGGGGATGTAATTATTTTTTTTACAGTGTAGAACCATATTCCAATAACAAACCTTTATTTTTAGGTGTATGTTACAAAGATGGAATAGATTTAATGTTTTTGTGACTAAGCATGTTTATTCATAAACCCAAGTAATAATTTCGAACAATATGGATAAAAAATGTAATATCTGTGGTCAGAGGAGTATATCCTCATCTTAACAGAGCTCCTCACATGTTCTGTTCAAATTCGAAAAATACGAAACAATTTGAAAGCTTGAAACCAAACTTACGATATGAAAATTAAAATGTGTAGACATTTCAAGAAAGATATCAAGTACTTGTTGAGAGTGTCTGTATATTAGGTTGATTGAAAGTATTTGTTAGAGATTTAAAAACAAAATGGCGGGAATTAAGAACCCTAAACGTTTCTTCAGGATGATATGGTTTTAAATAGAACTATTATTATGTGTAAAGAACTGTATCTTTTTAAAGAGTGTCATCGTCCAAAGCAATTGTTTCTTTTTAAAAGACATTTTGATGTAGTGTCTGAACCCCTGTGTTTACTTTAGACCAAACTGTAGCAGTAAGACCAAACTGTGTCGTACGCCTCCACCTGCACCCCACCCCTCGCCACCAACTGAGCTGAGGTCAAAGGCCAACGTTAAACTGGACATCAAATCCTTTTAGTATTACATAACAATGAATCTAGTACTCCTCATCCGGTCAATGTTAAACCCATATGGATAGCGGTAGTGGTACAGACAGTCCATATATGGTTGTGCCATTGCATCATACAAGTTTTGTTATTCATTTTCATTTTGAACTTCCTCTTTCATTCGGGGAAATCGACCTGACATCAGCTCAGTCAGCAGATAAATCCATGAGATCTAGAGTAGCACCTCGCTCACATGCACTCTTAAATCATAACCAAAAATAAATCAATATAATATAAAACATAACATATAATATACTAATATTAATATTCATTTTCCAAACGTATGTTATACATGTATATTAAACAAATATATTTTGTATATTTACAGTATAGAATGTAATAGTTAACATGAAATAAAAATTATTTTAACAAGTTTTATAAATTAACATTAGTTTGCATATTATGAATGAACATGAATTTAAAGTGAACAATGGTTTATTCATATATTAACATTAACCTAGATTAATAAACAAACAATTTACATTCGTTGCATGATAGATACTGCATAACTAATCTGAATTCATTGAAAACAAATTTACTGTAAAGTGTACCATGAATGAATAAAAATCTCTACTATTTAACTATTGTTTTTAATCATACTGTACTATCTCAGTTATAGCTCATATTTTTACACGCAAATTTGGAAAAAAGTGTCGAATATCATATCCTTGGGACAATTTGTTTTTCTCAGGAGCAACATTTAAGTATTGAAAGACTTCAATGATAGTCTACATTTAATCCCATTACTGTCTAGCAGAACTATTTAAGATATTAAAGAAATATTATTTATGACTTTTCTTTGCTGTGGGCCAGTATGATGCAGAATCACAGATACCAGTCAATCCAGACACAACTTAATGTCTAGAAAATACTAACTTTGGATGAAGCAGACGAAGCACAAATACTACATTGATGTTTTAGGTTTGATGTGCTAAGCAATGTGTGTGTGTGTGTGTGTGTGTATGAGAAACAGACTTGTGTTTATTTAGCCATTGTGTTAAGACCAGAAGTGCTGGGCCCAAAAGATGGACCCTGAAGAAACAGAAGAGGGATGAAGTGTGAAGACCTCACCACCATTTGGTAAACGTGTGAAGGTGTGCTCACCTATATAACACACGAGGAGACAAACGCAGAGGCATTAGAAGAGAAGATACAGAAAGGAAAAGTCATCGGAGGCTCGAACGAAGACAGCAGAAGACTTTGAAACCGAATTTCTCCATTATGAAAGCTCAGTGAGCGAGGTGTTGATTTGATACTGATAAACTCAAAAGTGAAGCAAGGACAAAAGGACGTCTAGAAACATGCTGGGTGTGGAAATGTACCCTAGTTTGGCCCTGGGACCTCAGAGACTGAGCGACTGCTATTATAGAGGTAAGAGAGAGTTCAGATCTTTCAATGCAATGGAAAAAATCATAAAAGAAAGCAGAAATGTCCATGCATTTAGATTAGTATGTGAGTGTTTGCAGAGATTTAATGGGAGAAAGTGAGTTGAGAAAAGCACTTCAGTTCAAGTAACAATCCTTCCAAAATGGGGTTTTCACAGCGATAGAAGAACCATTTACAGTTCTTAAAAGAGACATTTTTTCTTAGCGTAAGAAATATAAAGAACCTTTTGTGCATAGGAAAGGGTTATAGATGTTAAAGGTTCTTCATGGAATCAAAAATGCCAATAAAGAACCTTTATTTTTTAGAGTGCTGAGTGCTTAGAATAATTAAGTCTCAAATATTTACCCCCGGTTTCACAGACAAGGCTTAAGTTAGTCCCAGACTAAAATGCATGTTTGAGCTTTAACTGACAGACACTTCCACTGACATATCTTAAAATCAAGATACACACCAGTAATGTTTTTTTCGGTAACACTTTATTTTACAGTGTCCTTGTTACATGTTACATGTACTTACAATAGTATTAACAGTTAATTATGCATAATTACATGCAACTAACCCTCAACCAAACCCTAATACTACCCTAACTCTATAGTAAGTACATGCACTTAATTAATATTACTCAGTACATAAATATATAATTACACTGTAACAATGTACAATGTACTCTAAAGTAAAGTGTAACTGTTTTTTCTAAGGCACGTTTATAAAAGCTATAAATGTCCTAATTGAACTAAGGCCTAATCCTGGCTTAATCTAAACCATGTCTGTGAAAATAGGGCTTATAGTTGAGTACCCAGACAGCAACATAGTGTTGGCCCAGATCCGGGCCACATCTGGTACATGTGGATTCCACGGGTGCCAGATGTGGGCCGACACTATGGCACTGTCTGGGTAGAGATAAGCAGTGCATTAGAAGACTTTTAAGAAATTTCACTGATAAAACACTAAATCAAGCCATTATCTAACACGTCGAGACTTCTGCGTCTCTTTAAAACTGGCTCCAAAATAGGCGATGCCATAGAAGAACCATTTTTGGATCCCCAAAAAACCTTTTAGTGAACAGTTCCCAAAATAAAATTGTATTCTTCTGTAAAAATTACATTTTAATCATCTAAAGAACCTTTTTCCTCTATAAAGAATACGACGAATATTAAAAGTTTAATTCTAACACGCAGATATCACCCTCTGCTTCTTGTCTGCCCATCTCTCCTATAGATCGTGAACCCGCAGCACATGTGCCGATGTATCCCACTACATGTGACATGGCAGCCCGTGGGCTTCCCGCTCGACTGCTGCAGCCTCCTCCGGCCACTGCAGAGACTCCTGGGACTCCACAGGATAATGTCAAAATGGAGCTTGAGAACGCGTCTCTGTGGAAGCAGTTCAGCACAGCTGGGACTGAGATGATCGTCACTAAGAAGGGCAGGTGAGCACATTTTGAGCATGGAAAGAATATATCCACCAGAAAACACTACGACACATTTGGTCAGTTTGGTAAAATGCCATAACCTTTCTCATCCTTCTCTGTTCCTCAGGAGAATGTTTCCACAGCTGCGAATGAAGCTGTCAGGGCTGAACCCAACTCTGCGTTACATTCTTCTTTTAGACATTGTACCTGTTGATTCCTCTCGCTATCGTTTCCAAGACAGCAGCTGGCAGGTGGTTGGCGGCGCAGAGGCTCGGCTGCCAGACCGCGTCTTCATCCACCCAGACTCTCCCGCAACTGGAGAACACTGGCAGAACCGAAGCATATCCTTCCACCGGGCCAAACTCACCAATAACACTCTGGACGCACAAGGATATGTGAGTAAAAAGGCATCTTTCAATACCCGTTTTAAAATTCCCAATAAAGTTATCAATTCTATTATACTACTATTTTAAATTTGGGTAAAACTAACTTTTCAAAGATGTTTAACTATGTCAGCACTGTAATGTATAGTTAAAATGAAACAGAATACTTTGTTACAATACTTTTGACACTTTCTATAATATACAGTGGCTCCAAAAACTATTTCTGCACTTGAATGAATTTCATTGCATGGATAATACAATATCAAACATAGATATCAAACCAGGTTTGTGAGAGGAAACAAATGATGAAAGACTTTTCTCAAATCTAACTTCCCTTTTCTGAGTGATTATAAAGTGTTATATACGTTTTGTTTTGGGCATCATGACTTCATGACCTCAGCAATACCACAACTGTAACAGTTATTTCCCACACTCTTTCTCCTAAAGATCATTCTCCATTCCCTACATCGATACCAGCCACGAGTGCATGTGATCGAGGCCCGTGATGTGCTGATGTGGGGAAGAGCCCAGCACTCTTTCACCTTCCCAGAAACACAGTTTATTACGGTCACTGCATACCAGAACAACAAGGTGAAAGCAAAAATACATTTCTCAGATTAATATCAAATAATTTTAACACAATGAAAAAGCCACATATTTACATTTAATAAACAAATAATTTTCTTTAAAAAAAATGTTTTTCTTTATTTTCTCCTAGATCACTGAACTGAAAATAAACTCAAATCCTTTTGCGAAAGGCTTTAGAGAGAATGGCATGAACTGCAAGAAGTAAGTTAAACACCAATTATACACCAATATTAAATAATAATTCACTAATAGTACACATCATTTCTTATTTAAACACAAAAACGTCTTAAGACATCTGGACTGAGAGCGGAATATTTTTCTGTTGTTTTCCTCAGACAAAGAGATGCAAGGCTGAAGAGGAAAATTACATGCAATCAAGAGGAATCGTTGGATATTGGTGAGGATAATAATGTATTTTTATTTACTTCAGAATCTATAATCTTTCAAAACCAAGACACAACTGACACATAAAAAATACATGATTTATTCTGTTCTCTTCACAAAAAAATACTTTATAAAAAATAAAGTACTTGGTTTCTCAAATATTGCTCTCCTGCTTCCCTCTTTCAGAGTCATGTGACCCATGTGATTCCACTGAGCTCCTCCCACAATCAGTGGAACTCCCAAACTCCGCCCTCTCCATTATAAACGCCCTCCCAATTACAGACTCAGGTTTTCACACAGAAGTACCATCCCTCCCAGACCAGACAGTCTCTGACCAACCACTTGTCCTTGGACAATCATTCTTGACCTCTGAGATTCCCTCTTCAATGGAAAGTCATCCACAGACAACTCCTGAAAATAATGTGAACAACACACTGATGGATGGGTAAGTCTATATGCTTATGTCTGTTAAACACTTTTTCAAAGTTTTTGAGCAGGGTTAAAGATAGTCTACTTTTTGTTACAGGTCTGGTCAAATGATGGACCTTCCTGGATACACATCAACTTTCCCAACTGCTCATCTCAGATCCTCATCACATGCATCAGTGCCTTTGCATCAGTCACCTTCCATTTATTCTATGGTGTCCTCTACACAGAACTCTGGCCTTGAGCTCCCCCAGCCCTCCACAATTTCATCGCCACCCTCTATGTCCACATATTCCTCTATACCCTCATCAGACTATCCTGGTCTAAATTCCTCTACGACTATGCCCTCCTCTACGACCTCTCCCCCAGGCTCTTCGTACCCTTCCATCTCTCACTCCACCTCTCCACACCTTCTCTCCTCATCATCCTACCACTCTATTCTTCCAACAGACCAATCCCAAGACAACCTAAGTCCCCATACACCTACAAATCCCCCTTTCCAATCTATCCCCCCCTCTTCTTGTCAAGGTTCTGGGTTAACTATTGACCCTGGCCAAAATCAGGTGGACGACCGTGGATTGAGCTCATCCAATGAAACAACTCCTGCTCTCCAAAACCCAACCCAAACAGCCTTTCCCTTCCCTCCAGTGCAGTCTTCAAACGACCCAGATCCAACATCCCCTCAATGTCAAAGTCTATCCCAATCTACCCTACCCTTCCAACCGGTGTCGCAGTGCAACCCTAATCAAATTCCCACCCCTTCTGACTCAAATATGACGCCAACTGCATTCCCCTTCCCTCCAGCAGCACAGTCCACCCCTAACTCTATGACAAACCCATCAGTCTTCCCATTTCCCCCTTTTCAACAGATCCCTAACCTCAACTTGAGTACCCCTGGATCTGCTCAAACTCCAACAACTTGTTCTTTTCCAGTTTCCCAATCCTCAGGTCTGTGCACTATTTCAGCAATTCCAAACCCAATTTATTCAACAACTGGATCCTTCTCCTTTCCTTCCACCAATGTTTTCCATCAAGGCCCTATGCAGTCGGTTTCCAACACACTGCACCATACCACAGCATACCCGGTCCCCCCATTCCCTGCATCTCTGCCGAAACACACTACTCCTGGCCATCTCCAAAATCCTACACCAACATCATCTCACACTTCTTACCCCTTCCCAACTTCTATCCCATCTGCTCAACATCCTCTTCAGAGTCTGACTCTGCCCTCATCTAACTCGATCTATAGTGTCCCTGCGATCCCAAACCCAACCCAAATTCAATCTACCTTTACCCAGTCATACCCTAATCCCTCCTTCCCTCATATTCAACCCCAAAATGGAAACCCCACTCAAATCACCTCCCAGTCCTTTCACCCAATCCAAACCTCAAGTACCTCTCAATTAAATCCCCCACTTCTTCCAATCTCAAACCATCCACAATGTCCTACCTCATCAAGCGCATACCCTTCTGTAGCTCCTACTGAGATTGGCACCTTCTCGCAGCTCAATTCTGCTGCCCCCTACTTGCCAGATATGGTACTGCACCCTTCCTTGCTCCCTCCTTTTGATCCCTCACTCTCCTCCCCTGCTCCCCCGTCCCTTTATAACCCTTTTCCTTCCTACTCACTCCGTCTTTGCCAGGATCCTCGATCCTCCCTGCATTTACCCCTCAGGCATATTTATAGACAGCCACAGCATTCTCATGCTCATGGTCAGGGGCCCTACTTTGACATTGGTGGAAGAGCCGTTTTCTGAAGATAAACAGAAAAATAACATGTAAGGCTAAGTTTGCAAGGATACTGCATCAGTCAATGACTTTGCACTGAAGATGATGGAAGCACTGCACATTATATAACTGCATTGGAGGCCATGTGAGACAAAAAGAGACAATCCCAAACATTGTAATAGTTTAAAATGTTAAACTTATTGGTGTTTATGGTTGAAAAACTAAATCTTAACTATGCTAGTCATGGGATTGTTAGAAGGTTTTTAGTGCAATGCTTGCACTTGCAATGCTTGATGAAGTCGAATAAAGCTGTATATTTCTAGTTCTTAAGTCTATTTGTATTCTTAAATTAGAAAATAAAGTTTGAATGAGTTTAACTGTATTTTTTTATTAATATATTTTTTTTTTTTTATTTGTGTGTGTATACATCAATCCATCAAATCCATATTCTATGGTGGTCAGGTTTAAGTTTTAAACACTTAAATGTTTGAATGTCATTGCATTAAAATTACATACCAAAATGTGAAATCAATTTGCATCCACAAACAAACACTGCAAGACCTTTCCTGTCCCCTGGATGTCCTAGCAAAGTAACCATAGATGTGGTTCATCACATTAGCTATAGGCATATCGCACTAATATTCCACTAACCACCAGAAAGTGTTCATATACCTTACACTGTATACAGTATAAAGTCACTGCACATTAATTAACATACATTACAACATTAATTAACATACATCACAACATAACAGTGCTCCTTATTCCTGTCATAAAATAAAATCTATTAGTAAATCTAATTTCATTGGTCAAATACCTAACCAATACTTGAATGAGGCAAAGTTGGCAAACAGTCAGCAGGTTTGTTTGCTTTTGCAGATTTTTTTAATTCTTTAAATTGTAAGGTAAAGAAACGTACTGAAACTCTTGACAAAAAATGTGGATAAGGCTGCTGCATTGTGCCAGCCAACCACAATATAAGATAAGGTACTTACATGCAATTGGGCGCAGACGGTTCAGAAAGAAAGTAAAAAAGTATTACACATTCAAATTGTGACAGAACATGAAAGTGAGAATATCATTTAAAAATCAAAATAAATCAAAATGACATATCTTCGAAAACAAGCCAGTATTTTAACCATCAGGTTCCAGTTCTGCACAACATTTGCTCATGGTCAGGTGTTGAGAGTGGGTGTGCGTTAGAAACTCAGGAACAGTCATTAAAGTCCAGGTGATAATTACCTCAACCCCCTCCTTCATTTTCCCACCTCCATTGATTTCTCTTTCCTCCTTTTCCATTTGGTGATAGACAAAGAGAGGGTTTAAAACAAGGTTAGGTAAACAGCACTACACTCAAGCACAGGGTGCTGAGAGAGACACTTCAAATGAGGACATATTAGAAAAGTGGTTTGATATAATTTAATATATTTTATTTGAGTCTCACATTGTTGTTCTCTAACTGACAACCGTGGCAAATACCCCTGGATGTCCACAGTGATGAATAATGTGCTTCTGATGTGGATTTTAATGCAATATATGTTACAAAGGCAAACTTTTTTCTTTGGATTATTTTGGACTTATTAATTGTGCATTTTGATTCTAATGCAATTATATATAGTAAGATTAGAAACAGGCATTAAGAAAGGGACAGTTTTGATTTCATGCTCACTTCAATTCTAAATCATCATAAATGTCCACTAGAAGGCACTATTTTATCTCCTAGAAGGACTTTTAAAGGCTAATGTGTCAATCAGTCGAGTTAAGATGTATTGAAAGTCTTTTGCCACTTGCCCTTTACCCTGATTTTTCTTTCTTCTCTCTCTCTGTCTCTCTTCTGAAGTTTTTCTATCTGGCCCCTGTGATCTTTTCTTTGAGTCTGCGGCGGAGCTCCTGTCTGAGTAGATCTCTCTCCTTACGGATTCCCTGGAGCACAGTGCGGTTCTCCTGAGCCCTTCGCACCAGATATGGCAGTGTGTCGTCCACTGAGCCGTACGGCACTGACTTGTACACTGAGAAACCATGCTGGGCTGAGAAGAGAAAATGAATGTGAAGGAAATTAATTCATTCAGTGCTACTGAATAAAATGAGACTCACCCAGAGTAAGAGAGACATGGTCACACATGCCCAGCAGCTGACCAAAACAGACAGAGTTTCCATCTCTGTGAAGCCCCAACTCTTCCATCCTGAAACACAGAAACAAACACAGATCTTCTTTACAATGCTGACAATGACTTGTCAGTGGGATGACCGATTTATGAAGGTGTACCATGTCACTGCCCGTCTGACTGATTCTTCATTGTGAGTGGCCACAATAATCATATAGCGTTCAGGTTTCTCTGAAATGAGGTTCAGCATGATCTCCAGACATCCATTATAACTGTAAGTAAATGAAGACATTTAAAAAAAACTGCCTCTAAAAGGACTTACAGCACTTGCAAAACACAAATTGTAAGGGGGAAAAGTAATTGTAGCCTATTAAATAAAAAAAATAAAAAATTTAAATGGTGCCAATTAATTTTCTTTATAAATATTATACAGTGCACTCACAAAGAGTAATATGGATCCAAAAATCACTGTAAAAAAAGTTTTAAAAAAAGTTTCACAAATCACAAATAATGATTTATTCACAAATAAATCAGTCTTATATATTTCCAGGTTATTTATACCATTTGAAATTCTCAATGATAATGTTTTTTCCATTTTTAATGTCATTTGGAGTCAAAGAATCACCTGTCATTAGTGTGCTCCCATGATTCATGAATTGGATCTGTTCGCCCTTCTTTTTGGGCTAGTTTTCTCTCTTTGTCCATGTAAGCACCTCTGACAAGTTTAACCCCAATACAGAAACTCTGATCAATGGATGTCTGAACGGCATCAAGTAATAGATTCTTTGATTCCTGTATGTGAAGAAACAAGTATATCTGTAAAGCCATTAGAGATAGACTGCTTTTTATACAACATTTTTTTTAATCTTTTTTTTAATGAGCACTAGATAATGAAGGTTCGTGGCAACCTTAAGGTAGCACTGATATGTGTTCCAGATCCAGGCACTTTGTTGATTGAATTTCTTCATCATCGCCATGGTGATGAGTGACAGGGCAGGATTCATGTAAGTGTACTCAGCATCCACCAGGACACGGACTTTATCAACACTTGCCTAAACACATGATAATATGTTCAGTCATTCCCAGCATTATCTTTCTTTTAGCTTTAACATTTTGTGAACTTGTGCGTTTAAATTTTGGTACCTCTCCTATTTTGTTGAGTCTCTGAAGGCTGAATAATAAGTGTGTGTTTTCACTCTCAGTCAGACCAGGAAACACGACTTCCTATCGGTGAAAAAGAAAACCATCTAAAGCAATAAGAATAAATATCAGATTACAGTAATCTTATGGTGTGCTACTGTACCTCTCCCTCCATGGCTCTCACAAGCAAGTTCAGATCATACTGTTCTGTCTTCAGCAGAGACGTCAGCTTAACCTGAACAGAGTTTAATATAGTTAGCCTACTAATACTGGAGTAATCACTGCATCACTGGACTAAAATATATTCAAATAGAAAAGTTATTTTCAAATGTTATAATATTTCAAATTACTACTGTTGTTACTGTAGTCACTGCCTTGGTGAGCATAAGAGACTTCTTTCAAAAAACATAAAAAATAAAAAATAAAACGTATTTATTCCAAACTTTTGATTGGTAGTGTATCAGACAAAGAACCTTAATCTTTGTTAATCTCAACTGATGTTAATCTCTTTCCATTAAAGAATCAATCTTTATATTGGGATGAGAGGAAACACCCACACACAGCTCAGGGCTGACTAGTGCCGTGATCTTCAGCTGCATCATGGGATTCTTGCTCCAGCCATTAACGTGAGACATCAGGACACAATCCAGCATGGCTGCCAGGTTGTCTTCATATCGCTGTTCCCTGTAGATATAACGCGTGCCATGATCAAGTCTGTACTTGCTGAGAATGAAATGTTTTACAATCCCACCAACTTAATAAATCAAACTATAAACTATATTGCAAACTATATCGCATCACAGCAAATTCACCTAAAAAAGTATTGGTACAATAGGGCAAAAAAGCCTGAGAAATGTATAATGTGGAGCTCCAAGTGCAGGCTCACTGGGTCCCGTGATGCAGCTCAGCCTCTGGGCTCAGTGGGTCTCATGGTGCAGCTGCATATCTGGGCTCACAGATGCTTCGGTTTTTACACAAATACTTAACATATGTGCAAAGCCAGGGCAGTGTTGCCATCTTGTGAACAAATTTATTTGTGCAAAAAATTCAAGGTGGAAGTTTATTTTTTATAAACATTAAACGATGATCTATGTTTTGTCTTTACAAAAACATGCCCTCATAGAGGCAACAATGCACTTGATCCACTCAATGCTGTCTGATTTATTAAAGTGAGGTTATATTTTTATGGCAAAATCTGAATGTCTTACCCAGTGCTCTCTCCTAGGTCCTCTTCAATGGGGACGGCTAACATGGGGTGGAGCCCCAGCGAGCTCATCTTTCGCATGGAGTCTGCGATCTCACCTTCTGTCTCCCCGGCAACAAACTGAGCGTACACGGATGGGCGTACGACCATGGAGAAACCTCGCGTACCCAAAACCGTCCTCGTAAAGGTCATTAGCTTTGTTAGACAAGAGATAACGAGAAATGTTACCATAAGTAGATGTTGTCCGTGGACCGTCCTCTCCAGGACTATATGACCATAAGTACAATTTTAAACATCAATTACAAGTTATGATAACCTATATTCTAACCACTTAAACCATACTATGGCATATGTAGTCCATTTTATAGACTAGAGAGACTGTTACCAGAATAGGGAGAACAAACAGTTTTCGACAGGACTGAGAAAAAATCTGATTGCTGATAAACAAGATGATAGTCAAATAAGCGGAAAAACTATTTTTAAACATTAGATCTATTGCACCCAAGGGAGTTATTGGCTCCTAAACTCTGGAATAGCCTTATTGAAAATGTTTGGGGCTCAGACACACTCTGTATAAACCCAGACTAAAGACAACTCTTTAGCCAAGCATTCACATAATGCTTCTCATAAACTTGTACTAGGCCTACAATTATAAATATGTTATCACAAATAACATAATACAAATTATCATCTTTTGCCTAAAATGCTCTGGCATCCCAAAGTAAGTACAGATTGCACCAACTATCATGAAGACATCTGATGAGTCCAGCTTTTTAGATCAACATACAAAACTGTCAAATATCATCCTTTTATTGTAATCATCACAATCACAAGTTTGTAATCATTGCCTAACATTGTTCATTACAGGTCTGCTTAACTATATACATGATGTTTACTAACCACATAACTTGTATTATCTCATTATCCGGGACCTGTGGCAGCAAAGAATGCATTCTGGTTGAGTACCGTCTGTAGCTGCATATTCATTACTTTGACAATCATTCTGTGAAGCTACTTAGAAACTATGTATTGTGAAATTTGCTGTACAAATAAACTAGATTTAATTGGTAATTATGAGTGGTGACTTCATAGGTTCACATTGATTCGGTAAGTTTGTTTCACTAGTGGTTAACAGAAGGATCTAGATGTTGCTGATGTCCTCACCTTACCACAGTTGTTAACCAGCACAGGGAACGAGCAAAGCCTGAAGACTCCGAGGGCTCGGATCAGCTCCCAGAAACTCTTCACCTTGAATGCTTGAGGATCCTCAAAGGTCAGAAAGCCAGGCGATGAGGGGTTACAGAGGTCTAGATCATGTTTTGTCCTCAGGGACTGCGGGGCAGCCACACTCTTGAGCCGCACAGATATGAGACGACTTAACACTGGAGGCCGAAGAAGAGAACACATCTCCACTGCTCTGACAGTTAAAGATACTAAGAGAGGTTTTTTTTTTTAACAAAACTTAAAGTGGTGAACTATTGATCCCTGCACAAATCTAATCTTAAGAGTTGCACATTGCAGCTGTTCTTTCAGAAATCCATTAATATTGTGCAATTTCAATGCTCATTCAATTCATATGCGTTGTTTATATGCCTGCATACAACCACATCTACCTATACAGACCAGTGTGATTTGGTTTCCACAGACAGAGCAAACATCAGTGACACCTGCACGCATATAAACATGGGAAAGAAGCAGAAAAAGATTCCCTTTAGTGCGCAACTCCGGAAAAATGGTACTACCACAGAAGTGGGATGAAAAGGCTGAAATTGTCAGGAAATCTCACCTGTTATTATGGACGCCAAGACTAACATATGCAGGTTCTGTGCAACTTTCCAGTGCAAATAAACAGATAGGATGAGAGCAAATGAATGGGGCAGAGAGAGGGGAGGTTCGTTTTAGGCATGCTGGTTAATGACTGATGTGCCGTTTGAACTTTGGGACATTAAGATTGAAGGGCAGTGCCCTAACTTTGTGAAATATGACAAAATCAATAGCCAATTTTTAAATGTTTGACAATTTAAAGAAGTTTTAAATCAAATTTGATACACTGGATTTGGAAGCACACTGATATAGTTACTGGTTAATAACCACTTAATTCATATTTTGGAAAACGCACTGATGCTACGACTGATTGAATTAACAACTGCATAATTATTAGGATACATAAAAAAAAAAAAGAGATGCAGCAGAAATGAGAAGCAAGGGAACTGAGCAGATGTCAGACTGACCTTGGATCTTGGGAAGGAGAGGGATGTGTTAGACAAAAGACTGCTAGACTTTGTCCTGAACAGTCGATACTTACAAACAAGAGCCAAAAATTAACTCCAAACACCCTTCAACTTAAATTAAAAGATTCAGAAAACCAGCTACAGAGGTCTTATATGCAATGTGACTTTAACATCAGACCTCTCTTTGTTTTACCGGCAATATATTAATACGCCTTTAGTCAAATTTTCTGTAACAAGTTGGAAGCAAGTATTGTTTAACAGACTTTTTCTTCTGTGCAGTGAATTCATTTGTCCTTACATGTGTTCCATTAGTAATATTTTGTTTAGTGGTCGCTATGATAAATGGTTTATCATATGGCTTGACATTTAGTAAATGTTTATATAGGTCAAGAACGTGTAGATCACTGAAGGTCTGTGGATTTTGTGTGGGACAGTGTTATACACAGAAAACGTGTTTGTTTGAACACCTGCCTTCAGAAAACAGATTTCCCACTAGGCCTGCCACGGTCATGAGTTTTGTGCTGATGATTGTCATGCAAATAATTGCAATTAATTGTATTCTGTTGTATTGACGTTACTTGCAGTGTAAGCCTAAGTCGAAATTGAGATAAAAAGTCCAAATTATGACATCGCAATTTTGTCAATTTGACTTTTATTATGTCAATGTCGACTCGTTTTGACTTCATCTCATAAATATGACTTTGTATGTCATTACAATTTACAAAAGCAGAATTTTTTTCGTGTGGCAGAAATGGGCTTCCATAGACTGACAAGTGACTTTTTTCAAGCAACGGTAGAGTGGTTCCTTCCAATACTTCATGTTTGCTTTATCAAAGCATTTATTGCAAATGAACGTTGTTAAACAGGTTTACAGATCATTTTCATCTGAAACGGTACACACGATGCTTGAAATATGCCAATGTTCTGAAGATTTGCATCCGAAATCCAGCCATTTCAATAGGAATCGCCACATTGACCAACATTAAACTACTTGGCTTGAAACTGAATTCTGTGCGAGCTGCGCTTCACATATAGCTACACATACACAAGGGACCTTTTATGCATGCAACATTTCATAGAAATGTTGCTAATGTGACGCACCTTAATTCAGCATACTGAAGAATGAAAGAAAATATCGTTGCAATAAACCAGTGCATGAGATTGAAACAACACAAATGACTGACGGAAACTCTACTTCGTTTTGACTGAATAAATGTTTATTAATTCAACAATTCACCACAAAAAAACTTGATATTTCTTCCCAGCCCACTGTATTATCTCCATAACTGCTACTCCAGAACCCTCGCCACTGTAAACTCAAGTACTCAAATAATACTCAAGTACACAGAAAAACGTGCTAATTGTGGCGCCACTTTATGCGTTGACAATAAAAGCGGGTTTATATGTTTTGGTGTTATCTGCAACTAAAGCACTGCAAAACAGAGGGTAAGGCTGATGTAATGCAACAGATCTGGAATTGTGGATGAAGAGCAAAGCAGAGGAACCCGTAGTCTGGTTCTGGAATGAAGCCGTGTTTGAACAGGCTGCACTGGGATCAGTATGAGCTCTGGTTCTGGTTCCTGTATCCTCCTCGCTGGTAGTTCTGTTTCTGCTGGTAACCTCCTTTCTGATCTATAGCAGTGACAGAGAGCAGAAAGAGACAGCGATATTGAACTTCAGAAGTGATATGTGTGGCATTTACTGTTCATATCACTTGTTTACACTAAAGCTGCTTTGAGTTTCTCAAAAGAAGAACAAGATAGTGAGCAAGAAAAAGTAAAGGGGGCCTTAGAACAACCAGATGGAGAGTTGCCACCGCATTCATTGGTGAAGGTAGAAATGAGTGAACAGGCGAGTAAGATGAAGAGATTAATGATTTAACATGTTCATAACCACCTCGTTGGTAACCACCTTGCTTCTGTTGGTAACCTCCCCTCTGGTCTCCAGCTGCATAGTGAAAAGTGTTTAGAGGACAAGCACTTTCACCCACAAAAGCACTTCAACACACACTTTTTCAGCAACATTTCACAGCAGCCGCGTCAAGTGACCACAAGCGACAAGCGTACAGTCTGAGTGTGCATGGATTGTCATTAGGGGTGTAACGGTACACAGAAGTCACGGATCGGTACATACCTCACTTTTGGGGTCACGGTTCGATATGAGTTCGGTACAACAGGAAAAAGCAACAAATCCCCAATGCTAGGTTTCTTTTCATGTATTTTGAGCAGACAGTAGTGCAAATCACAGTTTGTCCAAATAGAGGAGGCATTACATCCCCCCGAGGTAGTTGCTACAGAACAGCCTTTAGTGTATTAAGCACTAAGCAGTAAACAGAATGTGCACTCTTGCTTGGGTCATATTTTGTAGGGCTGATATAAAAACAAGTTATTTGGTCACGATCAGCTACAAACTGAAAAGCATCTCTTGTGTTATATAATAAAAAATAAAAAAAGAGAAATAAAACTATGAAGAGTTTAGTTTTTGCACTCCTGTCATCTATTTCTGCCTAGCTCCAGTGATTGGCACATTTGGATGATGTCCACTACCCCCCCTCCCTCCCCTCATTATAACAGCAGAAATCAGCGTGTAAACTACTAGCAAGCTCTCGCGTGTCATCTGAACTCTTGTTTTGTGTTGGTGCGTAGATCGTCTCTTCTCTTGCTCTTATTTCTGTTGTGGCGGTTAGCAAACAGCGTTGCATTTCTGCGAGCACTTGCTTCTGGAATGTGGCGAGGATCACCTGTGACTGACTGTATTCATCGTCTGACTGTATGCACCAAACTGTGACGGTACCGCGGTTACACCCCTAAACTGACATATGGTTGAGTGTTCAAATGGCTTGGTAAAATGATAATTACCTCTCTGGTAGCCTTGTTTCTGTTGGTAACCACCTTTCTGATCTGTGTGCGAGAAAGAGAGGTTTAAGTCATGTGAAATTATACATATTTAATATATTTTAAAATGTAATTTATTTATTTGATAGTGAAGCTGAATTTTTAGCATCATTACTCTATTAAATATATTCAAATAGACTCTGAATATACTGCATTTCTAATCAAAGGCAGCCATTGTGAGCATAAGAGGCTTTTTTCAAAACAAAACAAATTTTAATTCATTAAACCTGAATAAACCCCAATTAAATATTATAGCATTTATATAAAAATAATAAAAAATGTATTATAATTATCAGTAAATTTATTATTTTTCTATTATTCATCGACTGTTTACATGTGGACCAATAATGCGTTTTAATAAACAGAGTAATTAAACTCTTCATTCCTGTTTACATGCAATTTTCATAATTCTGATTCTTTGCCAAGAAGTGTGGTTATTTTTACCGCCATTATTCACATACCCCAAAGCACAAAAGATACAGTAGGTGTTACTGGCCAGTTTTAATCCACTCAAATCAAATGCAAAACACATTTCTATGGACGTATTGGATATTATTCTGCGAATGAATGTGATCTTTAATCAAGTCTTGTTTTTCCTGACACGAGCATATCACGTACCTCTGTTGAAGTAGCCTCCATAGACGCCCTGTTTGAGGTCGAAGACACGCTCGTTGTTCTCCATCAAGCCGCCCAGCTTCTCGGCGAGCTGCAGGGCCATGTTCTGCAGGGATGTGGGCTCCGTCCTGTGCATCACCACTGTCTGAGTCGGCTGGTCTAGAGATGCCTGACAGACGACACACAAATGAATAAAGGCACCAGTATGGATAGCGGATGGAATAGTGAGGGTAAAACTGGTTGTTGTTCTTTTACCATGAGTTCTTCATTGATGATCATCTTGCTGATAATGCTGTGCACTGTGGGTAACTCCAACTCAAACATCTCCGACAGAGTCGCCATACTGTAGAACAGAGAGAAAGAAAGTGATGAAGAGCTGCAAAATCACTGGGCTCCATTTAAAACATTCAATAGGACAGTTCAGGCAGAAATAAAAAAACTGACATCTTTAGTAAATGATAACCAATTCTGGCCATGAATATATCACTAGGCTGTGTGTTGATCACATGTACCTGATTGAGTCATACACGCTACTGTAGGTGAAGAGGTAAGTGCGCAGCGACTCCTCCTGGATCTTCCTGTAGGTTCAGAAAACACAACCAAAAGTTAATCGAGTTTAAATGTGAGTGATGCTAAAATGATGTCAAGCATCGAGTCTCTACCTGACGAGCATTTCCCGCACACACTGGGTTTCTGGGAACAGATCCCACACTTTGCTGTTCATCTTCTCGTTGATGATGAAGGAATGGCAGGTTTTCCAGTCGCCCATCTTCATGGCTTTGCTGGCGGCCACAACGTGCTCCCTCATGCTCTCAGGAGGACCTGAGGAGGACATATGAGAGAGAGAGAGAGGTTATTCGCATTACTGAGATTAAAAGCTGATTTGTATCTCCCATCTCTTCTTTCTCTCACTCACCCAGCAGTGGCTGTCTCTCGCCCACCCTCAGCTGGTGGTGGAACTGTTTGCTGATCATCCTGCGGCGGGCATCAAACTCGTGGGCCGCCATGTAAGGGATCTCCAGCAGCATGGCTGACACCAGGTACACACACTCCAAGAGCTCCAGATTAATGTGCATGTGGAACGGCACCTAAAAAAACAATATGACAAACATTGAAATTATAATTCATCCATAAATGAAAACTTCAATCACTTGGTAACCCTCATATCCGTTTACCATATTTGATGTGCTCGATGCATGTGTATTGATGAATGTTTATTTGTGAATAAAACCTCAAATCTCTTCATCATATGAAGGGAGTGCATCTCTTTGGTTCAAATGGATTATTATTATTTTGCAAAGTCTTTAGGTACTTTTTGAAGACTGAATATATCGATTATTTGGACTTTCAATTGATGTACAAACATATCCTCCAACATAACCTCTATCTCATCAAATTTACCCAGCTACAAGCATCAAAATTGGGGATGAATGATATTGGTAACCATATCATATCAATCGATAAGTTTGATTATTTTGATGAGTTTAATAAGTCTAAAAGAACGAGTTTGGTTATAATGGAATTTTGACAACAAGTACTTGCAAGTATACTTCAAGTGTTTTGCCATTTTAGTGCAGTGTTGTGGGCTTTTTAAGCAGGCAAAATGGTATATAACTTAATATGTTCATAATATCAGCCACAACCAGAGATTGTGGTAAATTTCATTACTGGCCAAACTTTCTATATAGAACCTTCTTGACTTGTTTCACAAACTGATTTGATTCATAAGCTCTTGATTCGATTATATTCCAAACTTGGTGCAATATTGATTCGTTTTGATATATCTCAGGTACAGCACCATATTTCTTAAGGAAAAAAATCTCTCTCAACTAATACTGTAAGCTATACAGGGAACCCTGTCAGTTGGTACATTATTATTACATTTTAAAATTAAACTATTAGTCCAAATTATTAAATTCAATGGCTATTTAGTTTTACATCTTATTGCTATATATTTTTAGATATAATAATCAACACAAAAACTGAGCTGTAAACAAAAATGTAATTTCAAGAGCACATAAACCAATCAGCTCTTCCTCTTTCGTTACAGCACTAAATAAACGGTATGTTGGTATTATGTACGATGTCTTATGTAATCGCTCAATCGGTGTTTCAAAGACGTCAATTAAACGGCTTGTAAACAATGTCACATAACGTTACATTTACCTCAGGAAAGCCATTTAATGTCCATATCTTGTTAGTTAGCTAGAAAAAAATAACTATATAGAGCAGCATTTTGCTAAATATATGAACTATTACACTTTCACAATATTTTTACTTAACCTGTTAGTGAGGTCTTCATTATTTAATGTATTTTTGAATAAATCTCTCTCGAAAACAAAATATTACAGCCCTTTTAGAAAGCCTTACAACTAGAGCTGCACGATTAATCGTATTTTAATCGCGATAACGATATCTGCCTCTCTCGATTAATTTTAAAAAATCGTCGCAATATTTTCCCGCTCCTTTTTTATCCTGAAACGCTTTATTAGACATTTGCATTATCTTGCATTGTAAACAAGTCCCCACTAGCACTGATGTTTGTGGTTGCCAGATCTGAATAGCTTAAATCTCCCAAATTACCCAAACAGAGCTTTTCTCTTACATTTTATACCCCATGTTTTACTTAGTCGGTGCAATCTGGCAACCCTGCGCGCGCGCTCTACACTGCGGAAAAAGCACTGATCTCCACAGCGATATCCTGTTTGCATGAAATTGTTATACAGCCAGTCTGTTTCTTCACAAGCCACTTGTGCTGTTTGTGTGACTAAATCTGTTTCTAAATGAGTTTCACTGTTCTATTTTTTTAAGCTTAAGTTTTTACCAGTTTTCATGATGTGTCGTGAATCAGTTGAAAACGACAGCCACTGCCCGTTTTCAGTGTGTATCAACAAGTAGACTATTTTTCTTTGCAGTACGATTTTGCTGAGCGATCTGGATCTCATTGTCAACCGAAATGTGTCGCTTAGAATATCTAATGTGAAGACGCATCACAAAGTGCTCATCTAACGTTAAATCATGCCATTTGTATTGACTTGCTGTCTGAGGAAGTTGTAGCTGGTTAAATTAAGTCTAATGGTTTGAAATTAACACCCGCCAACCCGCCAAATGCGGCTAAAAATGAACTTTGGCGGGTATCGCTGTCAAATCACTGGCCAATTTGGCATGTTATTATGTTTACTCACTTTGCTGGGGAAATTCGTGTAAACCAAATCTGCTCGGATTTTGCGCAAATACTCGTGCAAAACCGTTAACTGTCTCTTCTCTTTCTCTGTAGTTTCTCAAATGAGAATAATCGTGATTAATTATCGCGATTATAATTTTGAGCAAAATAATCGTGATTATCATTTTAGCCATTATCGTGCAGCCCTACTTACAACTGCAACAAAAATAAAATAAAATGTCAGCCTTTTTGGACTTCAGGCATCAAAGTTAACAAATTAAAACATATTTTGAACATGAGCCACTGCAGTGATTGATTTCATAAGAGCAAACTGTCAGGGGTGATGTGGCTGTACCTGTCGCCTCTTCTCGATCTTCTCCTGCTCAGCGTTTCTCTCCTGCATGTTCCTCATGAGGAGTCCCTGTCCCAGAAGCTCCTTGGCTCTGCCGCTGGACTGGATGTCCAGGAGGGCGTTGTGGGCGTCTTTGATCATGCCCTGACGGAAAGCACAGATGCCCAGCTGCACCATGGTCCTGTTGTACAGGATCTAAGAGATAAGACAAGTTCAGCGAGGAAACTCTCAAATCACACAAACCAACTGTTCTTCAGAGAGAAAGCGGGTGTGAACCTGGACAGGAGGGTCGGCGTGCTGGATGTTGTCCTGTAAGTGGCTCATGAGCATGAGGTCTCTGGCCTGGTACCAGCGGCTGTGCAGGGCATGATGGTAGATGTGGCACAGGATGGCACAGGTACGGATGCGGTCCGTGCGGTCTTTGGAGTAGATAAACTTACACAAACGGTCCATGATGATTGCACTGTCCTCTCCCTCGCTCTCCTCCTGATCCTGCTCAGACTAATGGACAAAAGAGGCCTGAGGTTAGGAGTCTGAATGAGTGGACCAGTTAGCTGGAACCATCTGGTTCCTAGGGGTGTGTGATACTGACAAAATAAATCTCTATTTCTGTGCTTTTGTCGATAAAGAGATGATTATTTCTGTCAGCAACAGCTGACTCCTGAAGCTTGTCATTTTCTTCATATTCTGTGCGGTGGTCAGTTCCCAGCACTGACAGAAACTTAGTTTTTTATTATTGTCACCTTAAATTAATTTCCAGGGGTATTTTTATAAGGGCAATGCTCTTAGACATATGCATAATCTAACGTGTTAAATTCTTACAATTAATCAAATCCATATAGAATAAGACACTATAGGTTGTTACCAATCAAATAAAACAAAAAATTTATTTACACTGCAAGTACAATAATATTTTGAATATTGAAAAGGATTTTTTTTAAATGAAAGGGTCACTGTAATTTATTCAACCTATTAGTTTGAAAACCCGATTTATTCGAGGAACAAAGCAAGTGACTTGCTGAATTCGGAGCCGCATACTAAGCGTACTACTGCCATAGAAAGATAAATGTTGTACGAGTAGTATACTAATGCGGTTCTGAATTCAGGAACTGTGAATCATATGATTTGTTCAAAAATGCTGATTCATTCTGTAACAATGATATGATAATGATAAGTAAATAAAATAAATACCAGTTTGCGATAAAAAGCAGCATAACAGACAGTTTTTGCACATGTAACATGGAAGCGAATGGTACCAGAAGCCTTGCTCAAGTTGCAAATGTCCACGCATGCCTACATTAAAAATAAGGTGGATTTCACATAGAAGTATAAAACGAAAACTCAAAGGGGCATTATTGCTGCCATCTCTTGAATTGCAGGGTCTTTGTAACGGCATTCTACTAGGCTACATAACACAGTGTTTTAGTTTGTTTTTTGCAAACTGCGAGGCATACACGACATTGTCATCTTCCACATTGTTAAAACAACAATTATGTTATTATCTTAAATGACACGTCACACACCCCTACTGGCTCCACATCTTTCTCCATCGATGGCGAGACACTCACCTTTGTCTCTCCCTGTAGGCCCAGGCTTCGACGGTGGGCTTTGTAGTCGAACTTGTAGTACGTGTGCATGATTCTGCGCAGGTAGACGCGACACACTTCCTCCGTGCTGCCTTTAGTCTCCAGATACTGCAGCAGGCGGTCGATGATGCCACACACACGGCCCTCGTCCTTCAGGTTATCAACATACTCTGCAAGAGTGTGAGAGGAAGCTTTATCACGACACACGCGGTCCTAATGAGTGCAGAGGTTGAAATCTGTCTGTACTCACCCTGAGAGTGAGGGTCTGTGTTCTGCATGATTTTGGTGAACTCCTCATCCATCCGCTCCACCAGAGTCAGGATACAGCCACGTACTCGGAACGGCTGAAGAGAGGAAACGCAGTTCATAAACAGCCTTACTGGTCACATCAACTAAATTACACAAGCTAAAAAGGCCCATTGTCAAAAGTGTAGCAATGCATAAAGCACTGCTTGTGAAATCTGTGTGGGGAAAACATTCTCCCTCATGTGAAAGTCCCAATTAGGGCTGCAAAATTAATCGAAATAAAACCGAAATCGTGACATGGCTTAGTGCAATTATCAAACCGCAAAGGCTGCGATAGGTTAAAGTTTGAAAATTAAGAAACTAAAGATTATTATTGATGATTATTATATTAAAAAAAATTATTATTTTAGTTTACATTACATTTGTAATTGGTCAAAAATTAGCATGAAATGCTGTTCACGTGACATGTAATACTAACCTGGTCAGAAATGGCCAGGTTCTCGCTGTCCTCGATGATGTTTTCTCCGATGAAGATGTTGTTGTTGTTGAACAGGATGTCCAGCAGCTCGTCGATGCAGTCCAGACACTTCTTCCACATATCCACCTGAAGAAGGGTGAAACAGGGCATAAATGTAAAGACTGGAATACACTAGACCACTTTTGCACATATTCTTGCCCTGATTTGCAGTCAGTCTGCAGATTTTGGCCAAATTTTGCATAAAATCGTGTAGTGTATGATGGGCACATACTCTGATTATTTTTTTAGCTTCATATTATGATTTTGTCCAACCAATCGCGAACGCGAGCGAGGCATGAAGTCTGAAGCATGATGTTATTCGATTTTGGAAAGAAAACTCCACGTCTTTTCCTCGCCTGGCTAAAGTAGCTCGCATTGTGTTCAGCATTTGAGTTGAGCGTGATTCAAACTGCGTTGAGCACTGAGCGATAATGCTGAGCAGGCGCTGAGCAGACCGGCCTGATGTGACTTTGAGCCGGGGGAGCGGGGGGGTGAACAGCTCCGTGAGCGAGGAGCTGAGATTCTCACCGCTCCACTCCTCTCATATAAATTGTCCAGTTACCGACATTCTTCAAAACATTAGAAATTCATACAGGTTTGAAACAACTTGAGGGTGAGTAAATGATGACAACATTTACATTTTTAAGTGAACTATTCCTTTAAACATGTTTGATATTTTGAGTATTTCATCTGCCACATGTCTCCAAAAGAGGTGCCCGTTTCTGCACGAGTTTGTCGTGTTTGTGCTGACTTCTGTTAAAGTCTGTTAATGTGGGATTCTCAGTAATTTAGCGTATGATGCCCAGCTTTTCTCTGTGACAATATACAAAGCCAGCAAGTGCATGATGCCTTGTGTAGTGCATTACAGCCTTAAAGAGGACATATTATTCCCTTTTAAAAAGTCTGGATTTTGGCTACTACTAGAATAGGTTTGCATGCTTTAAAGAAGTAGTTCACTTTAAAATGAAAATTAGCCCATGATTTACTGACCCTCAAGCCATCCTAGGTGTATATGACTTTCTTCTTTCAGACGAATACAATCGAAGTTATGTTAATTAACACTCTTGACGCTTCCAAGCCTTATAATGGCAGTGAATTGTAACCATCAGTTTGAAGCTCAAAAAAGTGCATCCATCCATCATAAACGAACTCCACACGGCTCTAGGGGGTTAATAATACACACGGATTCGACTTAAGTGTAAAGCGCATTAAGTGTATAAACTTATGTGAGTAATGCGACGTACTGCTGATATTTACGCTACACCATGACGCACTACGCTACTACTGACATCACAAGTTGCGCTTTAGGCAACTTTTAATTTTACTTTGAAACGTGTTAAATATTAATATTTTTCTTACAAAAACTCATCGCTTCAGAAGGGCTTTATTAACCCCCCCGGAGCCGTGTGGAGCCATATCACATCCAGGGCACCACTTGTTTAATCTTTAGCCCTCAGGCCGACGGTACAGATCCTTAAGAACAAGGACAACAAGACTTGAGGACAGCTTCTTCCAGTGGCAATCCGGACTCTAAACTCAAAAATGCACTAAAGGCAAAGGCCAGGGTTAAAATACTATTCCACTCATGTTATTTAACTACATTTGTTATTTTTTATTCCAATCTCTTCTTCTGTCTATACTGCTGTCTTATATAATGTGCAGGATGTCAATGTGCAATTTCACCACTTATTAGGACTTAAAACAATTGCACTAAATAAGAGGTTAATGTGAATACCAAGTCTGTAACTGAACTGTATAGTCTAGAGTTTATTTTTTGTTGTGGTTATATGGTTATATGTATGTCCATTTCGTTGTATGCAAATACGACAATAAATGCTTTCAATTCAATTCAATAAATGCTTTCAATTTCAGGGAGTTCAGAAACAGTGACACTGATATAGAGAATGACTCCCGCTGGAGGGACTTTGTAACTTTGCAGACCCTTTTCATGCTCAAACAGCAACATAACACACTGAAGAAAGCTTAAAAAAAAAAAAGCATAATAGGTCCTCTTTAAGCTGAAATGCTTGATGACTGTAATGTAATACCGTCAGCACGCCAGAGAGCTTCTCACCTTCATGAAGGCGGCTAGGTTGGGGTTGTAGTCGTATAGGGAGGCGATGATGTTGAACTTAATCTTGACGAGGATGCCTTCACCGAGGTTATTCTCATTAGAAATGCCAGCTAAAGCATGAAGGAGCTCGATCTGAGCAGCTCTGCATGACATGAGAACAAATTCATTTTTGTTGTGTTTATGCCCGTTCATTTTTTTACCATGTAAAAATGACAAGCTGAGACAACAAGGACACATTCAATTGATCAGAAGTGAGAGTAAAATATTCATAATGTTACAAAAGATTGATATATCAAATTAAAGCTATTCTTTTGGACTTTCGATTAAAAGAATCCCAAGGAAAAATGTTTTCTACAAAATTATGAAGCAGCACAGCTGTTTTCAACATTTATAAAAATAAGAAATGTTTCTAGAGCAACAAATCAGCATATTAATGAATTCTGAAGGATCATGTGACACTGAAGACTGGAGTAATTAAGTTTTCCATCAGTTCTTAGAAATATACTTTATTGTAAACATAATTTTTTCAAGTAGTGACTAAGAAAAAATATATATTTCTCTACTGTAGAATACACAAGAGTGCATAAACAAACTTTATAAAACTGTACTTTTTAGAAAATGATTATTTCATTAATCATGAATATTGAGTGGTCCTACCATCTGAAAACTTAGGAGTCCACATAAAAGATTAAATTATATGATTGTATTTAATATAAAATGATTTACATGAAGGTCTAGCAGCTCAACTCATTAACAGACTGATGATGTTTTCATACCTGTCTGTTCCTTTCTTTCCTCTGGCCTGCAGGATCTCGCTGAGTTTCTTGACCACGACAGCAGTATTGATCTCTGTGCCTTTGGCGAACATCTTGGGCTTCTCCTTCACAAGCGGCGCGCCGCCCTTCACAGTCTCCCATCCTCCTTCCTCTCCATCTCCCTCCTCCTCTGCTCGCTCCTTATTCTTGTGTCTCTTCTTTCTTTCTTCCCTTTTGCTGTCGGCCGGCTTGTCGCCGTCTTGAGCTCTGTGCGGGCAAATGATTATGAAGTCTCAGTGGAGTTTAAAAGACACTTGATGCCATTAAGGCACTAATACCCCTTTTCCACCAAGGCAGAGCTGGTGCTGGTTCGGAGCCAGAGCCTAGTTTCAAATCGGTTCTTTGTTTTTCCACCGCCAAAGCACCAGCTCCGAACCAGTAAAACTGGTTCTTAAGTAGCACCAAATCATTGCAGGGTCTAGAACGGAGCCAAGAAAGAACCGCTTGCGTCAGAGGCTGGGGGCGGGGTTACCGTGGCCAACAAGACTGAAGAGAAACTTGTGACCACCATTTTTAAATAGCAGCTAGTCGAGCTAATAGCAGCTCGATTATAACATCCGTCTATGTAAGTTACAGCGAGCTGCACGAACGCGTTGGATTCGCCGTGTTTGGATGCCGATTTATTTTCGCAAACCCATGAGCATCCATAGTAACGCAACGTCTATTATTGTTGATGCCTTGTTCGAGATGCATCAGAGCAGCGTGGACCGATCAGAGCTGCGGGAGTGTTTGGAGATCATACGACTCCTTGTGCTTTTTGATCGCTTTCGCAGTGCTTTGATTTCATGTGCTGATCGTTCTGTGAGAAGCCGATGCATCTCGAACAAGTCTGGTGTGTTTGGCGCTGCCGGACTAGCGTTGCTGGGCAACATGATACGTATGCAGTGACGTAAGATATAGCTCTGTTGTGGCTCTCTGGCCGGTGGAAATGCAAACCGGTTCTTAGTAAGCTCGTCAGTCGAACCAACTCCGAACTGGCAATAGCTCTGGCTCTGAACCAGCACCCGGTTCTTGTTGGTGGAAAAGGGGTAAAAGAGAAACAGTACAGGTGTGTGATATTGACCATTTTTTTTTATCTCGATTCCGTCAAGGATTTTGGCAATAAATATAATTAGATGATAGTTTAGTGATATTAGAATAATAAGACACATCAGTATCAACAGAATCCACAAGTGGCACAGAATCTGCATCTGAAGTGAGATTTAGAATATGAACAATTATGAAATTATTTGTTAAAAATAAAATGATATTTTAAATATGAAACTAAAACAACAGTTGGTATCGGTAAAGGAATAATTCACCCATAATTTACTATTATGAAGACTTTCTTCTTCCAATCGAACAAAATTGGAGAAATTTTAAATAATATAATGGCTCCTCCCAGTTTTTAAATGCCATTGAATAGAGCCAGAGTTTTTGAATATCAAAAAAGCACACCCATCAGGGCTCCAGACTAACTTTTCCACTGGTTGCACTGGTGCTACCAACTTTCTCAGTTGGTCGCAATCTTTTTTTTGTTGCTATGACAGAATTAATCAGTGCATGCTGACGAATTGTTGTCTTAATCTGCATAACCTAGTTTTGCACTGATGTAAAAAGAATGTCAGTGACACGAGACCTCGTTGGCAAAATTTTCTCATCTTTTAACTATCAAATAAAAACCATAAAAAAAGTCCTAATTTGCGAGTTTCATCATCAGTGCACCATGCGCGTACGCGTTCATGACTTATAATAGGGACTTTAAGCAGCAGCTGCTGATGCAAAGACGTTCAGTTGCGAATTTCAACCGTTCCACAACTACATCATCACTGAAGCTGCAGCCGCGCGCGGTGCTAGTATTCACACTGGAAGCGTTTGTACAGCATCACAGCAGCAGCTCCAAAACTATATACAAGTGAGCATTTTTAATATATTTGTTTTTATAAACTTGATTAACACGGAGAGGTAACATTCGTATGTAAATGGTGAACAACAAACAACCAAGAAAACTTGCTCAGATCATGCCGTTTCAGTCGTACAAGAGAGCAAACTATGCGGATGAAAAAGAAAAAAAAGCACACTCGGGTTTGATTTGGGTAGTGCTAGAGCCTATATAGACTACCTGTCTGGGCATTACATAACTAAAAGAAATATCATGAATATATATATATATATATATATAATATTTTAATCGTTCCGATTAAAAGTTCTGGAACGGACCCTCCCTTGTCCGTCATTCTTCAGATGTTAAAATATTTATTTTTTCAACCAAAAGTGAGCCTTCACTTTAACTGAGCGTGAGCAGTGCAGCAAAAATAGACTCGGCACTTCACTGTTGCTCACACGACGCTCCTGCTCCCGGTGTGAAACTGCTAGGCTACTTCTTGACGTTCTACTGTAACCGACTACTATGGAAGAATAGCCAATTTGGTCTAATCGATAATACGTGACAGATTAGACAAATTTCGAATGAAAGTGCAGGTAGGCAGACATGACCATAGTGCGTGACCATGCACTCGCACAAATGCAACCACTTCAAATTTTAACTAGTACATTCTCAAAAAACGGTCGCATATGTCGACCATTTTGGTCGTAGTCTAGACGATACATATCACACACCCCTACTCAACAGCTTTGAAGCACATACTTTTTGAGGAAAACCGTAGCCAGTGATGCTGCAGTTCCTTCCTCTTCAGTCTCACTGTCGCTGTCCACTGTATCAGAGGCCCACTCTTCACTCTCATTATCATCACTGTCTGACTCTTCACCCTGACACAGACAAAGTGGTGAATCGTAAACACATGTTCATGCTAGTCACACAGAACATTTCAAAAAGTCGTTTTGGGGTAACTGATTGACAAACGTGGAGTGTTTGGACTTACAGCAGCACCCTTGAGGAACTTGCTGGCCTCTGGTGCTTTCTTCTCCTCTTCTGGAGGCGGCTTCTTCTTCATAAAGCTCTTGGCAGTGACATCATCATCATCGTCATCATCACTCTCCGAGGATCCTACACGTCACAGGAGCAAAAAAAAAAAAGAGTAAATGAACAAGACATAAGACACACCATTACACTATTTCATAATACAACTTTATGGAAAATTGACAGCAGCTCAAGGATAAACAAGAAGGCTAACCACTGCCAATGTCATCCTTCTCCTCCTCTTCTTCAGCTGACTGCTCAGGGTTCTGCAATAAAAACAAAGCAAACATGAGACTGACAGCAAACCCTTAATTCTTATGAGAGAAAGGTTTCTTTGAAATTCTGCAAGGTTTCTTAAAGGTATAGCAGAGGAAGTTTTACTTCCTGGTGGGTAGTCTAAACTATTGGTCCTCCTAATTGTCAATCATTCTGGTGAATCAATCAAACTTTTCAAAAAGTGGAGAGGGCGGGTCTTATCTAAAATTTGGAAAGATCCTCCACTATACCTTTAAGATCCTTTTTAAGAGCTGCAGAAGCAAAATTATTGTATGTCCATCCAGAACAACTCCAAACTAGGGCAGCACGGTATTGAAGAAAAATGCGATAACTCATTAAATAAGGCAATACTCGATATGCGATACGATAATGCTTAAGGTGTGTAAAATTAACTAAAATGATCTTTCAAATATATTTAAAATGATATAACCTACATGCGTGTTTCACATTCTTTTTGTGACAAGAAAACACCCCTACAACTTGTGAAAATGAACAGCAGTGTTTTACTGTAGCATAAGAAGTGTTATTTTAACATCAGTGTAAACCACAGGGTTTAGGGGTTCAGGTTACATTAGGTTTATTTAACAACAGAAACTGAATAATCAAATGTAAAAATAAAACACTGCTTAGTTTTCACTGTATGAATTAAATATATACTGATTCTTATTAAAGCTACAAAAGTTATTCAGCCAAGAGCAGTGAGTTATTTTCTCTTTGTCTTTTGTACATGACCCCAGTTATTGCAAGCCGTCGCAATATGCATATTGCGATATATACATTTGCGATATTTCGATATATTGTGCAGCCCTACTCCAAACAATGTCAAAGTAAATCATATATCTCAGATTATTTTACTTAATTATATAGGCTGGTGCACACATTCAACTGCAAAATAAGTTTCAAATACTCAAGACGTTTTAGTCAATACATTCATAAAATTGGTTTATGCACTAATATATTAATGCGCACCAATTAGAGGTTGATCAATATAGTATTTTGCTGATTCGATGATAATTTGTTTAAAGAAAGGCATTAAAAAGATTATTGTGCTGATACTAGTCAAATCTACACTGAATGTCTTAATGCTTTTAGTCTTTTCTTCCTGTGACATTGCAGCCCAAAAAGGAGCCACAAGAGTTTATGTTGAAGTAAATACCGGTAGAGTTTATCGTGCAACCAAAATATGAATAATAACCAGAAAAAATATATTTTATGCATAATACAGAACTTTTAAATATAAACAAACCGAAAATCATTAGGACTCTTATTATGAAATGTCTCTGCTTCCAGCTGCTCATTCAAAAAGATGGAGATAAAATACACCTTCTGGCAATCATCTACAACAAATTACAATATAATTAGGTATGGTAAAACATGGTACTCGCGGTAAATCAAGAAAATGAGATTTAGACAAAAAGACTAACTGTGTTGAGCTTTAGAACAATGATTAGTTTTCTGTTGATGAATGTATCCAAACAGTTGCTCACCCGTCTAAAAATACACATAATATATTAAAGTGTCTTTACAAAATAAAACCAGAAATCGAGGGTAACGCGGGTAAGATTGATCGGCGATGCACGGTCCGTGTCCTGGTTAAAACTGCTTATTTCTCTGGATTTATACTTTCTTAGAAACATTTAGGATAATGTAAGTACACATATCAACTAAATATATAACATTGTTCTAATGGTTTTTGAATATTTTGATCAAAGACTTGTACATAGTGTGCCTTTAAGACTTAAGGACCGGCTGAAACCCAGTAAAAATTCATAAACATGCTCATATACAAATAACATTTTGGCTACAGTTCATCACCTCTTTATAGCTGACAATCTCGGTTTCGAAGTCCCTGTTGTATTTGCGGATCTTCTGGCGCAGTGTGCTCAAGGCTTTGGCGTTGTTTTTGTTCATCTTCTTCTTCCCCTCCTTGTCCTCCCATAGCTATAATGAAAGCAAACACTGTTGAATGCTCATGGAGAAGCATTAAAGGGATAGTTCACCCACAAATGAAAGCTCTGTCATCATTTACTCATCAAGTTGTTCCAAATCTCTTCTGCTGAACACAAAGGAAGATATTTTGAAGAATGTCAGTAACCAAACAGTAGATAGAGCGCATTAACTCTGGAAGTCAATGGAGTGCATCAACTTTTTGGTTACCGAGATTCTTTAAAATATCTCCCTTTGTGTTCAGCAGAAGAAAGAAATGTTTACAGGTTTACATCAGTTACAAGTAAATGATGACAGAAATTATATTTCTGGGCGTTTAATCATGTGACTTTAGATTTCCTGCTGGCTCCAGTTTGATCTACAGACCTGGTTGAGATAGTCCTCCAGATCAGCTAGCAGGCGGATGTAGAACTGCGGCACACCCTCTTTGTCCACGATGGCTTTGCTTTTGATGAACGCTCGACACAGCTGCTCAAATTCCTCCAGACATTTGGATATGTCTCGGATCTTCATGGCATTGCGGATCGTCTTGATAAAGTTGGTGAGCTCCTCAAACCTGAAATGCGTTTATAAATGAGGTCAGCGTGAACGCTCCTTAATTCTCGAGTCCCGACGTTGTACGTTGGCATCCCACACTCACCTCTTGTCCTTGGCACTGCGTACCACCCTTTTGGTGTCCTCCTCATCATCGCTCAGCAACAGGGACCTAAAGAGACACCAGCAGAGTCACTACTGCGTCACAACTGATCACACAACGACCGCTTTTCACATTTCTGTGCTTTTCAGACCCAGAAGACATCACTGATGGGTAAACTTATAAAGCGGTAAAAAGGAGAGTACGGCAAACTTGATTTTTCAATGCCATTTGTCCATTGTAATGAAAACATTCCATGATTGCGCATTAGAAGTCGACCAATGTATTGTTTTTTACAGATTATTCGGCACCAATAACAGTTGCTTTGTGGAACTATCGGCAATAGTTTTTAATAAATCCATTGAAGACAATTACTTTGTTTATAACTAATTGCGGCACTTTAGAATTGCAATGATGACTTCTGTGCAGATGATCATAAGTTACCGGCCGAACAATAGGTTATTTGACATATTTTACCATTTTAGTTACTGGTATCAGCAAATCAAAAACAGACAATCTCTAGTTTCCAATACTTTACAAAAGAAGAAGAAGAAAAAAAAGAGATGGAAGTCAGAAGAGAGGAAGTAGTCAGATCTCAGTTGTTGTATCTTCTTATATGTATATAGTTTGCAGTGTGTGAAAAGGGTCCGTAAAGAAACGCAGACTCACTGCTTATTGAAAGCTGTCCCGGTGGCTTTGGGGGTGATCTCATCGGCGGATGAGGATTCCTCCGACTCACTGTCGGATTTAGCGAAGAAACGTGACATCACAGATGGCTGCTAAAACTGAAATGAGAAATACAGAATTCAGAGAGTGGTCAATAATACTTTTTCAAACCTACAAGGCTTTGTTTAGAAGCAATTAGGCTAACCCTATAATAAAGCTTAGCCTACAGTATCATATTTGATACATGAATTGCAAAGGGCTCTAAATGATCAAAAACCATCAAAATGATGGTGAAAAACCTGTTGCACACAATGTTGTACATGCCTTTAGTCTGATTGATAGTTTATACAAATAAAAGGCCTTTTAGTATAATTGTAAACATGTATTTCTGCTGGGAAATGTTTACTGATTTTTCTAAAGTAAATGTAAGAATAACTTTTATATTGTAATTAAAACTTGAGTTGACTTTTTTTCTTGTTTTAAATGTATCAAATTTGATCCATCAGGCTTTTGAGGAAGGTTTATCTGTACATGATCTCAATCCTCCATGTATTGCATTGTATAATATAACAAACTACAGAGCTTTGATCATATAAAACTAAGCATTTAGATATAATCTAAGACATATTTTAGACAGATATAGTGACGACTGAAATGTATATGCATTTTACATAAGTAGTTTGTTTACACTTATTTCAGCGACAAGTTATCCAAATTTCATCAACTTTTTGGCCATAATAACATAAAAATCCCCATCACATTGGATATTTAAGCAAATGAGGTGTTTTTTTCCCCATCGACATTGAGCTCCATATTTTTACTGTATCATAAAAGCCTGACGTTTCAAATATAATACAAAACACATACAGAATTAAAGTTTCACTTCATTTCAATAAACTGTAAGAGAAAGTATTACTTATTATCATACTTCAGGCTTTACAGGTTTAACGGCATAAATTAGAAAATGACTAGGAAGTTTAAAACAAAATCCTTATGTAGTTACTAAAATAAAAAAAGAATAGATATTTAATAAAAACTCTAATCCAGAAACACATCAGATAACGCGACTGGTAACTGCTCCATTTGCTGATGAATGATCTAGTCTCACCTCACTAGTTCAACTGATTAAAGACCAAATATATGAGCATTAATGGAAATAAACTATAACCAATAGGCCATTTAGTGCGAATGGAAAATAAACGATTGCCGCGTAGTTACATCAGTGATCGTGTGGACATCGAGGAAAGCGTGTCGCGACCGGCTGTTTGAGGCCTAGCGGGACCGCAACTGCATGTGTTCGCAAGGCCTACAGAACCGAGATAAAGTAATGACAGACCGTACCTGTTACGTGCTAGAAACGTAAGATTCCTCGTTTGTAATGTCCCTTTGTGTAGATTTTAGATCCAGATTTGCAATTTAGTCAGCACAATTGACGGCGTGTGTCAAAGCCCTGTACTTCCAGAGAGAGAGGAAGAGAATCGATAGACGCGCCAAACCTACAGGTCACGTGCTCGATCGCCACCGGGTGGCCTGGAGCAGAACTACACAAACTATACCTCACCATCTACTTATGTATTCCACAGAATTAATGAAGGTACGTGGAATATTTCGCGGTAAAACATTTTCTTATTTTCATATTTTTAAATGGTTTTATTACCTGACCCTTCAGAAATCGTTATAATACTATCATTCTCTATATATATATATATATATATATAGTGCACAAGAAACATTTCAAAGTTGTGCTGCTTAATATTTGTGGAAACCTTTTGTTTTACAGTATATAGTAAAAAAAAATTACAGTCTATATCCGACTTGTACCACGTGACCGCTGCAATATAATTCCGAGTCCGTGAACAGCTCCGAGTAGAACGTCACGTACAGTAATGACGACATGGCGTGAACACAGCAAAAGTTTAACGTATAGCATTTATTTAAACTATAACTCTTTAGTAACATTATAAATGTCTTTACTGTCACTTTTAATCAATTTCATGGATCCTTGCTGATTAAAAGTAAGTATTACTTAAATTTTTACCAATCTCAAACTTTTGAAAAATAGTATTGAATATGCTACACAAATGCATAAACTATATATCATCTTTAAGGTTCATTAACTAATAGCAGAATAACACAGAAACCGTTTTAAAATAACTTGTCACTTTTGCTGAAGTTGTGTCCCAAAGTGATCTAAAACTAAAAAATGTTTACACACATTGTGTAACTCCAATTTTCAATTAGAAGAATATTTGATAGAGTGGATGAAATAAGTGGAGTTGATCAGGCAGAACATCTGACAAACTGATGGGGAAAACCAGAAAAATCACATCTTAAATTCATACAAAAGTACATTTTATTTTCACAAATTAAAAATAAAAATCAACAATAAGTCCTATAGAGAAAACAGTCAAGAGGGGAAAAGCAAATTTTCTAAATCCAGTTTGGTTTGTGTGTGTGTCGTGTTCATGTTTTCCAGTGTAGTTAATGTCCATATATATTTATATGTATATCTTACTGCAGTGTTGGGAGCTCAGCAACTGTAGTCGTTTCCTTCACAAAACTCAAAAGCTGTGAAACTGTGATGACTCGGTGAAAACAGATAACTGTAAACTATAATCAAAGTAGGAAATGTGTCATACCCATTCTCTTACACATTTACAACTTGTGTGAGAAGAGAACGTACAGGAAGAAAATGAATAAAAAGTAAAAATGTCCATCAACCTGTTTTAACCTGCCGTTTCAAAACGCAGCTTTCTGAGGAACACGTGAAACGCCACCTTCCCTTACTGCTATACACATACATAATAAACGTCTACATCTACAGCATACAATGAGTCTGAGAGCAAGAGATTTCACAGCAGTGGGTGAGAATAAAATGCCAATGTGTGTCTTGATGGCAAAGTTGAAGAATGTGAAAGTGGATGGAAAGTAGAAAAAGAAACGGAATATTATAGAGAAAGTAAAAAAAAAAGAAAAAAGAAGCACAATTAAGACAGTTGGGCAGGGAAAGGGAAACAGAAAGAGAAACACAAGTACACACAGGGCACCACTTCCTGTTGAGAGTGCTTGCATCCTAAGGACACAGGAAGCTCACAGGAAGTAGTCAGCAACTGGCTTTTTGGAGGGAATGCCTCTCGTTTCTTGTGGAGCAGCTTCGAATATGATGAATTCTTTCTGCAGGTGCTCGTCAAGCTCCAAGATTGCCGCCACATTGCCACATCTGTGACAAAGAAAAGGGGACATCACTATGTTAAATAATTACCAATAATATTTTTTGTGAATTATTCGTTGTTTTTCTTAATAATACCTCTTACAGCAAAGAGGCACGCTCTTACAGCCTTACGTTTGCTGGCACTGAGCCAGAGACGGACGTGCTCAGTGCTTTTCATACATCACAACTATTCAGTGTTTTTAGCCACATAATGTTTCAGAGATTTAAATGAAGAACTATATTAAAGAAAAAAGAAGACATTTATAGTTTAATTCAAATTCCAAACACTGATGTCTGTGGAAGCTGCAATAATAATCCTTTCAATTATAATTTGACGTTGTGTTTTATTCATATCAGATGCACATTGTGTATGAAACAAAGTTTATTCTTCTCCCATGTTCACTGGCCACTTATTGTTATGCATTTCAGGAAAAATGGATGAGTTTTCACGATGTAAATCCGTCAGATCCTCTGAATTGTGGAGCAAACTCATCACGCTTTATATCAACTAACATTATTAAGGTGTCATTATAAAGGTGTTTAAACGACAAAACATACAGTTCCACAAATATGACAATCGGAATATATCATAATTCATGATATAGTAAACAAGTTTGTAAATATTTTGAATAAACAAGGAAAAACAAATGCGATACACATGTGTGGCTTCATGACGCTTCGACATGGAAATAGTATGTTCTAAAATAAGGGTGGCCTTAAACTGACTCTGGGGGCTCAGCTAGAACATAGACTGACGACTTCAGGCGTTTCGTTGGTGGAAATAAAGTTTCGCTGTTTGGTCCCTCTGCCATAGTTAATCGAGTGTGTACAGTAGAAGCCTCCGTGTCTGAGAAACACGGCACAAGTTTGTTTTTATTTTGTGCAAGTTGCAACAGTTCCGTTCCGTGCAACAGAAACACACGTAAAGGTGGAGCCTTTACGATTAATTAACCGTGACATTTTAAAATCACGGTTAATAGTGAAATCGGTTAATCGCTGCATCCCTAATGTAGTCTAGATTTAAAATAATTGATGTTTATTGTTTGTAACTGAAATAAAATATAGAAAACATGTTTTATTTCAGCTATAACATTACTCATCTTCATTTTAGTTTAACTTGATGTACAAACATACATAAAAAAAAGACAAAATAACAAAACAAAAACTGTTAAAATAAAAAATAAAACCACAAAAAACATTGAAAGAAACCTACTCAAAAACATTACTTATTTTCAAGGATTTCACTTATGTACTAAAAAAGTCAATAAAACAAAAATCAAACTATAGCGAAAAAGACATTAGAAAAAAATAAAACAAAAATTAATGAATTAAAAACTAAAAAAACTATTTTTTTGCAATAAAATAAAAGTTAACATTTAAATACAGTAAAAATAAAAAAGACTTTCAGCAAGTTGCCAAGGAAATGTTTCTCATTTTCAGTTAGTTTAACTTGATGTACAAAAAAAATAAAAAAATAAAATAAAATGAAGACATAAATTTTTTTTTTTTTTTAATTAGTAAAACTTTAAAATAAAAATATTAAATAAAAACTAATTCAAAATATCAATAAACACTATAATGGTAACTTAGATACTAAAAATAAACGATAGTTCCGATAACAATGACTATACTTTTCTTCCTCTACATGGACCCATCTCGTAACTCAGCAGCTGTGACACAAACCCACCTGTAGCAGTAATTCGGAGCGGACCACACAGTGAGGACAGTCTCGTTGAAGTGCCACTTGTAACCTTCCATGACAAGCTGGTGCGCCCTGCAAATCATGTCGATGTCGTTAGCGGCGTTGAACTGGGCCACGACGTCACTGCCGAACAGATATCCAGCACCTCGCGGACTAACGCCCCAGCCGGTGGTGTCTGAGTCAGACAGGGGACACGTTCATATAATGAGATGCTGATGATGAAGAACATATCTGTGGCATTCCAGAAATCAGAATTACCTTCAGGATCAGACCACAAAAGATCACACATGGGCCCGTCATGAGGCACTTCCTGTTTCCTGTCGATGGTTCTGATCTGGTCCAGAGTCTGGATTGAGGGCGACAGGCCTCCGTGTACACAGAAGATCTGAAAAACAAATCCAAGTCAGGCCAGTGTTGAGGAAACAAGAGATAAAGGGCTAGTTTACCCAAAAAATTCAATTAAATTTTAATTTTTTGGTTGAACTATCCCTTTAACTAACAAACAAAAAGACTCACTTTTCCATCAATGATGGCGGAAAGGGACAGGTAGTCGAAGATCTCTGTGCAGTACCGCCATACCGTGACCGAGCCGTATTTTCTCAAACACTCATCGTAAAAGCCGTACACCTGCGTGATCTGTCTGGACTCGTGATTTCCCCGAATCAGGGTGATTCTGTCTGGATAACGCACCTGCGAGGAGCCATTACCATACATTAATTATGTCCAATTATAACAACGACAAGCGTCACATGTCATTACAGACGTCCTATGAATAACACAATGACAGTACCTTGAGGGCAAGAAGCAGCAGAAAGGTCTCGACACTGTAAAACCCTCTGTCCACAAAATCTCCCATGAAGAGGTAGTTTGTTTCTGGAACATCGCCTCCCACCTGAAGGAGAACAGATTTTTAAACACTAATTTATTAATCAATTACTAATAGATTAGTCAGTATATTCCAGTTAAATAACCAGTACGCTTGTTTCCTAAATATGCAGCTCAATAACACATCTAGCATGTATTTAAGTAAATAACTGCACCACTGGTTTGATTCCAACTAAGGGTACATTTACACAACAACTTGTAGTACTTTTCAAAGTTCAGGAGCTGTCAGGGGTGGGACTTGGGCGCTGAACATGCTGATTGGTTGAGTTCATGCCGCATTTTGACTGGTTGAGTCCACGCAGCATTTCATCTGTTGCGATGTCTGCATTAACAGTTGTTTGCTATTCGAATCAACAATGGAGTTTAAAAAATATGACCGATGGACCGACGACGAGGTTCAGGCTTTATTAAGCTTAAATTCAGAGGATGAAATCCAGTGGGAACTGTAAAGTCGCGCACAGTCCTACGTCACCGGACTATTTGCCTAATCTTCACGGTACTTTAGACCGCGGTGGAAACGCAGACAGCAACAGGTCTGGGGGAAAAAAAGGTCCTGGGACAAATTGTTCCGGGTAATTTCAGTGGAAACCGAAGGCAGCGTTTCAGACGCCATCTTTATTTTTCTAGCTCAACTGTCACAGAATGGAACGCACAGGATTGTGGGATATCAAAGACAGCGAAGGATACATCTCTGCTGCCTTCAAAAATCCATCAGATGAAGGAATCTCAGGAGGCAGGAAGAGTAGCTAACACTGGATTCAAACGCGTCTTGATGTCTTCCGACCTTGGAATGCATCCTCAGAAAGCAGCATTTTAAAGATTTGGACGCAGCCATAGTTGCGTGACTTGAGTTTCGTCGGTGTTTGATGACATTGCAGGGCGTTGCGAATAACGCATTTTGTCAAGTGACGTGAACTTTAACAGATATATCGTGCTTAGGGAGTAGGGAACAGTGAACACTTCATAGGGACCCTGTCAATTGGAACGCACCCGGTTCACAGAGCTCTCGTTTAACAAGCTGATGATCTGTCAGATCTCAGGAGACTTGAGGACTGGAATAGGGAACTTTAGAACTATATTAATCACCCAACTCTAATCTGCTAAATCAACACAACTCATTATAAACAATAACACCAGGATTTCCTGTAAAGCTGCTTTCAAATAATGTGAATTGCCAAAGCGCTCTGCAAATAATACTGACTTGACATTCGTTGTGAAGCACTGCTCATTATACAAGAAATCCTTTCCATGCACCGCTTTACCAGTTTGTATTTACTTTTCATGAAAAATAACTTACCCTAAACAATTCTTTCAGGTCATAAAACTGCCCATGGATGTCACCACACACCTGAAGACAAGAAAGCGCTTTTTACTTCTCATTTACATGATCAAACCATTTTTAATCTTGAAGAAATTACATGCTTTCTTGTGCGAAACATTAAAGAAGATATTTTGAGAAATATCTCTGTGTTTGTTTTGTGGAAGTCAATAGTCACCAAAACAGTTAGGTTACTAACATTACTCAAAATATCTTCTTTTGAGTTTTGCAGAAGAAAGCTTGATAACTACAATTAGGTCCCATTAGTTAATGCGTCAACTAACATTAACTATGAGCAATATATTTGTTATAGGCATGTGACCGTATCAAACCTTTAGATTTTTATAATGTATTAGTAAGTGTTGAAATTAACATTAAATGTTGATAAATGCCTTAGAAGTAGGTTTCATTGTTAGTTAATGTTAACTAATGTAGTTAAATAATGTTAACAAAAGGAAACCTGCTGTAAAGTGTTACCGGAAGCTCCTCTAAGCACCGTTTGCAGATACTCACTGTTACAGGCGAGTCCACCCTCTGTACGTTACTCTCTTCTACAAGAATCTCTCTGGAACACACACACATTGGTGTTGTATGAGCTTATGATCAACATTAAAATGCTTTTTAAAGCGACTGATTTGTTTTCTACTGGTTGTAATCACCTGGCTTTGGCACACAGGGCTTTGACCTCATTTTCCTTGATGAGCTCACACCTCCTCAGCTGGTCGATCTGTCTGTCCAGATCACTCATGTCACCCATGGTGGATCGCCGAGACCGTCTAGCTGTTTCCCCCTCACACGAAACCCGTGAATACAGCTACTGTAAGACTAACAGTGTCTCTCTGTGCAATCCAAACACAGACACATGCAAACAGACACACACACACACACACCAGATGAAGAGACGTGGAGAGGTGGAGGGGCCAATCTGGGCACAGCAACCTGTAAGGAGTAAAGAAAACAGAAAAAACTAATATGGTCAATTTAACTATACTATATATTTCTCTTATTCCAGTGATGAAAAGACTGATGTAGTGATGAAGTTAATTCAAAGAATCGTGTAGATCTGTGACAATTTAACAATATTAAAACAGCACTAGAAGCTTTTTCAATGGGCTTGGTTTCAGAAGTATAGAAGTTGTAACCCATGAACCAAACCAACCAGCTACGAGGAGGATCTCAACATTATAAACTTTGATTTGAAGCACATTTTTTTTGTTGAAAATTGGAAGACAGTGAACTTAATGGATTTAACGAGGGGAAAGAACTACAATACCATGAAGCAAGGCAAATGACAATATAATACAAATATAAAACTATTGATTTAAAGATGTTGGTTGTGTTTATTGAAACTTTTTTTTTTTTTTTGCAGAATCATGGGTAATGTAGTTTTTACCAGAAATTCTGCTGTCATGTAGTAGCATTTGAGTTTATTGCCATATCACCAGCTATTACATTACATATTAAACATTTAACAACATAATGTCATATATACAGCATACTGAAAACAACAATTGTATCAAATTCAACTAAGACAAAAAACAAACAAACATAAGTACATACAATTCTATAAAATATTCTTTTAGATGTACTCGTGCAAAAAATTGTAGCCTAAAAGTTTTTCTGGATCCATAAACAAGTCCTTAAAAGTTTGTCCTGATAAAAAGCGCCGTCTCATAACATAAAAAATGTGGCAGTCCAAAAGTATACGTTTTATAGACAAGTTGCTGGTACTAACTACAGTCTTGACATTTTGGTGCTTCTTCACCCTTCAATAAATGCCAATGGGTCAGTGGAGTATGACCTATCCCACACCTTGGTCGTGTCTTGATTTAAAAGGGTAGACATCTTTTCCCAACCACAGAATTTATTTCAAATAATTTCAATTAATTTTGACATTCTAACCATTGTGCTCGTCATTTCTCTAATATACAGCCTATTGGTTGATTAAGGGATTTATGCCCGAGGGTGGGATTTAATTCTGCTGTCAAAAAATTATTATTAAAAAAACCCATGTTGAAATAATGCGCACTGACGCCTTCAACACAAGCTACACCATTCATTAACAAACTCGTAGATCACATTTTAACTGTTGCGATCTATTGCTTAAACCAATCGCGTGCGTTGGAGGCGGGACTAACTTGTTTGTTCGACCAATAGCAAACGGGGGGACTGTTTGAAAACCAGTCTAGTTATTTTGCCATTCCGTGTGGTGACTGATAGTAGTGACGCAGAAATTGCACACTTGTTTTAGCTTTAATTGGCTTCTAACCGCGAGTAATAAAACAACATTAGTCAACGCAAATGACGTCACAGTATGACGTCATGAAGAAGAGAGGCCAACAAAACGCTGTTTACAGTCATTTTAGGCTTTCTGAAAACAGTTACAAATGTTTAATGAGGATGTAAAATCTGAATATTGTATGGCAGTAATCATCGTAATGAACAACGTCATGAGAGGAACAATTATTAGCGAATGAGGTCAATGGCCTTTGGTGAAGAACCTGCTGACTATGCAGCACAACTCAAGTTAAACAAGTTTTCGTTTCAGTCATACACGACCTTAATATAAAAGTCAAACGACTAAAACTAATCTAAAACGGGTAACGTTAACGTTACATTCAAATCTCAATAGGATGACAGTTCAATTTGGTTTCTAATTTAGCCGAGCGTTAAGTTACCACCACAGCTCCGTTTAAAATAAAAGCAGAAACATCATTTTAAAAATCGAAAGAATTTCTCTTCCTATACGTTGTCAAAATTATTATAGAGTCTAACTTACATAACATGTAATAACTAACGTTACTTGGCTTGGTTCGCTTACCCAATGTGACGGTGAATTAGACTGGCACAACTTTCCTGAAAACTCCCTGATTAATTAAATAACCTCTAAACAAATATGATAAACACACCACCGATAATTATAAGTCATCACGATGTTCTAATGTCAAACTCGACCTCAGTTTCCAGCAGCAGGCGAATCAATCCGGAATTAGCTGAGCTAACTAGCCTGAGCAGCTAACGTTAACGTTAAAGGCCTGAGAAAATGAGCTCATCTGCCTAGACATCTGCTCAAATACACGGCCAGCGTATGCTTCTTTACCGCTTAAACCACAACAGAGTTCAAGAAATATACGAGTGGGACCTACCTTTAATCACTCCGAACAGACCTGTAAAAAATAGAGCAATCAAAGGAATATAACGTCAGTTCGCTTTTTAGGGCTTCCACCCGGCTCGTCGGTCTTTTTCTTCCACCACCCGGCGTCAAGCGCCTCCCTTTTGGAAAGCCACACATATGTGACGTCTGCTGCTCCTAGTGGCGTACTTACATATATTACAGCTAATGACTCTCTGCTGCCTTCTAGTGGCGTACTATATTACAGCTAATGACTCTCTGCTGCGCTCTAGTGGCGTACTTACATATTACAGCTAATGACTCTCTGCTGCGCTCTAGTGGCGTACTTACATATTACATCTAATGACTCTCTGCTGCGCTCTAGTGGCGTACTTACATATTACAGCTAATGACTCTCTGCTGCGCTCTAGTGGCGTACTTACATATTACAGCTAATGACTCTCTGCTGCGCTCTAGTGGTGTACTTACTATATTACAGTTAATGACTCTCTGCGTCGCTCTAGTGGCGTACTTACATATTACAGCTAATGACTCTCTGCTGCGCTCTAGTGGCGTACTTACATATTACAGCTAATGACTCTCTGCTGCGCTCTAGTGGCGTACTTACATATTACAGCTAATGACTCTCTGCTGCGCTCTAGTGGCGTATTACATATATTACAGCTAATGACTCTGCTACGCTCTAGTGGCGTACTGATATATATATTACAGCTAATGACTCTCTGTTGCCTTCTAGTGGCGTACTTACATATATTGCAGCTAATGACTCTCTGCTGCCTTCTAGTGGCGTATTACATATATTACAGCTAATGACTCTCTGCTGCGCTCTAGTGGCGTATTACATATATTACAGCTAATGACTCTCTGCTACGCTCTAGTGGCGTACTGATATATATTACAGCTAATGACTCTCTGTTGCCTTCTAGTGGCGTACTTACATATATTGCAGCTAAAGAGAGCTGCTGCGCTCTAGTGGCAGAGAGATATATGGCAGCTCATCAATGACTCTCTGCTGCCCTCTGGTGGAACACTGACATACTACTGTTTATGACAGTTAGCCAATGACTCTTCTTTTTATTAGAGCTTTCAACATTTAACAATAGCCAGGTGGTATATAAAGACAATTTTAGAAAAAAACAAGAAAAAAAACACACACCAATAAACAATAAAAAAATAAAACAAATACTAATAATACAATAAAAAAACTTAGGTTACAACATTGAGCTCTCCTGTTTTTCAGATTATAAATAGTATTTTAGGTATTGCTAAACTTCTGATTTCAAAATTAAAAATAGTGGTTTATGACCACCATACTTACATTTATGCCAACTAAATTTTGCCATCCGAAGTAACAAATTATTCAAATAATATTTCTTCTGGACAGACATGTCATAAGTAAAAAAAAGAAAAGAAAAAAAGAAGCCAAATAAAACATTTTCAAAACAAAGTTGAAAGCTGGGCATGATATGATCTCTAACAAATGAGCAGAAATCTGTTTGAATAAGGACAACTCCAAAATAAGTAAAACATGTTTATGCATGTAGATCACAAAATGTACAAAGTATATCAATATCACAACTGAATCCAATGACTCTCTGCTGCCCTCTAGTGGCGGCGTGATGTATAACAGCCAGAGACTTTCATTCCAAAAAACAACTTCTGCCTTGATCAATATAATCAAAGACCATAACTGTACACATATTAAAGCATTTTTTTCTTCATGTTTTTATTATTCCACATATATATATTTGATTTTTTAAATCTTATTTTATGAATTACTTTGCACCTTATTCTAGTACTATTTTATTGTTATTTGTTATATTGTACATTTTGTCCCTTTGTCATTATTTGTTTTGTGTATAATGCTTTGGTAATACTGCATGTAAACACAATCATGCCAATTAAGTAAGTACTTTAAATTAAAATGTTTAATGTTAAAATGGACTCTTCTGCCCTCTAGTGGCAAACAGATATTCGTGACCGGCAGAGGCTCTCTACTCGCACCTGATTATGAGGGCTGACATTTTTTGTACTGTACTGTCACAGAAACTAAATGCTGAAATGAAAAAGTTATTTATTTTTTATTTTTTTGTATGCTTACAACATTTTTTTCTCATACTTGTTTTTCTTCCAATATAAATAAATACAGACACAAATAAAGACTTACAAGCTCGGTTAAACGGTTGAGAAAAATAAATGAAATGAAGTAAAATGAAACGTTGTGCAACAGCTGCGTACTTGTGCAATAGAATAATTTCATACAATATTTACCAGGCTGCATAGTGCTTGAGTACGACAACAGCTGACAAATAAAGAATAGATGAAGAATGCCTTTGAAAATCATGATGTAATGAAATGTATCACTCCTTCACAGGCTTCTTGAGTTTGTTTTTGAGTTCCGCCATCATCAAGGGACTCCCCATGCTGCACAAAACAAAATAAAGAAAAAAACATTAGTTCTATATTTGTGAACAAAATTAAATTAAATTAAGAATTCAGATTGATATTTCAGGCCATACCCAGGAAGCTTCGGGGGTGTCCATTTGGGTTTAGCTGACGCCTGCTCTTGTTTGACAGAATCCTCTGTTACTGCAACTGACTTTTGCTGAGAAAGACACAGTTATAATACTACACATCAACACCTATAATAACCACCTGGATACAAGCATTTTAGGCCTAAATTTAAGATTTATGCAACTGAATTGTATATAAAATGTCAACTCATTTGGATAAAAATGTAATGCACAATACAAATAACAAACTAATAAACTTAATATGACTCATATTTGTCAGTCATACATACATGAAATGGCTAAGATTTCTGTAGTAGTACTAATAAATTGAATGCTTTTTAAATACACAATAACCAGGTTTACATATTTATCATCAATAAATCCAATTTCTTTCAATCTCATACATCTTAACTAACTTAATGTTGCTTGTTCCACAGCTAGCCATATTTTACCCATGTTCATACTTTTTAATTGAATAATTTTTTTTAAATTGTACCATTTAAATAAAATCATATAGATGCAAATAGATAATAAACTATGCCATCATTGTTTTTGCATGCAGAAATCTTGCTGTTTCTTGCTTGTTTCATTTATCTACGACTGCCAAATATGCATCACATTAAATTTTTGAGTGTAATACTGTGCTTAGATCCTACAGTAACATCGCCATGTTTCCATGAGGACTCTGTTATGTACCTGTGGATGTAGTGTGCGCTCTGCTTCTCTTTCTCTCACTTGCTTCCCAAATTCAGTTTTTCTCAGAGCCGGCAGCCCTGCGCCCAGTCCTAAAAATATATAATGGACTGATTTAATGCACTGATCAAATTGTAATGCACTTCTCATGAAGGTTTTATTGAGGTAAATACCTGGGAGTTTAAATCCAACCCCCCCTTTACTTGGAACAGAGACTTCACATGGTGGAGGCTTTGGGAGAAGCGGTTCGACGGAGATCTTGTAAAGGAGCTTTCTGGGGTCTTTGGGTGGCCGAACTAGAGGATTCTTCACAGCAATTCTAGACTTCTGAACGGTAAAGTCCAAAGATGAGTCCTCAAACGCCTGTGGATAAAAAGTCATGATAGGTTTAACTTTATTGATGTAGTATCACACTGTAATTTCTATAATATAAATGCAGTAATCTTTATGTCTGCTTAACTGAATAGATGATGTTTACTAACCACATAACTTGTATTATCTTATAGTATATAACTGCCATATGAACATTACTATTATGACTGATAACTGAATACTTCCTGATTGTAACATTGAAAACATGCATTGAAACAAAAAGTATTGTGAAAAGCACTAGACAAATGAACTTGAATATAATAGTAGAGCTTTTACTCAAAATATTTAATATTACCTGTAGATACAAATCAAATGTTCCTTTTATCTTCACCACTGGAAGGTCTTTGCTCACGCTATCAAATCCTCTTTTCATCCCAGGTCTGCTGATTTCCATGAAGTCTTCATGACCGCTCGACTCTGTGTCTCCAGCAATGGCTTTCTGTATCTGATCATGACGTCCATCAGCTTCATTTGTTTCACACTCTGGTGAACTTTGTAGCTCAATTTGTTTAACAACGTCACGAATTGCATTTTCCACCTCCATTGTCTCACCTAATAATTTCCTTCCTTCTTCAAGGACAAATGCATCAGCTGGCACTTGTAATTCAGGTCCTTGGTCTTCATCAATCTCAGTTTTCTCGTGATCATTCTGGTCAACAATATTTTTCTCCTTTTCATCTATAAGATGTTCAGCTGCATGTCTAAAACCTCCACTGCTTTCTGTCTCTCCATGGTCCATCATGTTCATCTGCTTTTCCTGTTCTACATCTTGTCCATAAAGCTCAGATTGGACAATTACTTCTGCGTTATCTGGATCTTCGCTCTTCATTTCACACTTTTCATCCTGATGATTCTGATCACATTCTTCGTCGTTAACATCTTTTTGTTCAATCTGCCCAGTTTTATCCAGCTCTAGTGCCGTTTCACTCTCCTTACATTCACTGTTTGCATGTACTCTTTCAGTCTGACCCTCATTGGATGAAACTGCTTCATTATCAACATGTGTGTCGCTTTCCGTGTCACATGAACTGCTCCCTCCATGATCTGTCCCAGCACAAAGATAAGTTTGTTGATCAGCTTCAGTTGTTTCACACTCTGGTGAACTTTGTAGCTCAATTTGTTTAACAACGTCACTACTTGCGTTTTCCACCTCCATTGTCTCACCTAATAACTTCCTTCCTTCTTCAAGGACAAATGCATCAGCTGGCACTTGTAATTCAGTTCCTTGGTCTTCATCAATCTCAGTTTTCTCGTGATCATTCTGGTCAACAATATTTTTCTCCTTTTCATCTACAAGATGTTCAGCTGCATGTCTAAAACCTCCACTGCTTTCTGTCTCTCCATGGTCCATCATGTTCATCTGCTTTCCCTGTTCTACATCTTGTCCATAAAGCTCAGATTGGACAATTACTTCTGCGTTATCTGGATCTTCGCTCTTCATTTCACACTTTTCATCCTCATGATTCTGATCACATTCTTCGTCGTTAACATCTTTTTGTTCAATCTGTCCAGTTTTATCTAACTCTAGTGCGGTTTCACTCTCCTTACATTCACTGTTTGCATGTACTCTTTCAGTCTGACCCTCATTGGATGAAACTGCTTCATTATCAACATGTGTGTCGCTTTCTGTGTCACATGAACTGCTCCCTCCATGATCTGTCCCAGCACAAAGATAAGTTTGTTGATCAGCTTCAGTTGTTTCACACTCTGGTGAACTTTGTAGCTCAATTTGTTTAACAACGTCACTACTTGCGTTTTCCACCTCCATTGTCTCACCTAATAACTTCCTTCCTTCTTCAAGGACAAATGCATCAGCTGGCACTTGCAATTCAGTTCCTTGGTCTTCATCAATCTCAGTTTTCTCGTGATCATTCTGGTCAACAATATTTTTCTCCTTTTCATCTACAAGATGTTCAGCTGCATGTCTAAAACCTCCACTGCTTTCTGTCTCTCCATGGTCCATCATGTTCATCTGCTTTTCCTGTTCTACATCTTGTCCATAAAGCTCAGATTGGACAATTACCTCTGCGTTATCTGGATCTTCGCTCTTCATTTCACACTTTTCATCCTCATGATTCTGATCACATTCTTCATCATTATCATCTTTTTGTTCAATCTGCCCAGTTTTATCCAGCTCTAGTGCCGTTTCACTCTCCTTACATTCACTGTTTGCATGTACCTTTTCAGTCTGACCCTCATTGGATGAAACTGCTTCATTCTCAACATGTGTGTCACTTTCTGTGTCACATGAACTGCTCCCTCCATGATCTGTCCCAGCACAAAGATAAGTTTGTTGATCAGCTTCAGTTGTTTCACACTCTTGTGAAATAATATCTTGCTCATTTTGTTTAGCAACTTCCCTGCATGTGGGTTCCACCTCCATTATACTTCCCATTGTTTCACCCAATAACTTCCCTTCTTCTTCCAGAACAAATGCACCAACTGACATACATTCTTCAGGTCCTTGATATTCTGCATCACCAAGTTCTTCTGTTGAAAGTCCTTCCAAAGTTTCTGTTTCTTTTACCAAGTTCATTTCCATTTCTGTCATTTCCTTCAAGACTTGATTCGTTATTTCTTCTACATACTGTAAAGCGATCTTCGCCACATCTGTGTCCAGAGTCTCCTGCTCCTCAATGCATTGCTCTGATTCACCTTGCAGATGTGCAAGGTGGGCTGGGCTCAAAGTCCTTGTTAATACAGGTTTGGCATCAGTTTGGTCCTCTGCAACATGTATCTCTGCAGTTCCAGTGATTTCAGAAACACTTGAATTTCCCAGTGATTCACTGAAAGTGTCCATTGTTTCTTGAGATGATTTGCTTTCTCCTTCTGTGAACTCAAGAAGCTCATGTGTCTGTGAAGTGATATTTCTGATGTTTGATGATTGACTTTGTGTTTCAAATGGTTCTGCTTCCTCGTCTTCGGAACTGATCTTTATTTCTGTTGTTTCAACAATCAGCTCAGTTTTTAATTCGACGTGTTTTCTAAGAGAGACCTTGGTGTCGTCTATTTCCTGATGCGTCTGACTTTCTGTTGCACTCAAAGATTCGATTGGAGTTTCAATGTCTTGTTCAATCTCCACAGCTTCCTCAACTGCTTTTGGTGTCTCGGGATGCTCAACAAAGCGTGCGATAAAAGTTTCTTTTTCTGTTTGCTCTTCTGCAAGACTTTGAGGCTCAGTTTTTATCTCCTCAAAACATCCCACAGCAGTCTCTGGCATTTTCCTCCATTCTCCAGGGAACTCACAAACAATCGGATTTGAAAACATGCCTTCAGTTTTTATGGCCACCACAGGCAAGCCAGTTCCTGTTTCTGAAGTATTTTCTGGAGTATCCTGTTTTGAATCTAACTGCAGGGAGTCTTCTGATGTATTAACGGTTTCAAAAAACTCATCCAATACTGAAGTCATTTTCAGTTCTGTTTCAATGTTTAATCTATGTTTTTCTTTGGAAACTCTTTGCAGTGTTTCTGCTGACTCCTGTAACTCAGATTTAATCGTGTCTTGTTCACTCTCGGTTGCACCTCTATTTTCTGGAATCATCTCCTCAACCTCATTTTTACAGAATTCTGCAATTTCATCATAATATTTTTCCAGTACTTTCAGCCTTTCAGGCTTTGAAAGGCCATCAGCTTCCTCTGCAGAATATTCCAACTCTGGTGGCAAATCTTGCACTGCAAGGACAAATGCATCAGCTGGCACTTGTAATTCAGGTCCTTGATCTTCATCAATCTCAGTTTCCATCCGATCCTTCAGGCCAACAGTTTTTTTCTCCATTTCATCAATAAAATCTTCATGTTTCAAACCTCCAATGCTTTCTGTCACTCCATGGTCCATCATGTTCATCTCCTTTTCCTGTTCTACATAAAGCTCAGATTGGAAAGTTACATCTGCGCTATCTGGATCTTCTCTCTTCTTCGAACACTTTTCATCCTCATATTTCTGATCACATTCTTCATTGTTACCATCCTTTTGTTCAATCCGCCCAGTTTCATCCAACTCCTGAACAATTTCAATCTCCTTACTGTTTGCATATACTCTTTCAGCCTGACCCTCATCGGATGAAACTGCTTCTTTCTCAACATGCATGCCACTCTTGCATCCTCTGCTTTCTGAATCACCTGAAATGCTCCCTTCACGATCGGTCTCAGCTGACCACGTTGCACAATGATAAGTTTGTTTTCTTGCAGTGTCAACATTAAGTTCATCATTCTTGTCGTATTTGACCACATCAGTGTTTTCCCACTGTACCGAGGCCACTTGCACTCTGACTTCAGGCAGGGAACACTTAACCTCCCCAGTGCTTTTGTCATTATAATTTGATTTATTCTCTTCCTTCTCACTACTGTTTGCCTTTACTTCTCTGTTAATCTTTTTTGCTGCACTCAAGTCAATCTCATCCGATCTTTGGTTTCCTACATCTGTGACTTCCGGTCTTAGATATTTTGCAACAGCCCCTGACAGATAACCCTAAATCAGCAAAACATTAAAAAAAAAATGACTCATTAAGATACAAATATATAGAATTGTTTGATACATACAGACTAAGCATTCTATACATTACAAACTGATCGTAATCACACATATTAGTCATCATTATTCACAACTCAATCAGTGAAACTCGTTGATTGTAAAAGGGTGCTGCATTTACTCACCCAAACAGTCCAAATAGTGCGACCAATTCGGTTCACCGAGGATTCAGGCGGCGCATCCATAGCCGATTAAATGAAAAATTATGAAGTGCTGACAGATCAATGAAGCTCCTTCGAAGTTTGATTTGATTTCGAATGTTTCTTCACAACATTCAGACCATTAAAAGCACATGTCCTTTTTGTAAGTTAAGTTCTTTAAAGGAAGTTATATGGTGACTGACTGACGGAGCTCGCATTTGTTTAGTTCGTGATGCTCATATGTCCGGCGTTTAAATGAGGAAGACGCGCAGTGTGAAGCTGCATTAACACCATCCAACGCACAAGCACAAACACTCGCACGGAGTTGGTTTGTGGTGAGAAAAACATAAGAGTCATTGAGCCTGTCATGTCCAACCACACATACTTTCTGTGAACACTTCTCTAAAGTTTACCGGCTGCGTGTCAAATCCTAGTGAGCTGCCTAAATAGACGGCATTTTGGGCAGGCGCGTTGTGCACTTTTTGGCGCTACAGGCGCGCCTATTTTAGACGCGTACAGCATTCGTACGTCATGGTTGAAATCATGATATTTAAGCGCCTCGGAGTCAGAAAGCACCAAAATGCTGTCTATGAAGGAATCTCATTAGATCTTGAAACACAAACAAAGTTTTCTGATGCAACAGTTATAGCTGCGCAACAAGTGCAAGCAGCTCCTAAAACTTCCGTCAATATATTTAATCATATTAGCTTTAAAATGTAGCAAATTATGCGTTTGGACAATTATGATTTTGTTTATGGTAGAAAACGAAAGCATTAAGTGAAGGTTTAATATAATTTCATGTGCACTGTTTGAATATGCACAAGTCAACCACAACGGTTGAGGTTTGGCATCTAGGCTAGGCTTCTTTGGACAAAATTAGTCACAGTGGTGCATTCATTCTTTCTTTCTCACATAGCCTACAGGTTTTTTTTTTTTTTTTTTTTAAACAAACACATAACTCAGGCCTAGTTTTAAAGAGTTTATTTAATGAAAATGGATGGTAATTCAAAAGTGTGACGTGAATGCTAAATATTCTTGTTTTATGCCTCATATTAGTGGTAAAAGAAATACTTTTTTTAAAGAAAAAATAAATATAACAGCAAAAGTAAAATAAAGAGTTGGGTGGACGTCCAGAAAAGATGTAGATTTTGAAATAATCTCGATGGCTATCAAGATGACACTTCCTCTGCAGGCTCTGCAAAACACAAAACTGTGAAGTAAAATTCATCTTCTAATCTCGGCCACAGATCGCAGCCTTCATTTTATGAGAGTGTAAAACATTTTAAACATAATTGTCAACAACATTGCACTGGAGTTCAAATGTTTGAAATATTTTAGTTTTTTTATGTTTTTGAAAGGAGTCTATTCAGTTTTTGCTGCATGCTTAATATTATTTTTAGATTTTTTATCTCATTATACATGTCTTTACTGTCACTTGAATCAGTTTTTTTTTAAATGGTATTGTACCATGGTGTCCACAAAAACTGTCTTCAACATTGATAATAATCAGAAATGTTTCTTGAGCAGCAAATCATATTAGAATGATTTCTGAAGGATCATGTGACACTGAAGACTGGAGTAATATATACGCCTAATATGTATTATATATAATTGAGTCTTTATACAAAACTGGAAATGCTAAATATATTTAGGATATTTGTGATTTAATTTGACAGTATGTGACTAACTTTACACATGCACAACATCTTGTACCTCAACAACAAGCAAGAGACACATTATTCACCTGTCCAGGTAAGGTACGCAGGCGAGCTTAGTGCAGGATGGGTAATCTCCACAGTAACTCTCAGACGCTCTCTCTTCTCTTTCCTCAATCTCACAGTGTTTATATATGATGGATCTATGTCCTCATCCTCATCATTCTCTTCCACGTGCTCATTCAGCTCAGGCTGTTTTTCCTCTTGCACTGATTTCATTCCTTCCACGCTTTCATTTATCTTTTCATTTTCTGCATTATGGTCCACACTAGGTGGCCTGATTTCTGTAGAATAAGCCAACACTTTATTTTCAAGGTTGTTCTAGATGCTGAGAATTTTTCAGTCTACTCATCATATTATTCTAAGAAATATAGGCATACTTACTGCGTGCATGTCCTCCTCTGCGGCTGCCACTTTCCTGTCGTCCTGTAGTCCTCACCAAAGCACAAACGCTCTTGAGCACGAGTTTCCCCTCACTGTTTTTTCTCTCTCTCTCTTTTGACAGTAGCTTGGAGAGAGTTGTGCCACCAGCTGCCCAGAGCAGTTCAGCCACAGGCTTTCCTCCAGAGAGAAGAACAGAGAATATTCCCACACCATCTCTGCTCCAGTGAACCGACAAAGAACGAGGGATTGAGGGAGCAACTAAGAAAAAAGACAGAGAAAGAAAGAGGTGTGAACAACAAAATGTGTGCAGTGCTTGCATGTGCAAAACTCCGATGCTCTAAGGCATTGTGGGTGGTTGTCAGAGTGTTGCTTAATGGTTAAGGGGTTTTCTTAGTTGTTTTGAGCATGTTGCTTTGTGGTTGATAGGGCTTTGCTAGGTGATTGTGTCAAAAGTCTCTATGATATTCTGGGCCCGTATTCATAAAGATTCTAAGAATCCTCTCAGAAAACTCTTAATTTAGCTTAAAAACTTTTACGTAGGAGTCTTATCTTAAAAGCGATTCGGGACCGATCTGAGAGCAACTCTGAGTAAGGAAAAGACAAAAACTTTCATCTTAGTAAGGAGGCGGGGTTGACCCCGTTGCTATGTATGACACAATCTTTTGAAGACTGTGATTGGTTGGTTGTCCAAGAAGGAAAAAAAAAAGTGATTTTAAGTATAGGGTCTATTCTAAGCCTTCACTTTGAAATTACATGCGTAATTTTTCCGATTTGACCGTTCTCTCACACACACACACACACACACACATTATATATGTGTATATAAATCCTTTTTTTTTTATTTACCATGCTGTTAATTTCCTATAAGGTATTTGATTGGCTTAGAATGATAAAAATTGTTCCACTCTTTCCAATTACACTGATTGCTGGCATGTCTATTTAAGTGGTGGTTTGAATGTTGGTTTTAATGTATCAAACATGGAATTTTCCCAGTTGCCAAATATCGTAATGTAGTGATTACTTTCATTTCTGGCGCTATGGCATTTCTGTGCTGTCGGAGATGTTAGCGTGTCTCTAATAAGATCAGTCACAAACATGATCCCTGCACGATCTAATCTATAGCGTCTTATTAACTCTGTTATTCATTGTCTGCAACACATTTCTTCTCCCTCTTCGTCTTTCTGCCATTTTCTCCTCTGCTAAAGAAACTCTTAAGCCTCCTAAAAGTCCTCGTCCGTGCTCCTAACAATTTTGACCTTAAGACCTCTTTTAAGGGTTAAGATGCTTTCTGAATTACTTTTTTCTTTACTAGGATTTTTTCTTTAATTTTAAGAGTAAACGCCCACATTTCTAAGAATTTTCTTAGAATTTTGTCACTAGGAGCAACTCTTTGCATTAAGATTCTTTATGAATACGGGCCCTGGGCCCGTATTCATAAAGATTCTAAGAATCCTCTCAGAAAACTCTTAATTTAGCTTAAAAACTTTTACGTAGGAGTCTTAGCTTAAGAGCAATTCGGGACCGATCTGAGAGCAACTCTGAGTAAGGAAAAGACAAAAACTTTCATCTTAGTAAGGAGGCGGGGTTGACCCCGTTGCTATGTATGACACAATCTTTTGAAGACTGTGATTGGTTGGTTGTCCAAGAAGGGGAAAAAAATTGATTTTAAGTTTAGGGTCTTTTCTAAGCCTTCACGTTGAAATTACATGCGTAATTTTTCCTATTTGACCATTCTCTCACACACACACACACACACACACACACACACACACACACACACACACACACACACACACACACACACACACACACACACACACACACACACACACACACACACACACACACACACACACATTATATATATAAATCCATTTTTTTATTTACCATGCTGTTAATTTCCTATAAGGTATTTGCTTGGCTTAGAATGATAAAAATTGTTCCACTCTTTCCAATTACACGGATTGCTGGCATGTCTATTTAAGTGGTGGTTTGAATGTTGGTTTTAATGTATCAAACATGGAATTTTCCCAGTTGCCAAATATCGTAATGTAGTGATTACTTTCATTTCTGGCGCTATGGCATTTCTGTGCTGTGTCGGAGATGTTAGCGCGTCTCTAATAAGATCAGTCACAAACATGATCCCTGCACGATCTAATCTATAGCGTCTTATTAACTCACTGTTATTCATTGTCTGCAACACATTTCTTCTCCCTCTTCGTCTTTCTGCCATTTTCTCCTCTGCTAAAGAAACTCTTAAGCCTTTTAAAAGTCCTCGTCCGTGCTCCTAACAATTTTGACCTTAAGACCTTTTTTAAGGGTTAAGATGCTTTCTGAATAACTTTTTTCTTTACGAGGATTTTTTCTTTAATTTTAAGAGTAAACGCCCACATTTCTACGAATTTTCTTAGAATGTTGTCACTAGGAGGTACTCTTTGCATTAAGATTCTTTATGAATACGGGCCCTGGTCTTTAGATATGGTCTTCCTTAGTTTTATCATCCAGGAGGTGAAAGTCTGATTATTCTAAAGTTAAAGGTGTAGTAAGAGATTTCTGAGAAACGCTGTTAAAGGGTCATGAAACCCTAAACCACATTTTCTGAGATTTTAACAGAGGTATGTGTGTTGAACACCATTGAAGACAATATTAGCATCTGTTAGATTTAATAGTAGGGGGAAAATGGTTACATTTTATTTTTTTCCCGCTATTTTCATCTTCCGGGTTTAAAATCTTCATCGTGTCCGACGTGGCAGAGCACTTTAGTACTTTGATGACTCATCGGTGTCTCATAATTATTCATGTGACTGAGTTTTCTTATCCAATGAGAAGACACTTTCTCTTAATTATTCATGACCCCTTTCCAGAGGACTTTCCAGTGACAGACATGTCAAACTGTGATATCGCGTAGTAGATGAGAGAGGCAATGATGGGACGCGTTTGTTTTCGTGGTGCAAAAGTTCCAGTGCATCTTTCCCCGCGATGCTGCCCGGGCTAGACTCTGGCTGCGGGCGGTTGGTTGGCCATCAACCACGGACACATCTAAACTATGTGTGTGTAGCAACCATTCAACTGGAGAATGGTGGACTTCGGCCTTGTACACCAATGCAGGTTGCGTCTTGCGAGTGATGCGGTCCCGAGGACTTTTCTATCGCTTCAGAGGTGTCTGTGTGTGTGTGTGTGTGTGTGTGTGTGTGTGTGTCTAAAATCGTTTTACTTGCCTTTTGTTAAATAATCACTCGTTATTAAAATGTAGATATTTCGATAATACCTCAATTGTATGGAACGTATGCTTAATTTGTAAACATTTCTATGTCACTGTCCATCTTTATTATGTGGGTTTAGGGGGCGCGTAGATCTAGGCTGTACGGAAAGTTTTTTTTTTTTTGTGGAAAATTTATTATTTTCAAATATATGCATTTATAGTGTGTATATAAACAAATATATATTTTATAATGACATAATTATACATATACATTTATATGTTTTAAATACAATTATGATTACTGTAGTAGGCTAATATATGTAGCAGGGCATTCAGTTACTTTTGAAAGGACAAAAATAATGTGTCAGTGTATTTCATTAGACTTTAACTTCGCCATCTATTAAAAAAATCTAGCATTTCCTCACGTTTTACAACTGATTTTTAGTGACAGTCGATATGCATGGGCCACTGGCGATGACAGTTTCCCCCCTCCCCTCTCCCCTCTACCCAGCCGTGCCATACCACACCCACTCTCCTCCCTTCTTCTCACAGCCATCCACGCCCATTTAAGTTGCATTTTTCCAAAAGATTGTGAGCTAGACTTGAGCTGAAAGAGGGGGGTTTCATGACCCTTTAAAGGACAATTCCGGTGAAAAATGAACCTAGGGGTAATTAACACATGGTTACCGAGTCGATCGTTCCCTGGGATGCGTTTTCATGAAAATCGAATGAAAAGAGTTTTATCTCTAAAAACAGATTAGCTTATAACGCTAGTATATGGGGCACAGAGTAAGTAAAAGTAAATCTCTAGTTAATACCACTAACAAGGCTCAAAATAGCCTCACACTAACACGGTAGCATAATGAGGGTCCCTACATGCAAACCGAAGCATTGAGAACTTTGTAAGTGTACAGACAGTTTAATAAGAAGATACTTTATAAAGACAGTACATTACGCGTTTGCAGGCAGGCGTCATCTTGGAAAACAGTCTCGACTAGTCGAGTCATGAACGTGTTAGTGTGAGGCTATTTTGAGCCTTGTTAGTGGCATTAACTAGCGATTTACTTTTACTTACTTTACTCTGTGATTACTCTGTGAAAAGATTTCTGTTTCAAATAATGCTGTTCTTTTGACCTTTCTATTCATATATTTCTATTTCTATAAAAAATATCACGGTTTCCTCAAAAATATGAAGCAGCGCAACTGTTTTCAACATTGCTAATGATAAGAAATGTTTCTTTAGCAGCAAATCAGCATATTATAATGATTTCTGAAGGATCATGTGACACTGAAGACTGGAGTAATGGAATTTTAAATTGTAATAATAATGATATACTGTATTTGATCAAATAATTGCCCTGGTGGTGAGCATACAAGACTTCTTTCAAAACCATGAAAAAGATTATTCATTTTCAGAAATCTATTATTTTTGAGTGTCCTTTTACCTATATGAGCATTTCTCCAGAATCTCTCAACAGGCTTCAGGAGGGAGCAGTGTGCCACTCTGCAGACGATCTCCCCTCCCCTCGCTGGATCATCCAGCGCTTTAAGTAATGCTTTTGCTCGGAATGTCCTCGGCAGAGTTTGCAAAGGACCCCAAAGCTCAGCTCCCTCTTTGACTTCCCCTTCGCTGTCCTCTCCCTCCTCAATCTCATTCCATTTTAGATGCAGCCATTTAACAGAGATTTCAGGGGGGTAGAAACCAGTTATGTCACAGGCCAGGGTCAAATGTCCCTCCTCAGCAGATGGAAGGGGAGAGATGATTTCTGAAATGGTGGGCTTTTTTATGAATCCTAAAAAAGAAAAAAGTCAGTTATTTGATCAAACATTTGTTTTTGTTGTTAATGTATTTCCAGCATTGGAATGGACTGCTATGATACTGCTTACTACATATTATCACTTTACGTGATTGATTGTACTGTATGTGTCATGATCCTGGCTCTTTTCCTCTTTCTCTGTCTCCCTCTTGTGGTCACACACTCACTCGCACACACAATCACGCACACACATCCTCTTCTCCGCTCATTAGGGCCCGAGCACCGATGGTGTGAGGACCCTCTTGGAATTGCTCTGTTTATTATTAGGGCCCGAGCACCGATGGTGTGAGGACCCTCTTGGAATTGCTCTGTTTATTAGGGCCCGAGCACCGATGGTGTGAGGACCCTCTTGGAATTGCTCTGTTTATTATTATTATTCTTCTCCGCATTTAATTGCATTTTTGAGGGCCTAAACATGCTCGAAAACTCACGAAACTTTGCACACGCGTCAGAACTGGCGAAAATTTACATCTGATATAGGTTTCAGAATTGGGCGGGGCAAAATGGCTCGATAGCGCCACCTATAAAAGTTCAACGGAGTGCGCCTCCCGCTGTGTTCCACGTACGTGTACGAAATTCGGTACATATGTGTAAGGACCTAATACCTACAAAAAAGTCTCTTGGAGCATAGCTCTAAACACAACAGGAAGTCAGCCATTTTCAACTTCCTCTCTGATTTTTGTGCACTTTTTGCCATTTTCAGGCCTCGTACTTTAACGAACTCCTCCTACAGTTTTAATCTGATCATCTTCAAATTTGGTGAGTGTAATCTTAAGGCCTTTGCGACGTTAAATTGCGAAGATCTTGAGTTTTCGTCGAAGGGCGGGTCCTCGGCGGCCTGACAAATTTTGATGTTTCGCCATGAAACAGGAAGTTGCTGTAACTCAGGCATGGAATGTCCAATCTGCCCCAAACTTCACACTTTTGATAAGCGTTCTGTCCTGAACACATGACCATGCTCATATTCAGTTACAGTCATAGCGCCACCTGCTGGCAACAGGAAGTGACATGTTTAACACTCTTGTGGACTCCTGATAACATATAAAAAAGTGCCAGCAAGTGCTAAACATGCTAACAACTTACTAGAAACATGCTAGCAAACACTTAGCTAAGTGCTAAAGCATGCTATTACTGCAATTAAATAGGAATTTGCTGTAACTCAGGCACGGAATGTCCAATCTGCCCCAAACTTCACACGTTTGATAAGAGTCATGGCCTGAACACATCTACATGAGAATATTCAGTTATAGTAATAGCGCCACCTACTGGTAACAGGAAGTGTCATGTTTAACACGTTGATGCCGTTCTAGCAACATGTTAAAAATGCCATTGACTTCTAAAAATGCTAGAAACATGTTAAAACATGCTAGCAATACTTAGCTAAGTGCTAAAGCATGCTAATTCAATGAAACAGGATGTTGTTGTTACTCAAGAAGGCAATGTCCAATCTGCGCCAAACTTCACACTTTTGATAAGCGTTCTGTCCTGAACACATGACCATGCTCATATTCAGTTACAGTCATAGCGCCACCTGCTGGCAACAGGAAGTGACATGTTAAACACTGTTGTGGACTCCTGATAACATATAAAAAAGTGCCAGCAAGTGCTAAACATGCTAACAACATACTAGAAACATGTTAGCAAACACTTAGCTAAGTGCTAAAGCATGCTATTGCTGCAAATAAATAGGAAGTTGCTGTAACTAAGGCATGGAATGTCCAATCTGCCCCAAACTTCACACTTTTGATAAGCGTTCTGTCCTGAACACATGACCATGCTCATATTCAGTTATAGTCATAGCGCCACCTGCTGGCAACAGGAAGTGACATGTTTAACACTCTTGTGGACTCCTGATAACATATAAAAAAGTGCCAGCAAGTGCTAAACATGCTAACAACATACTAGAAACATGCTAAAACATGCTAGCAAACACTTAGCTAAGTGCTAAAGCATGCTATTACTGCAATTAAATAGAAATTTGTTGTAACTCAGGCACAGAATGTCCAATCTGCCCCAGACTTCACACGTTTGATAAGAGTCATGGCCTGAACACATCTACATGAGAATATTCAGTTATAGTAATAGCGCCACCTACTGGTAACAGGAAGTGTCATGTTTAACACGTTGATGCCGTTCTAGCAACATGTTAAAAATGCCATTGACTTCTAAAAATGCTAGAAACATGTTAAAACATGCTAGCAATACTTAGCTAAGTGCTAAAGCATGCTAATTCAATGAAACAGGATGTTGTTGTTACTCAAGAAGGCAATGTCCAATCTGCGCCAAACTTCACACTTTTGATAAGCGTTCTGTCCTGAACACATGACCATGCTCATTCAGTTACAGTCATAGCACCACCTGCTGGCAACAGGAAGTGACATGTTAAACACTGTTGTGGACTCCTAATAACATATAAAAAAGTGCCAGCAAGTGCTAAACATGCTAACAACGTACTAGAAACATGTTAGCAAACACTTAGCTAAGTGCTAAAGCATGCTATTGCTGCAATTAAATAGGAATTTGCTGTAACACAGGCATGGAATGTCCAATCTGCTCCAAACTTAATATGTAACATGCAAGAAACATGCTAGCAACACATAGCTAAGTTCTAAAGCATGCTAGAAATGCTAAAGGAAGTTGTTGTAACTTAGGCATACAATGTCCAATCTACCCCAAACTTCACACGTTTGATAATAGTTATCTCCTGAACACAAGTCCATGCTCATATTCAGATATAGTCATAGCGCCGCCTGCTGGCAACAGGAAGTGACGTTTAACACTATTCTGGACTCCTAATAACATATAAAAAAGTGTCACCAACTGCTAAACATGTTAGCAACATACTAGAAACATGCAATCAAATACTTAGCTAAGTGTTAAAGCATCCTATTACTGCAATATGAATTTGCTGTAACTCAGGCATGCAATGTCCAATCTACCCCAAAATTAATATGTAATATGCTAGAAACATCATAAAACCTGCTAGAAATGCTAAAGGAAGTTGTTGTAACTCAAGCATACAATGTTCAATCTGCCCCAAACTTCACATGTTTGATAAAAGTCCTGCACTGAACACATCTACATAGCGATGTTCAGATATAGACATAGCCCCACCTACTGGCAACAGAAACTGACATGGTTAACAAAGTAATGCAGTACTAACCACATAACTATTGTGTACTAAGCATGCTAAAAAACATACTAAACATGCTAGCAACTACTATATATACCTCCTTAAATGCACATTGTCCAACCATGCTCTGTCTTCCTAAAGCCACCGGGTGGCGGCGGCACGGGTGCGAGGGCCCTTTCATCGCTGCTTGCAGCTTTAATTAGGGCCCGAGCACCGATGGTGTGAGGACCCTCTTGGAATTGCTCTGTTTTTATTATTATTCTTCTCCGCATTTAATTGCATTTTTGAGGGCCTAAACATGCTCGAAAACTCACAAAACTTTGCACACACGTCAGAACTGGCGAAAATTTACATCTGATATAGGTTTCAGAATTGGACGGGGCAAAATGGCTCGATAGCGCCACCTATAAAAGTTCAACGGAGTGCGCCTCCCGCAACGTTCCACGTACGTGCACAAAATTCGGTACATACATGTAATGACCTAATACCTACAAAAAAGTCTCTTGGAGCATAGCCCTAAACACAACAGGAAGTCAGCCATTTTGAACTTCCTCTCAGATTTTTGTGCAGTTTTTGCCATTTTCAGGCCTCGTACTTTAACGAACTCCTCCTACAGTTTTAATCTGATCATCTTCAAATTTGGTGAGTGTAATCTTAAGGCCTTTGCGACGTTAAATTGCGAAGATCTTGAGTTTTCGTCGAAGGGCGGGTCCTCGGCGGCCTGACAAATTTCGATGTTTCGCCATGAAACAGGAAGTTGCTGTAACTCAGGCATGGAATGTCCAATCTGCCCCGAACTTCACACGTTTGATAAGCGTTCTGTCCTGAACACATGACCATGCTCATATTCAGTTATAGTCATAGCGCCACCTGCTGGCAACAGGAAGTGACATGTTTAACACTGTTATGGACTCCTAATAACATATAAAAAAGTGCCAGCAAGTGCTAAACATGCTAACAACATACTAGAAGCATGCTAAAACATGCTAGCAAACTCTTAGCTAAGTGCTAAAGCATGCTATTATTGCAATTAAATAGGAAGTTGCTGTAACTCAGGCATGGAATGTCCAATCTGCCCCAAACTTCACACGTTTGATAAGAGTCATGGCCTGAACACATCTACATGAGAATATTCAGTTATAGTAATAGCGCCACCTGCTGTCAACAGGAAGTGACATGTTTAACACTGTTGTGGTCTCCTAATAACATATAAAAAAGAGCCAGCAAGTGCTAAACAGGTTAGCAACATACTAGAAACATGCTAGTAAACACTTAGCTAAGTGCTAAAGCATGCTATTACTGCAATTAAATAGGAATTTGTTGTAACTCAGGCATGGAATGTCCAATCTACCCCAAACTTCACACGTTTGATAAGAATCATGGCCTGAACACATGTCTATGCTCAAATTCAGTTATAGTAATAGCGCCACCTACTGGTAACAGGAAGTGACATGTTTAACACGTTGATGCCGTTCTAGCAACATGTTAAAAATGCCATTGAGTTCTAAACATGCTAGAAACATATTAAAACATGCTAGCAATACTTAGCTAAGTGCTAAAGCATGCTAATTCAATGAAACAGGACTTTGTTGTTACTCAAGAAGGCAATGTACAATCTACCCCAAACTTCACACGTTTGATAAGAGTTATCTCTTGAACACATGTCCATGCTCATATTTAGTTATAGTCATAGCGCCACCTGCTGGCAACAGGAAGTGACGTTTAACACTGTTCTTGACTCCTAATAACATATAAAAAAATGCCAGTAGGTGCTAAACATCCTACCAACATACTAGAGACATGCTAAAACATACTAGCAAACACTTAGCTAAGTGCTAAAGAATGATATTACTGCAATTAAATATGAATTTGCTGTAACTCAGGCATGGAATGTCCAATCTGCCCCAAACTTCACACTTTTGATAAGCGTTCTGTCCTGAACACATGACCATGCTTATATTCAGTTACAGTCATAGCGCCACCTGCTGGCAACAGGAAGTGACATGTTTAACACTGTTATGGACTCCTAATAACATATAAAAAAGTGCCAGCAAGTGTTAAACATGCTAACAACATACTAGAAACATGCTAAAACATGCTAGATAACTCTTAGCTAAGTGCTAAAGCATGCTATTATTGCAATTAAATAGGAATTTGCTGTAACTCAGGCATGGAATGTCCAATCTGCCCCAAACTTCACACTTTTAATAAGAGTCATGGCCTGAACACATCTACATGAGAATGTTCAGTTATAGTAATAGCGCCACCTACTGGCAACAGGAAGTGACATGTTTAACACGTTGATGCCGTTCTAGCAACATGTTAAAAATGCCATTGAGTTCTAAACATGCTAGAAACATGTTAAAACATGCTAACAATGCTTAGCTAAGTGCTAAAGAATGCTAATTCAATGAAACATGACTTTGTTGTTACTCAAGAAGGCAATGTCCAATTTGCACCAAACTTCACACGTTTGATAAGAGTTCTGTCCTGAACACACATCCATGCTCATATTCAGTTATAGTCATAACGCCACCTACTGGCAACAGAAACTGACATGGTTAACACAGTAATGCAGTACTAACCACATAATTATTGTGTACTAAGCATGCTAGAAACAGACTAAACATGCTAGCAACACTTAGCTGAGTCATGAAGCATGCTATTATCACCATTATACAAAACATTTTGTAACTTACTTTGACATACTCTTACTATATATACCTCCTTAAATGTACATTTCCCAACCATGCTCTGTCTTCCTAAAGCCACCGAGTGTTGATGGCACGGGTGCGAGGGCCCTTTCATCGCTGCTTGCAGCTTTAATTAGGGCCCGAGCACCGATGGTGTGAGGACCCTCTTGGAATTGCTCTGTTTATTATTATTATTCTTCTCCGCATTTAATTGCATTTTTGAGGGCCTAAACATGCTCGAAAACTCACAAAACTTTGCACACGCGTCAGAACTGGCGAAAATTTACATCTGATATAGGTTTCAGAATTGGACGGGGCAAAATGGCTCGATAGCGCCACCTATAAAAGTTCAACGGAGTGCGCCTCCCGCAACGTTCCACGTACGTGCACGAAATTCGGTACATACATGTAATCACCTAATACCTACAAAAAAGTCTCTTGGAGCATAGCCCTAAACACAACAGGAAGTCAGCCATTTTGAACTTCCTCTCAGATTTTTGTGCAGTTTTTGCCATTTTCATGCCTCGTACTTTAACGAACTCCTCCTACAGTTTTAATCTGATCATCTTCAAATTTGGTGAGTGTAATCTTAAGGCCTTTGCGACGTTAAATTGCGAAGATCTTGAGTTTTCGTCGAAGGGCGGGTCCTCGGCGGCCTGACAAATTTCGATGTTTCGCCATGAAACAGGAAGTTGCTGTAACTCAGGCATGGAATGTCCAATCTGCCCCGAACTTCACACGTTTGATAAGCGTTCTGTCCTGAACACATGACCATGCTCATATTCAGTTATAGTCATAGCGCCACCTGCTGGCAACAGGAAGTGACATGTTTAACACTGTTATGGACTCCTAATAACATATAAAAAAGTGCCAGCAAGTGCTAAACATGCTAACAACATACTAGAAGCATGCTAAAACATGCTAGCAAACTCTTAGCTAAGTGCTAAAGCATGCTATTTTTGCAATTAAATAGGAATTTGCTGTAACTCAGGCATGGAATGTCCAATCTGCCCCAAACTTCACACTTTTGATAATCGTTCTGTCCTGAACACATCTACATGAGAATATTCAGTTATAGTAATAGCGCCACCTACTGGTAACAGGAAGTGTCATGTTTAACACGTTGATGCCATTCTAGCAACATGTTAAAAATGCCATTGACTTCTAAACATGCTAGAAACATGTTAAAACATGCTAGCAATACTTAGCTAAGTGCTAAAGCATGCTAATTCAATGAAACAGGATGTTGTTGTTACTCAAGAAGGCAATGTCCAATCTGCGCCAAACTTCACACTTTTGATAAGCGTTCTGTCCTGGACACATGACCATGCTCATATTCAGTTACAGTCATAGCGCCACCTGCTGGCAACAGGAAGTGACATGTTAAACACTGTTGTGGACTCCTAATAACATATAAAAAAGTTCCAGCATGTGCTAAACATGCTAACAACATACTAGAAACATGTTAAAACATGCTAGCAAACACTTAGCTTAGTGCTTAAGCATGCTAATACTGCAATTAAATAGGAATTTGCTGAAACACAGGCACGGAATGTCCAGTCTGCCCCAAACGTCACACGTTTGATAAGAGTCATGGCCTGAACACATCTACATGAGAATATTCAGTTATAGTAATAGCGCCACCTACTGGTAACAGGAAGTGTCATGTTTAACACGTTGATGCCGTTCTAGCAACATGTTAAAAATGCCATTGACTTCTAAACATGCTAGAAACATGTTAAAACATGCTAGCAAAACTTAGCTAAGTGCTAAAGCATGTTAATTCAATGAAACAGGATGTTGTTGTTACTCAAGAAGGCAATGTCCAATCTGCGCCAAACTTCACTCTTTTGATAAGCGTTCTGTCCTGAACACATGACCATGCTCATATTCAGTTACAGTCATAGCGCCACCTGCTGGCAACAGGAAGTGACATGTTAAACACTGTTGTGGACTCCTAATAACATATAAAAAAGTTCCAGCATGTGCTAAACATGCTAACAACATACTAGAAACATGTTAAAAAATGCTAGCAAACACTTAGCTTAGTGCTAAAGCATGCTAATACTGCAATTAAATAGGAATTTGCTGTAACACAGGCACGGAATGTCCAGTCTGCCCCAAACTTCACACGTTTGATAAGAGTCATGGCCTGAACACATCTACATGAGAATATTCAGTTATAGTAATAGCGCCACCTACTGGTAACAGGAAGTGTCATGTTTAACACGTTGATGCCGTTCTAGCAACATGTTAAAAATACCATTGACTTCTAAACATGCTAGAAACATGTTAAAACATGCTAGCAATACTAAGCTAAGTGCTAAAGCATGCTAATATAATGAAACAGGATGTTGTTGTTACTCAAGAAGGCAATGTCCAATCTGCGCCAAACTTCACACTTTTGATAAGCGTTCTGTCTTGAACACATGACAATGCTCATATTCAGTTACAGTCAATGCGCCACCTGCTGGCAACAGGAAGTGACATGTTAAACACTGTTGTGGACTCCTAATAACATATAAAAAAAAATGCCAGTAGGTGCTTAACATCCTACCAACATACTAGAAACATGCTAAAACATACTAGTAAACACTATAAGTACTAAACCATACTATTACTACAATTAAATATGAATTTGCTGTAACTCAAACATACAATATCCAATCTGCCCCAAACTTCACATACTTGATAAAAGTCCTGCACTGAACACATCTACAAAGCAATATTCAGATATATAACCCCACCTACTGCCAACAGAAACTGAACTGGTTAACACAGTAATGCAGTACTAACCACATACCTATTGTGTACTAAGCATGCTAAAAACATACTAAACATGCTAGCAACTACTATATACTGTATACCTCCTTAAATGCACATTGCCCAACCATGCTCTGTCTTCCTAAAGCCAACGAGTGACGATGGCACGGGTGCGAGGGCCCTTTCATCGCTGCTTGCAGCTTTAATTATTATTATTCTTCTCCGCATTTAATCACATTTTTGAGGGCCTAAACATGCTCGAAAACTCACGAAACTTTGCACACGCGTCAGAACTGGCGAAAATTTACATCTGATATAGGTTTCAGAATTGGGCGTGGCAAAATGGCTCGATAGCGCCACCTATAAAAGTTCAACGGAGTGCGCCTCCCGCTATGTTCCACGTACGTTTACGAAATTCGGTACATACATGTAAGGACCTAATACCTACAAAAAAGTCTCTTGGAGCGTAGCCCTAAACACAACAGGAAGTCAGCCATTTTCAACTTCCTCTCAGATTTTTGTGCAGTTTTTGCCATTTTCATGCCTCGTACTTTAACGAACTCCTCCTACAGTTTTAATCTGATCATCTTCAAATTTGGTGAGTGTAATCTTAAGGCCTTTGCGACGTTAAATTGCGAAGATCTTGAGTTTTCGTCGAAGGGCGGGTCCTCGGCGGCCTGACAAATTTCGATGTTTCGCCATGAAACAGGAAGTTGCTGAAACTCAGGCATGGAATGTCCAATCTGCGCCAAACTTCACACGTTTGATAAGCGTTCTGTCCTGAACACATGACCATGCTCATATTCAGTTACAGTCATAGCGCCACCTGCTGGCAACAGGAAGTGACATGTTTAACACTGTTGTGAACTCCTGATAACATATAAAAAAGTGCCAGCAAGTGCTAAGCATGCTAACAACATACTAGACACATGCTAAAACATGCTAGCAAACACTTAGCTAATTGCTAAAGCATGCTATTACTGCAATTAAATAGGAATTTGCTGTAACTCAGGCACGGAATGTCCAATCTGCCCCAAACGTCACACGTTTGATAAGAGTCATGGCCTGAACACATCTACATGAGAATATTCAGTTATAGTAATAGCGCCACCTACTGGTAACAGGAAGTGTCATGTTTAACACGTTGATGCCGTTCTAGCAACATGTTAAAAATGCCATTGACTTCTAAACATGCTAGAAACATGTTAAAACATGCTAGCAAAACTTAGCTAAGTGCTAAAGCATGTTAATTCAATGAAACAGGATGTTGTTGTTATTCAAGAAGGCAATGTCCAATCTGCGCCAAACTTCACACTTTTGATAAGCGTTCTGTCCTGAACACATGACCATGCTCATATTCAGTTACAGTCATAGCGCCACCTGCTGGCAACAGGAAGTGACTTGTTAAACACTGTTGTGGACTCCTAATAACATATAAAAAAGTTCCAGCATGTGCTAAACATGCTAACAACATACTAGAAACATGTTAAAACATGCTAGAAAACACTTAGCTTAGTGCTAAAGCATGCTAATACTGCAATTAAATAGGAATTTGCTGAAACACAGGCACGGAATGTCCAGTCTGCCCCAAACGTCACACGTTTGATAAGAGTCATGGCCTGAACACATCTACATGAGAATATTCAGTTATAGTAATAGCGACACCTACTGGTAACAGGAAGTGTCATGTTTAACACGTTGATGCCGTTCTAGCAACATGTTAAAAATGCCATTGACTTCTAAACATGCTAGAAACATGTTAAAACATGCTAGCAAAACTTAGCTAAGTGCTAAAGCATGTTAATTCAATGAAACAGGATGTTGTTGTTACTCAAGAAGGCAATGTCCAATCTGCGCCAAACTTCACTCTTTTGATAAGCGTTCTGTCCTGAACACATGACCATGCTCATATTCAGTTACAGTCATAGCACCACCTGCTGGCAACAGGAAGTGACATGTTAAACACTGTTGTGGACTCCTAATAACATATAAAAAAGTTCCAGCATGTGCTAAACATGCTAACAACATACTAGAAACATGTTAAAACATGCTAGCAAACACTTAGCTTAGTGCTAAAGCATGCTAATACTGCAATTAAATAGGAATTTGCTGTAACACAGGCACGGAATGTCCAGTCTGCCCCAAACTTCACACGTTTGATAAGAGTCATGGCCTGAACACATCTACATGAGAATATTCAGTTATAGTAATAGCGCCACCTACTGGTAACAGGAAGTGTCATGTTTAACACGTTGATGCCGTTCTAGCAACATGTTAAAAATACCATTGACTTCTAAACATGCTAGAAACATGTTAAAACATGCTAGTAATACTAAGCTAAGTGCTAAAGCATGCTAATATAATGAAACAGGATGTTGTTGTTACTCAAGAAGGCAATGTCCAATCTGCGCCAAACTTCACACTTTTGATAAGCGTTCTGTCTTGAACACATGACAATGCTCATATTCAGTTACAGTCAAAGCGCCACCTGCTGGCAACAGGAAGTGACATGTTAAACACTGTTGTGGACTCCTAATAACATATAAAAAAAATGCCAGTAGGTGCTTAACATCCTACCAACATACTAGAAACATGCTAAAACATACTAGTAAACACTATAAGTACTAAACCATACTATTACTACAATTAAATATGAATTTGCTGTAACTCAAACATACAATATCCAATCTGCCCCAAACTTCACATACTTGATAAAAGTCCTGCACTGAACACATCTACAAAGCAATATTCAGATATATAACCCCACCTACTGCCAACAGAAACTGAACTGGTTAACACAGTAATGCAGTACTAACCACATACCTATTGTGTACTAAGCATGCTAAAAACATACTAAACATGCTAGCAACTACTATATACTGTATACCTCCTTAAATGCACATTGCCCAACCATGCTCTGTCTTCCTAAAGCCAACGAGTGACGATGGCACGGGTGCGAGGGCCCTTTCATCGCTGCTTGCAGCTTTAATTATTAGGGCCCGAGCACCGATGGTGTGAGGACCCTCTTGGAATTGCTCTGTTTATTATTATTATTCTTCTCCGCATTTAATTGCATTTTTGAGGGCCTAAACATGCTCGAAAACTCACAAAACTTTGCACACGCGTCAGAACTGGCGAAAATTTACATCTGATATAGGTTTCAGAATTGGACGGGGCAAAATGGCTCGATAGCGCCACCTATAAAAGTTCAACGGAGTGCGCCTCCCGCAACGTTCCACGTACGTGCACGAAATTCGGTACATACATGTAATCACCTAATACCTACAAAAAAGTCTCTTGGAGCATAGCCCTAAACACAACAGGAAGTCAGCCATTTTGAACTTCCTCTCAGATTTTTGTGCAGTTTTTGCCATTTTCATGCCTCGTACTTTAACGAACTCCTCCTACAGTTTTAATCTGATCATCTTCAAATTTGGTGAGTGTAATCTTAAGGCCTTTGCGACGTTAAATTGCGAAGATCTTGAGTTTTCGTCGAAGGGCGGGTCCTCGGCGGCCTGACAAATTTCGATGTTTCGCCATGAAACAGGAAGTTGCTGTAACTCAGGCATGGAATGTCCAATCTGCCCCGAACTTCACACGTTTGATAAGCGTTCTGTCCTGAACACATGACCATGCTCATATTCAGTTATAGTCATAGCGCCACCTGCTGGCAACAGGAAGTGACATGTTTAACACTGTTATGGACTCCTAATAACATATAAAAAAGTGCCAGCAAGTGCTAAACATGCTAACAACATACTAGAAGCATGCTAAAACATGCTAGCAAACTCTTAGCTAAGTGCTAAAGCATGCTATTTTTGCAATTAAATAGGAATTTGCTGTAACTCAGGCATGGAATGTCCAATCTGCCCCAAACTTCACACTTTTGATAATCGTTCTGTCCTGAACACATCTACATGAGAATATTCAGTTATAGTAATAGCGCCACCTACTGGTAACAGGAAGTGTCATGTTTAACACGTTGATGCCATTCTAGCAACATGTTAAAAATGCCATTGACTTCTAAACATGCTAGAAACATGTTAAAACATGCTAGCAATACTTAGCTAAGTGCTAAAGCATGCTAATTCAATGAAACAGGATGTTGTTGTTACTCAAGAAGGCAATGTCCAATCTGCGCCAAACTTCACACTTTTGATAAGCGTTCTGTCCTGGACACATGACCATGCTCATATTCAGTTACAGTCATAGCGCCACCTGCTGGCAACAGGAAGTGACATGTTAAACACTGTTGTGGACTCCTAATAACATATAAAAAAGTTCCAGCATGTGCTAAACATGCTAACAACATACTAGAAACATGTTAAAACATGCTAGCAAACACTTAGCTTAGTGCTTAAGCATGCTAATACTGCAATTAAATAGGAATTTGCTGAAACACAGGCACGGAATGTCCAGTCTGCCCCAAACGTCACACGTTTGATAAGAGTCATGGCCTGAACACATCTACATGAGAATATTCAGTTATAGTAATAGCGCCACCTACTGGTAACAGGAAGTGTCATGTTTAACACGTTGATGCCGTTCTAGCAACATGTTAAAAATGCCATTGACTTCTAAACATGCTAGAAACATGTTAAAACATGCTAGCAAAACTTAGCTAAGTGCTAAAGCATGTTAATTCAATGAAACAGGATGTTGTTGTTACTCAAGAAGGCAATGTCCAATCTGCGCCAAACTTCACTCTTTTGATAAGCGTTCTGTCCTGAACACATGACCATGCTCATATTCAGTTACAGTCATAGCGCCACCTGCTGGCAACAGGAAGTGACATGTTAAACACTGTTGTGGACTCCTAATAACATATAAAAAAGTTCCAGCATGTGCTAAACATGCTAACAACATACTAGAAACATGTTAAAAAATGCTAGCAAACACTTAGCTTAGTGCTAAAGCATGCTAATACTGCAATTAAATAGGAATTTGCTGTAACACAGGCACGGAATGTCCAGTCTGCCCCAAACTTCACACGTTTGATAAGAGTCATGGCCTGAACACATCTACATGAGAATATTCAGTTATAGTAATAGCGCCACCTACTGGTAACAGGAAGTGTCATGTTTAACACGTTGATGCCGTTCTAGCAACATGTTAAAAATACCATTGACTTCTAAACATGCTAGAAACATGTTAAAACATGCTAGCAATACTAAGCTAAGTGCTAAAGCATGCTAATATAATGAAACAGGATGTTGTTGTTACTCAAGAAGGCAATGTCCAATCTGCGCCAAACTTCACACTTTTGATAAGCGTTCTGTCTTGAACACATGACAATGCTCATATTCAGTTACAGTCAATGCGCCACCTGCTGGCAACAGGAAGTGACATGTTAAACACTGTTGTGGACTCCTAATAACATATAAAAAAAAATGCCAGTAGGTGCTTAACATCCTACCAACATACTAGAAACATGCTAAAACATACTAGTAAACACTATAAGTACTAAACCATACTATTACTACAATTAAATATGAATTTGCTGTAACTCAAACATACAATATCCAATCTGCCCCAAACTTCACATACTTGATAAAAGTCCTGCACTGAACACATCTACAAAGCAATATTCAGATATATAACCCCACCTACTGCCAACAGAAACTGAACTGGTTAACACAGTAATGCAGTACTAACCACATACCTATTGTGTACTAAGCATGCTAAAAACATACTAAACATGCTAGCAACTACTATATACTGTATACCTCCTTAAATGCACATTGCCCAACCATGCTCTGTCTTCCTAAAGCCAACGAGTGACGATGGCACGGGTGCGAGGGCCCTTTCATCGCTGCTTGCAGCTTTAATTATTATTATTATTATTCTTCTCCGCATTTAATTGCATTTTTGAGGGCCTAAACATGCTCGAAAACTCACAAAACTTTGCACACGCGTCAGAATTGGCGAAAATTTACATCTGATATAGGTTTCAGAATTGGACGGGGCAAAATGGCTCGATAGCGCCACCTATAAAAGTTCAACGGAGTGCGCCTCCCGCAACGTTCCACGTACGTGCACGAAATTCGGTACATACATGTAATCACCTAATACCTACAAAAAAGTCTCTTGGAGCATAGCCCTAAACACAACAGGAAGTCAGCCATTTTGAACTTCCTCTCAGATTTTTGTGCAGTTTTTGCCATTTTCAGGCCTCGTACTTAAACGAACTCCTCCTACAGTTTTAATCTGATCATCTTCAAATTTGGTGAGTGTAATCTTAAGGCCTTTGCGACGTTAAATTGCGAAGATCTTGAGTTTTCGTCGAAGGGCGGGTCCTCGGCGTCCTGACAAATTTCGATGTTTCGCCATGAAACAGGAAGTTGCTGTAACTCAGGCATGGAATGTCCAATCTGCCCCAAACTTCACACGTTTGATAAGCGTTCTGTCCTGAACACATGACCATGCTCATATTCAGTTATAGTCATAGCGCCACCTGCTGGCAACAGGAAGTGACATGTTTAACACTGTTATGGACTCCTAATAACATATAAAAAAGTGCCAGCAAGTGCTAAACATGCTAACAACATACTAGAAGCATGCTAAAACATGCTAGCAAACTCTTAGCTAAGTGCTAAAGCATGCTATTTTTGCAATTAAATAGGAATTTGCTGTAACTCAGGCATGGAATGTCCAATCTGCCCCAAACTTCACACTTTTGATAATCGTTCTGTCCTGAACACATCTACATGAGAATATTCAGTTATAGTAATAGCGCCACCTACTGGTAACAGGAAGTGTCATGTTTAACACGTTGATGCCATTCTAGCAACATGTTAAAAATGCCATTGACTTCTAAACATGCTAGAAACATGTTAAAACTTGCTAGCAATACTTAGCTAAGTGCTAAAGCATGCTAATTCAATGAAACAGGATGTTGTTGTTACTCAAGAAGGCAATGTCCAATCTGCGCCAAACTTAACACTTTTGATAAGCGTTCTGTCCTGGACACATGACCATGCTCATATTCAGTTACAGTCATAGCTCCACCTGCTGGCAACAGGAAGTGACATGTTTAACACTGTTGTGAACTCCTGATAACATATACAAAAGTTCCAGCATGTGCTAAACATGCTAACAACATACTAGAAACATGTTAAAACATGCTAGCAAATACTTAGCTTAGTGCTAAAGCATGCTAATACTGCAATTAAATAGGAATTTGCTGTAACACAGGCACGGAATGTCCAGTCTGCCCCAAACTTCACACGTTTGATAAGAGGCATGGCCTGAACACATCTACATGAGAATATTCAGTTATAGTAATAGCGCCACCTACTGGTAACAGGAAGTGTCATGTTTAACACGTTGATGCCGTTCTAGCAACATGTTAAAAATGCCATTGACTTCTAAACATGCTAGAAACATGTTAAAACATGCTAGCAATACTTAGCTAAGTGCTAAAGCATGCTAATTCAATGAAACAGGATGTTGTTGTTACTCAAGAAGGCAATGTCCAATCTGCGCCAAACTTCACACTTTTGATAAACGTTCTGTCCTGAACACATGACCATGCTCATATTCAGTTACAGTCATAGCGCCACCTGCTGTCAACAGGAAGTGACATGTTAAACACTGTTGTGGACATATAAAAACATTAAAAAGTGCCAGCAAGTGTTAAACATGCTAACAACATACTAGACACTTGCTAAAACATGCTAGCAAACACTTAGCTAAGTGCTAAAGCATGCTATTGCTGCAATTAAATAGGAATTTGCTGTAACACAGGCATGCAATGTCGAATCTGCCCCAAACTTAATATGTAACATGCAAGAAACATGCTAGCAACACATAGCTAAGTTCTAAATCATGCTAGAAATGCTAAAGAAAGTTGTTGTAACTTAAGCATACAATGTCCAATCTACCCCAAACTTCACACGTTTGATAAGAATTATCTCCTGAACACAAGTCCATGCTCATATTCAGATATAGTCATAGCGCCGCCTGCTGGCAACAGGAAGTGATGTTTAACATTGTTCTGGACTCCTAATAACATATAAAAAAGTGCCACCAACTGCTAAACATGTTAGCAACATACTAGAAACATGCTATCAAATACTTAGCTAAGTGTTAAAGCATGCTATTACTGCAATTAAATATGAATTTGCTGTAACTCAGGCATGCAATGTCCAATCTACCCCAAAATTAATATGTAATATGCTAGAAACATCATAAAACATGCAAGAAATGCTAAAGGAAGTTATTGTAACTCAAGCATACAATGTCCAATCTGCCCCAAACTTCACATGTTTGATAAAAGTCCTGCACTAAACACATCTACATAGCGATATTCAGATGTAGACATAGCCCCACCTACTGGCAACAGAAACTGACATGGTTAAAACAGTAATGCAGTACTAACCACATAACTATTGTGTACTAAGCATGCTAGAAACATACTAAACATGCTAGCAACTACTATACCTCCTTAAATGCACATTGCCCAACCATGCTCTGTCTTTCTAAAGCCACCGAGTGACGATGGCACGAGTGCGAGGGCCCTTTCATCGCTGCTTGCAGCTTTAATTAGGGCCCGAGCACCGATGGTGTGAGGACCCTCTTGGAATTGCTCTGTTTATTATTATTATTCTTCTCCGCATTTAATTGCATTTTTGAGGGCCTAAACATGCTCGAAAACTCACAAAACTTTGCACACGCGTCAGAACTGGCGAAAATTTACATCTGATATAGGTTTCAGAATTGGACGGGGCAAAATGGCTCGATAGCGCCACCTATAAAAGTTCAACGGAGTGCGCCTCCCGCAACGTTCCACGTACGTGCACGAAATTCGGTACATACATGTAATCACCTAATACCTACAAAAAAGTCTCTTGGAGCATAGCCCTAAACACAACAGGAAGTCAGCCATTTTGAACTTCCTCTCAGATTTTTGTGCAGTTTTTGCCATTTTCATGCCTCGTACTTTAACGAACTCCTCCTACAGTTTTAATCTGATCATCTTCAAATTTGGTGAGTGTAATCTTAAGGCCTTTGCGACGTTAAATTGCGAAGATCTTGAGTTTTCGTCGAAGGGCGGGTCCTCGGCGGCCTGACAAATTTCGATGTTTCGCCATGAAACAGGAAGTTGCTGTAACTCAGGCATGGAATGTCCAATCTGCCCCGAACTTCACACGTTTGATAAGCGTTCTGTCCTGAACACATGACCATGCTCATATTCAGTTATAGTCATAGCGCCACCTGCTGGCAACAGGAAGTGACATGTTTAACACTGTTATGGACTCCTAATAACATATAAAAAAGTGCCAGCAAGTGCTAAACATGCTAACAACATACTAGAAGCATGCTAAAACATGCTAGCAAACTCTTAGCTAAGTGCTAAAGCATGCTATTTTTGCAATTAAATAGGAATTTGCTGTAACTCAGGCATGGAATGTCCAATCTGCCCCAAACTTCACACTTTTGATAATCGTTCTGTCCTGAACACATCTACATGAGAATATTCAGTTATAGTAATAGCGCCACCTACTGGTAACAGGAAGTGTCATGTTTAACACGTTGATGCCATTCTAGCAACATGTTAAAAATGCCATTGACTTCTAAACATGCTAGAAACATGTTAAAACATGCTAGCAATACTTAGCTAAGTGCTAAAGCATGCTAATTCAATGAAACAGGATGTTGTTGTTACTCAAGAAGGCAATGTCCAATCTGCGCCAAACTTCACACTTTTGATAAGCGTTCTGTCCTGGACACATGACCATGCTCATATTCAGTTACAGTCATAGCGCCACCTGCTGGCAACAGGAAGTGACATGTTAAACACTGTTGTGGACTCCTAATAACATATAAAAAAGTTCCAGCATGTGCTAAACATGCTAACAACATACTAGAAACATGTTAAAACATGCTAGCAAACACTTAGCTTAGTGCTTAAGCATGCTAATACTGCAATTAAATAGGAATTTGCTGAAACACAGGCACGGAATGTCCAGTCTGCCCCAAACGTCACACGTTTGATAAGAGTCATGGCCTGAACACATCTACATGAGAATATTCAGTTATAGTAATAGCGCCACCTACTGGTAACAGGAAGTGTCATGTTTAACACGTTGATGCCGTTCTAGCAACATGTTAAAAATGCCATTGACTTCTAAACATGCTAGAAACATGTTAAAACATGCTAGCAAAACTTAGCTAAGTGCTAAAGCATGTTAATTCAATGAAACAGGATGTTGTTGTTACTCAAGAAGGCAATGTCCAATCTGCGCCAAACTTCACTCTTTTGATAAGCGTTCTGTCCTGAACACATGACCATGCTCATATTCAGTTACAGTCATAGCGCCACCTGCTGGCAACAGGAAGTGACATGTTAAACACTGTTGTGGACTCCTAATAACATATAAAAAAGTTCCAGCATGTGCTAAACATGCTAACAACATACTAGAAACATGTTAAAAAATGCTAGCAAACACTTAGCTTAGTGCTAAAGCATGCTAATACTGCAATTAAATAGGAATTTGCTGTAACACAGGCACGGAATGTCCAGTCTGCCCCAAACTTCACACGTTTGATAAGAGTCATGGCCTGAACACATCTACATGAGAATATTCAGTTATAGTAATAGCGCCACCTACTGGTAACAGGAAGTGTCATGTTTAACACGTTGATGCCGTTCTAGCAACATGTTAAAAATACCATTGACTTCTAAACATGCTAGAAACATGTTAAAACATGCTAGCAATACTAAGCTAAGTGCTAAAGCATGCTAATATAATGAAACAGGATGTTGTTGTTACTCAAGAAGGCAATGTCCAATCTGCGCCAAACTTCACACTTTTGATAAGCGTTCTGTCTTGAACACATGACAATGCTCATATTCAGTTACAGTCAATGCGCCACCTGCTGGCAACAGGAAGTGACATGTTAAACACTGTTGTGGACTCCTAATAACATATAAAAAAAAATGCCAGTAGGTGCTTAACATCCTACCAACATACTAGAAACATGCTAAAACATACTAGTAAACACTATAAGTACTAAACCATACTATTACTACAATTAAATATGAATTTGCTGTAACTCAAACATACAATATCCAATCTGCCCCAAACTTCACATACTTGATAAAAGTCCTGCACTGAACACATCTACAAAGCAATATTCAGATATATAACCCCACCTACTGCCAACAGAAACTGAACTGGTTAACACAGTAATGCAGTACTAACCACATACCTATTGTGTACTAAGCATGCTAAAAACATACTAAACATGCTAGCAACTACTATATACTGTATACCTCCTTAAATGCACATTGCCCAACCATGCTCTGTCTTCCTAAAGCCAACGAGTGACGATGGCACGGGTGCGAGGGCCCTTTCATCGCTGCTTGCAGCTTTAATTATTATTATTATTATTCTTCTCCGCATTTAATCGCATTTTTGAGGGCCTAAACATGCTCGAAAACTCACGAAACTTTGCACACGCGTCAGAACTGGCGAAAATTTACATCTGATATAGGTTTCAGAATTGGGCGGGGCAAAATGGCTCGATAGCGCCACCTATAAAAGTTCAACGGAGTGCGCCTCCCGCTATGTTCCACGTACGTTTATGAAATTCGGTACATACATGTAAGGACCTAATACCTACAAAAAAGTCTCTTGGAGCGTAGCCCTAAACACAACAGGAAGTCAGCCATTTTCAACTTCCTCTCAGATTTTTGTGCAGTTTTTGCCATTTTCATGCCTCGTACTTTAACGAACTCCTCCTACAGTTTTAATCTGATCATCTTCAAATTTGGTGAGTGTAATCTTAAGGCCTTTGCGACGTTAAATTGCGAAGATCTTGAGTTTTCGTCGAAGGGCGGGTCCTCGGCGGCCTGACAAATTTCGATGTTTCGCCATGAAACAGGAAGATGCTGAAACTCAGGCATGGAATGTCCAATCTGCCCCAAACTTCACACGTTTGATAAGCGTTCTGTCCTGAACACATGACCATGCTCATATTCAGTTACAGTCATAGCGCCACCTGCTGGCAACAGGAAGTGACATGTTAAACACTGTTGTGGACTCCTAATAACATATAAAAAAGTTCCAGCATGTGCTAAACATGCTAACAACATACTAGAAACATGTTAAAACATGCTAGCAAACACTTAGCTTAGTGCTAAAGCATGCTAATACTGCAATTAATAGGAATTTGCTGTAACACAGGCACGGAATGTCCAGTCTGCCCCAAACGTCATACGTTTGATAAGAGTCATGGCCTGAACACATCTACATGAGAATATTCAGTTATAGTAATAGCGCCACCTACTGGTGATAGGAAGTGTCATGTTTAACACGTTGATGCCGTTCTAGCAACATGTTAAAAATGCCATTGACTTCTAAACATGCTAGAAACATGTTAAAACATGCTAGCAAAACTTAGCTAAGTGCTAAAGCATGTTAATTCAATGAAACAGGATGTTGTTGTTACTCAAGAAGGCAATGTCCAATCTGCGCCAAACTTCACACTTTTGATAAGCGTTCTTTCCTGAACACATGACCATGCTCATATTCAGTTACAGTCATAGCGCCACCTGCTGGCAACAGGAAGTGACATGTTAAACACTGTTGTGGACTCCTGATAACATATAAAAAAGTTCCAGCATGTGCTAAACATGCTAACAACATACTAGAAACATGTTAAAACATGCTAGCAAACACTTAGCTTAGTGCTAAAGCATGCTAATACTGCAATTAAATAGGAATTTGCTGTAACACAGGCACGGAATGTCCAGTCTGCCCCAAACTTCACACGTTTGATAAGAGTCATGGCCTGAACACATCTACATGAGAATATTCAGTTATAGTAATAGCGCCACCTACTGGTAACAGGAAGTGTCATGTTTAACACGTTGATGCCGTTCTAGCAACATGTTAAAAATATACCATTGACTTCTAAACATGCTAGAAACATGTTAAAACATGCTAGCAATACTAAGCTAAGTGTTAAAGCATGCTAATATAATGAAACAGGATGTTGTTGTTACTCAAGAAGGCAATGTCCAATCTGCGCCAAACTTCACACTTTTGATAAGCGTTCTGTCTTGAACACATGACAATGCTCATATTCAGTTACAATCAAAGCGCCACCTGCTGGCAACAGGAAGTGACATGTTAAACACTGTTGTGGACTCCTGATAACATATAAAAAAGTGCCAGCAAGTGTTAAACATGCTAACAACATTCTAGAAAAATGCTAAAACATGCTTGCAAACACTTAGCTAAGTGCTAAAGCATGCTATTGCTGCAATTAAATAGGAATTTGCTGTAACACAGGCATGGAATGTCCAATCTGCCCCAAACTTAATATGTAACATGCAAGAAACATGCTAGCAACACATAGCTAAGTTCTAAAGCATGTTAGAAATGCTAAAGGAAGTTGTTGTAACTTAAGCATACAATGTCCAATCTACCCCAAACTTCACACGTTTGATAAGCGTTCTGTCCTGAACACATGACCATGCTCATATTCAGTTACAGTCATAGCGCCGCCTACTGGCAACAGGAAGTGACATGTTTAACACTGTTGTGAACTCCTGATAACATATAAAAAAGTGCCAGCAAGTGCTAAACATGCTAACAACATACTAGAAACATGCTAAAACATGCTAGCAAACACTTAGCTAAGTGCTAAAGCATGCTATTACTGCAATTAAATAGGAATTTGCTGTAACTCAGGCATGCAATGTCCAATCTACCCCAAAATTAATATGTAATATGCTAGAAACATCATAAAACATAATAGAAATGCTAAAGGAAGTTGTTGTAACTCAAACATACAATATCCAATCTGCCCCAAACTTCACATACTTGATAAAAGTCCTGCACTGAACACATCTACAAAGCAATATTCAGATATATAACCCCACCTACTGCCAACAGAAACTGAACTGGTTAACACAGTAATGCAGTACTAACCACATACCTATTGTGTACTAAGCATGCTAAAAACATACTAAACATGCTAGCAACTACTATATACTGTATACCTCCTTAAATGCACATTGCCCAACCATGCTCTGTCTTCCTAAAGCCAACGAGTGACGATGGCACGGGTGCGAGGGCCCTTTCATCGCTGCTTGCAGCTTTAATTATCTCTTACAGCTGTTTCCCCTTTCGTTCCCATCTCCTCACCTGTTCCCTTTTTTCTCTTGATTGTCTCAGCTTCTTATTCCCTCTTCCTAGCCCTGTCTTGTTGTCGGATTATTCAATGACCTCACGCGAGAGACGTCTGTGCTCCTGTCCTGTCCTGTCCTGTCCTGTCCTGTCCTGTCCTGTCCTGTCCTGTCCTGTCCTGTCCTGTCCTGTCCTGTCCTGTCCTGTCCTGTCCTGTCCTGTCCGGTCCGTGGAAAGTGATACCATTCATTCTACTGTGAGTTAGACTGCCAACAGACTGTGTATTATCCAGCTGTGCCTGTTTGCAGAGTACCTGTTCAGCACCCGCTCTCGGCTGTTAACCCTCTCTGCTGTCTTCACTCTTCCTGACTGGTTGAAAGCATCTCGGGGTCCCTGGTCTCTACCCTCGTGGAAGTTTATGTTGTTTACCTAAGTTCCAGTCATCTGGCAGTTTCTGTTCTGGTTCTGATTAATGCCTGTGATTTGTGTTCTAATTATTCATTGAGGACTATTTCCTTTATTTATTAAAGACTGTAAACTGCATCTCGCCCTGGTCTTCCATCATTCTTACCGTAACAGTATGTTTGCAAATAAAGTTTGATATAATATATATCTAACTATATATATAAAGAGCTTGGCAATAATATAATTACATTTTGCGACAATATAAACAATCGCAGCTGAGATTTGCTTTAAAGTATACATTGCTTTATGTGAGTATACTGTAAGTATGCAAGTAAAGCATATGTATATAAGTAAAGCAAAGTGTATGTTACACTTTATGTACCAAAAACCAACAGTATTATGGGTATTTTGCTTCAAGTTTGTTGTTTAAATGTCTCAACTCTTGGCATTCTGGATAAAATATTCCATACATTGTGCTCTGGTTGTGTTTTATACTGAACATTTTGGTTAATGAAATAGGTCATCCAGCTATTTAAAAAAATTCACATACTGTGCCAAGTATATACTCCAGAAATACTGTAGTATGTGTGTAATATGGAAGTTTCCTATAGACCTTATGTAGCTCCGCCCCTTTTCAGCGCTGCGCTCTTTGTCTTTTGACTTCCAGCGATCTTGCGTATAATGAATGAATGGCTCGTTTTAAAATCTTCTACTGACATTTGTTAAGACATCTGCTTTAAACATACAATCCTCATGATAACTTTCGTTAACTTTACATTAAGTAAATCCACTTCAAGAGCTAATTACTCCTGGACAGCAATGCCATAGAGATATACAGAGCAACCACAAAAACGGAAGTTCAAAGACAATATTCTAAAGATGACGGCGCCCTCGTTTCTCTGGAGCATAAGGTCTATAGAATGCAACAGTTGTGTCCGGAAGTAAAAAATACACATTCATTTTCTCCATAGGGAAATTAATTTTTAATAATAACATATAAACTTTTAAAGATAGACCTGACCGAGGTTGTTAATTGATGGTATATGCTTTTGTTGAAGCTGTCAGTCTGCATGATTTCAACTTATTTTTTAAAGGATTGTGTTTAACAGCAGAAGTCCTGGTGAAGACTACATTATGCTGTAAGTAGATGAAGTTCCACCAATCAGAGAGTTATCCTTACATACTTACATTTTATTTATACCATAGTCTGTCTTAATACTTGAATGGCTGGAAGGTGTGCATATACCATGTTTTTTATTTCGATTATGTCGTCCGCAATGCTTCATGGGATTGTAGTTCTTTCCTTCACTGTAGCTGTTTGGTTCACAGTCTTGTCTTTCTGTATGATTTTCAAATACTTTTTTGCTTCAAATCAAACCCAATTGTGATTCTCCTCGTAGCTGTTTGGTTTGTTTCATTGCTTATAACTCTTAAATAACTCTTAAAAATCCCCATGGAAAAAATGAATAGGAAAAAAATTGCGGAACCAAGACTGCTGAAAAAGTGGGTGGGCACTAATGCACTCTATACTGAACACAGCCTTAAAGGGATAGTTCACCCAAAAATGTAAATTCTATAGGCTAATTAATTACTCACCCTCTCGTCGTTTCAAACCATACGACTTTCGTTCATCTTCAGAACACAACTGAAGATTTTTTCGATGAAATCTGAGAGCTTTCTGTCCCTCCATTGACAGCTACACAACTACTTTCAAGCCCCAGAAAGGTAGTAAAGACATTATTAAAGTAATCCAATTTTATGAAGTGACATGAGTACTTTGTTCTTGCAAAAAACACAATTTACCACTTTATTTACAAAATAATAGTCTCCAACATGCATTCTCGCAACAACGTCCGAAGATGAACAAAAGTGAGGGTGAGTAGTTAATGCCAGAATTTTCATTTTTGTGTGAACTAACCCTTTAATCTTATTCACAAGAATTCAGTTATTTCATTCCAGTGTTCACCTCGGGTTTCCCGTGTGATGGGTTGTTTTAGGGCCATGTGGTGAACGGTGACCCACACCCTGGCTTCTCCTCTCTCCAGCTCTGCTTTGGGCAGCCTGCACTGGCTCATGGCTGAGAAGAAGCCTTCAGCATCAGGCCGAGGAGCTGCCAGCGCTGGCGGGACGGACACCGGGCTCAGCTCGCCTCCCTCACAGAACCAGCGGAAGGTGATGACGTCCGGATGAAAGTGAGAGGCCTGGGCTACCATTGTCACAACTCCTGGGGAGAGGGTCCGTTACTGACAACCTTTCATGCTGCGTTTAAATAGTTTGAAATATTTGAATGTGTGTGCTGTATGTGATACCTCCTTCCTCATTTGGCTCTGAGAACTGGATCTCTGAAACTTCCGGTGGTGCTAAACCAAAAAACCCAATACTATTGTCAACAAATGTTAACCTGCATCTTGTTTTATATGCTAAAAGAGAACAAAAATCTATTAACAGGAACCAGCAGCTGAAACCAACTGGAGGTGAACCTCGCCAAGCCTGGGTCAACATGTCTGGGTCATATTTCACTCTAAAATCAATCTACAAATAACCTTTTTTTTTTTTAATTCAATTCTCATAACTGTAAAAAAATAAATAAAAATAAAATAATAATAATAATATATATATATATATATATATATATATATAAATTTTAATAGCCTATATATTTATAGAAATATTTATAATTCACTGTAGAATTTGCATTTATTATATTATATTTAAAAAAATATTGTATTATTAATAAATCACCCTTTTAGAATAATTGGAGTAAAAATAAAAAATAAACTTCAAAAGCGCATGTCTAAACACATTGCAATAATGATATTGAGGGAAAATGTGATTACTTGTCATGAAAATAATGTCTACTGCAAAAATCTTAACTTTGATAAACAGGCTTGAATTTCTTTGTGCAAAATATATTTTCTTCCAATTCTTCATTTTGGGGTGATATCAGACCTGGACATTTTTTTTTTTTTTTTTGATTTTCCCAATAGCTTCAAAGAAAATAAAGCAAACTGCAGGTAAAGCATGAGGTTAATGCATGGTGCATTGAAGTCACATAGGAAAGATCGTATTTATGAGTTGAACGCAAATTCAACGTCACCACAAAGTCGTAATTACGAGTGGGAAACTGGGTGGGGGTGTGTCAGTGATAAAATGGATGCAGCATCTATAATGGTAGATTTGTTCAAATGAATGCTTTTTTTCTCATTAACATTATAAATAAAAAAGCAAAAAAAAACCTGATGCACTTTTTTTAATCATTATTTAGTAAATGCAGATTTTTTAAATCTTTGAATTTTATGTAGAAAAGGTATCACTATATTTTAATAAATTTAAACACACCTGACATCATAATTATGACTTCTCAACTTGTAAATACAAACTTCCCAGGAGGACTTGAACGCATCAATACACCTCAACATGCCCTCTGACCTAGAATAGTAAACTTGTCGGACACTCTCTCGGCCACAATCTTGTCTTTCCCCTTATACGAGATGTGACATTTGAAGACTGCACCCTTGTGAATGGACAGGTTGGGTATAAATGTGACAGAGGAGAACAGTTGTTTGTTTAGGCTGGAGGATGAGCGCGGTGGCATCTGTGTGTGTATCTTGTAATATCCTGAGGCAGTAGAGGGCAGCAGAGGGCCTTTCTCTGACACCACAGACACACGAGAGTTACGAGGCGTGTAGGATGCTGAGTGAAAAGGACCATATTTTTTCTCTGTGTGTGAGAGAATGAGAGGATGAAACACATATACAGACAAACAGCCAGTTTGAATTAATAATGCACGTTAATAATTTGAATAAGTTAAGAAATATCTAATGTGTAAATCCACCACTTTCATCTCAACTTCATTTCAACTACTGCTTTTGTCCATTTGACTTAATGAAAGCAGTGTGAAAACAATGTATTTAAATGTCAGTTTCAAACATCATGGAGGTTTCGTTTCTACTATTCTGTGTTGGCTAGTTCCAAATAACATGATTTCATTTGCAATTGTTTTATACAAATTCACAGCAAAATTCCTCTATCCATAATCAATTTATGTGTCATTAGATTTGATTAATAAACTGTAATGGCCAACTATACAATGGTCCGCTTGATAGTAAATGATGAAGATGAATATGTTGTGGTCTTAGTTGGCTGATACCTTTGTATGCAGTGTCTGTGATGGGCACATCATTCAGAAACCATGTCGTTTGCACTCTCTCTGCCAACCTGCCTTCCACACTGACAGTGACTCTGCCTTTCTTACCCACAATCACCCTGGGTGGCAGAACAATCGCTGAGATGTTCAGAGACTTCAGCTTCTCTGAGAAAAAGGGGGTTAAAAGTGTTAGCATTTCCATTTAGCTCACTAGTATTCTGCCATCATTTGTTCATATCACTAGTAACTATCCTGACCTGTTACATTAAACATGAAATAGACTTATATAATATAAGCCCATTTTATGCTTTTAAGGGCTTGAACAAATCTACAATACTATGATGAAATATTTGCAATTTATATGTCGCTTTCCACAAATTTTATTTCATCAGAATGCACAGCTTCTTTTGAATACCCGCCAATGGAGAAAGATGTGTTTTTTTGCTCCAGAATAGTGCAGATTAAGCTTTTACATCCAGGGCTAGCACTAGCATGACCATGCTAACAAAGAAAAGCTTGATACCTTGCTTCTAATAGAGTGACAATATTTACAGCCTAGGTTATTGGCTCAATATGTTTCCAGATTGGCAAAGATGGCACATACTTTTTAGGTATGAATCAAGCAACTCCCATTAGCCTAAAATCAATGGGATTGCTAACAGAAAGCTTTGTAATAATATTTTATTAAGTCATTGGTGTGTTACCAGACTTACCATCCCTTCTCTTCCAAGAAAATCCCAAGCAGAGCAATAAAACAAGGGTGAGTGAAATGATCATCATCGCTACCGAAGCCTTGGCTGACTTATTCAGACCTGGGTTTTGCACTGAAAGAGATTAGAGCAGTAAATGTATAAAATATATTTTTCTCCATGTACTTGTTTTCTATAACATTTAACACACTTCACCTTTAATCCAATTAAAACACAACACTAGTCGAATGATGCGTTCAAGTCATGTCGGAAAGATTATATTTACGATTTGAGCACACTTGAGTGTCAACACAAGTTCATAATTGGGAGTGGAAAATGTAGGATTTTCTTTAAGCCCATGAAGGTGTAAGTTGTGGGTGAGTCAGTCTTGGACATAATGGATGCATCATCTGTATAAAAGGCAAATTTGTTAAAAAAATATTTTTTTCATTTATCATAAAATGCCATGGGATAGTACATTACAACATAATCTATAATGATTCAATTTACACCACTTTCAGAAACTGAATAAAAACATAAAAAAACGCATCCAGTGCACATTCTTCACCATTTTCTAGATGTAGAGTTAAAAAAATTGTGTTGAATTTTATGTAGAAATGGTACATCGCCATATTGCTCTTACCAAAGTGATTTCAATACAACTGACATCATAATTATGACTTCAACTTGCAAATATAAACTTCTCACAAGAACTTGATTGCAACAAAAGTAGGCTAATGGTGTCCAATCCTCCTCCTGAAGGGCCACATTCCAGCAGATATCAGGTCTAGCCCTAAATAAGCACACCTTAACTAGCTAATCAAGGTATTCCAGATCACTAAAACCTCCAGGCAGGTGTGTTGTGAGATATATTCTGCAGGAATGTGGTCCTCCAGGAGCAGTGAAGTGCAAGAAGGCAAGTGAAGTCCTTTCTCCCATACCACGTGGGTCATCAGTGGAAAGGTCAATGGTTCCATAGGCAGGTTCTTGCACATTGTGTTGCTGGGCCACACATTTCACCTCTCCTCCTCTGCTCCTCTCCTCCACGCTCAAGGTGTGATACTGATGTGTCATATACATTCCATCCTCATTCTGGATGGACAAGGGAAGCTCAGGAAGAACCTTTCCATTCTGGATCCATAGAATGGATAGGTTGTTGGGGTAGAATCCACTGATGTCACAGGAGAGGGTGAGTGGAGATGAGTGGGAAGATGAGGGAACAGTTGAGAGAGTGACCTTCGGGAGAACTAAAAAAAGAAAAAAAAGAATGAAATATACTAAAAGTACCAGTAATCAATCTTAACCACATATTACCAGTAGTCCATTAAAACCCACATTATCTTTATATGAGTATGTTGGTTTCCCAGATGAATAAATGTCCATGAATGCGTAGTAAAAATTTGGCATGTATTTGCAAAGTATTCTCAGACATCAGAGAATGAAACAACTGCTTCATAGGCATAAGGGCCAGCACAGACGAGTGAACCATCTTGAGACAGCATTGCATACTTGCATTCTGTCCCAAATGGTTCAAATGGACGTTCATGAAGTCTACAATACAATAGGGCAGGGTTATACAATACAATCTTCAACTCTAGTCCTGTGGGCCTATGTCCTGCAGACTTTAGTACCAATCCCAATTTAACCCACCTGTAATTTGCAAGTAATTCTGAAGATCTTGATTAGCTTGTTTAAGTGTGTTTGGTTAAGGTTAGTGCTAAACTCAGCAAAACACTGACCCTTTTCAGGACTGGAGTTGAAGTGCCCTACCATAGGGTGTCCCATTTGTTGTTTTATGATTCAGGAGGATGCTTATGAGTACCCACTTTAAGCCCTCAATGCATCCTTTTACAGAAACAGCACTGATGCGGACTTCACAGAAGACTTCTACCCGAAAATCTTTAGGGCTTTTCACACTGTCCTTAACCCGGTTTATTGTCATTCTTAATCCTACTTTTAACCCCTGGTAAAGGAACGCTTCACACCCTGCTCCAGAGCAGGGTTAGCACTTTTGCGGTGTTAGCTCCGCATTGCGGTGCCAAACATGTACAGTGTGAAACACAGTGCTGTTAGAATATTACAGCTTGATGCAGGCTTTCTTTTAGAGCCTTATATGGTAACAGGTTGCGTGCTGCATTCGTCCAATCAATGACACTGACATTGCAAAATATGGAAATAAGGACTTTAACTATTTCAAGTGTGAAAACCCTAAATGTGAAGGACCAAAAGGCCGGTGTTTGGATCTACTAGTCTTGGATAAAGTGGACTGATTGTTTAGGAATGGAAGATCATGTATGTCAAAGAAGAACAACCATAATCTGTTCATTATTTCCTGATAGTTGTTCCCCAATTCAGACTTGCAGAGCAAAACTGACAACATCAAGAAGTTATTTCCTTCATCAATTGCAACTGATGCCTGAGACAAATCCTACAGCATAAGTTGTACAATTCTGCAAAAAGTTTGCGACATGAACTGATGAAGCCACTTGATTGAATGGTGAAATGCGTGTAACTAATGTTAAATAAGCTGAAAGAACTTGTACATGTTGTACTGTTACAGCAAAAGTTGCATCCTGTTTCAAACGAATGACATCTACCAATCAAATGTGTAAATTCTGAATACCTATAATGTAAGGTGTGAACTCTTCAAGGATAGGTTTCACCAGGGCTGTATGTTGCACCTTACAGCCATAGCTTGTGTTCTGGTCAGAGATTTCAGGGATCAAGGTTAGCCAGCTGACTGCGTCGTACAGCCCGTCCTCTGTACGGTTCACTTGCAGCTTTTGGGGTTCTTGGATTTTTTTCCCTGCTCGTATCCAGGTAAACATGATTTGTGGAGGACTAAAGCTCCTTGCCCAACATTCGAACACACTTTTTCTTTTCAGGAATACTTCAGGTACGATGATGGAAACCAGTGGAGGAACTGTAAGAGATTTAGAATGCAACTCCAAGGTTTAGCTTGTCTGGGATATGTATCTGATATTATATTTATTCACTGTAAAAAAAAATTACATCCCCAAGTCAAAAATTTCAAGTGACCGATAACATCTAAATTTTTCAATTAGTCTGACGTATTATTTCTCATTGAGCCAATGTTAACAGACTATTGCAACAAGAATTTCACTTGGGCCAATTGAAAAATTTTGATGTTATCGGTCACTTGAAATTTTTGATTTGGGAGGGTTAGACATTTTTTACAGTATTTATATTAATAAGTTGGACATTGGTCCTGTGTTTTTCAACAACAGCCACTATTTCACACAAGTGACCTATATGAGATGCACTGAGACTTACCTAGTATTGTCAGAGTCACATCTGTGAAGTAATCGGTTTCATTATAGTTCACCCTGCACTCATACACCCCTTGCTGGTCTGGAGTGGCATTGTAAACAGTCAGTGGGAAGGAGCCAATGAAGGAAGCAGTTGTGTTCAAGAAGAAGCCTGGTTGAGTGTGATTCCTTGAGGCAATGACTAAACCACTGAAGGACCAGGTGATGTTTAAGAGTGAATCATCAACTAGAGAAGGCAGTGTAAAGGAGCAGTTGAGGACAGTTGAGGAGCCCGGAGACACAGAGACATCTGCAGAGGAGCCTAAGTTTAAGAGAAGGCCAGAAAAATATGAAAGGAAAAGCATTTCAATTTTCAGACTCTTAAAGTGGCCCTATTATGCTTTTTTGAACAAAAATTTTAAAGATCAAAGTACACAACAAATTAAATTATTGTTTCTTAAAAGAAAGAATTGATTCTGAACTGCCGAAACGAGTTTCAGTCTCAATTCCAGTCTCACTTCCTGTTGCATACCTATGTAACAATGTAACATATTTGCATAATGCCAGCCTATGGTTAGTGCTGCTTTCGTCAACGCAAATTATGACTAAATATCGTCGTCAACGAACCTTTATCACGTGACGAAAACAAGACGAGACGCAATGTAAGTGCTGGTCATGTGACGATAACTATAATTAAATGTATAATGCAATATTGTTGACGAATAAAAACGAGACTAAAAGTGGTTTACAAAATAAAAACTATGCTAAAATGTCTCTTAATTTCCGTTGACCAAAACGAGACGAGACGAAATGTTATGACGTTATTTCGTCTCGTTTAGTTGCATTATTATTATTTTGCAGTATTTCTGTTTCCCGTGGCTACCTTCAGGGGTTGCATCAGGTCACACTGCGCAGACGCAGGCGACGTCACTTCCTCAAACCCCACTCGCAGCATTAGTTAGAAGATGCAGCTGCGGTGAGTAGCGACAACAAACAAAGTTAAGTCTGACGCCTGTTTCACACACACTCCGTGTGCAGGAGCACCACGCGCTATAGTGCTTTCGTTTGCCGTGCGTAACTGATCCACGGCTGTACCACAAACACATACTCACTATTTTTATTTCAAATCCAGAGGTTATCAGCTACTTTTTTTTTTTTTTTTAGTTTTGTCAGCATTGCGATTCTCTTTGTACACATATACACTCTTTAATAGACGTAATTCACTTTTAAGCACAATTTAAATAACGTATTATTCAATGCACTACTTCTATCTAGATTTATAAGCAAGTGGTAAAATATTTAGCCATGTAGTTATATTAAAATCGCAAACATTTTTAATTAAAACTTAAAATTGACAAAAACAGCCACCTCTCATGCCTTTTCTTTTGCATTTAAATTTTAATACAATAAATCTTGGATGTCACAAAGAACTTGTTTTTCAACCTCCACGAATGAGACGAGTGTTACTTTTCTGTTTGATATTTTTGCTATTTTTCCATAGTGATACACTATATTGACTGGGTTAAATAGAATTGCATTACTAAAAAGAGACTAAAATACAATTTTCATTGACTAAATCTAGACTAAATGTCATCAGTTTTCGTTGACTAAAACTAGACGAAAATAGTCATGGATAATTCTGACTAAAATAAGACTAAAATGCTCAGACTTTTAGTCGACTGAAACTTGACTAGACTAAAAAGAGTATGAATGTGACTAAAAACTAATAAAAACTAAAATGACAGCTTGACACAAAGACTTTAAAATTAAAGTTAAAACAGGCCGCCAAAAACAACACTACCTATGGTCTTCATTGGCTGCCTGCAAACAAGGTCTACTTTGACCCGCCCTCAGACACGGTAGTTGTAGCTGAGAAGATGCTGTTTTCAGTGTTGCGAATCTACTTTGCATGCACTTAAGAAGGATGGGGACTCGCGCTGTAGTTGATTTAGTAAAACCGACGCCATTGTTAAAGTTCATATTCAAATTCAGATATGGTAGTAGTGATGTAAGCGGTAGACCAATCACAACAGACTGGCCCATCTGACCAATCAGAGCAGAGTAAGTTCGCGGAAAGGAAGGGTTTAGACTGAATCTTTGAACAAACTGTTTTCAGACTCTTTGAGAAATTAGGTGATGTGCAATGTATATTATGAGAACATTCATGTGTTTTTGACCTTAGATACATGTAAACCACATGTACGAGACCTCCAAAACAAATTAGGAACCTTTAAAATAGCATAATAGGGGCACTTTAATCCAAAAACAAGAGCAGTAGCCTGTGCTTGATTTAGGACTGCTTAAAAAATAAGGTGATAACACATTGATCAAACATCTGGATCAGACACTTAAAGGTTTTAAGAAAAGCACTTAAATTCAGGAGAACTGTCACTCGATTAAGTGCACTGAGAGTTGTTTTGGATAAAACTCATTGCTTTATAATAATTAACTAGGTCTTCTTACTAGACCTCTCTATATGGACTATGCATGATATTATTATTCCCATGACTGGATAACACAAACTAATACCATTCTTGGCTTTTGTATATCATTCTAAGATCAAATGTTCTTCTTTGCATTTCTGATTTAAAAGATTGCATGCTGTATTGACAATAAGTGTGCTAAATAAACATTTACAATAAAACGAGAAAAAAAAAAAAAAAATAATAATTAGGAGACAAAATCAACTTTAGAGGGCTATTTATAACAGCAATAATAATAATTATTAATAAACACTTATGCCATTGTGAATTGTTTGTCAGTTTATTTAATGACTATTTATATTTTCCGGTTACGAAAGGAGGCTGTGGTAACAAACAACTTGGACATTTCTGGTATTAAAAATTTGAATCACACAGTTATTGTTCATCTTTGGTCAAACTTTCCCTCATTCAGGTTTTGGTTATCTTCAATAATGTAGAAAATACACAGCATTCAAAAACAACAACACTGTACTGCAAAATATTGTACGCATAGTAACACACGTCCAGTTTTAAACTTTAAAATTCAGTTCAGGACAATTAAAAAAAATAGCAAACATTAAATCACTTTTTGTCTTGGCAATGCCTTTAGAGAACCTTAACAATAGCTGTAGTGTTGTTTCTGTAATGATACGCATAGGCTATAGTACTCACCTGGCTTTATTAGGCCCATCAGCCATAAATAGAACAGGACTTTAAACTTCATGCCGATTTACTGGAGTGCGAACATACTCCTTATCGTTACTCTATTTGTTTCTTTCATTGCTTTTGCTCTTTGTATTGCATACTGAAAAACACACTTATATAGGGACAGGGGACAGTAGGCGGGGATCAAGTGGGCAAAGGAAAAGATACTGAGTGCTTGTGAAAAGGGGGTGTACCAACTTTATATCTACTGTTCAATGCAGTCATTCAGTTTGATCACTAAGAGAGAGAGAGAGAGAGAGAGAGAGAGAGAGAGAGAGAGAGAGAGAGAGAGAGAGAGAGAGAGAGAGAGAGAGAGAGAGAGAGAGAGAGAGAAAGTTAAATGGTGTGAAGAGGGTAAACACAGGGTACTAAGAGAGGGAGAGAGAGAGAGATGTTCAAAGACACATTTAGGACAGTGGTCACTTAAAATTCAATCTGGCCTCCATCCAATGTTCTGGACTACTTTACATTCATGCTGTATAGTGACCCAACTCAAAATGGGGTTCACCAGTAATCTTGGGCCTCTGTTAAAATAACTGTACTTCCATTTGGAGGACACGGAGGAGACACCTTTTGCCATTCAACTTAATCTAATTCTGTCTGTCTCCACCTGTGGTGAAACATTAACATAATAAAGAGTTTTAGAAGCTAGCACTGTATAATATTTATAGCTGTGACACACGATAACCAGCTTTATTAGTGGATCGGAGTATTATTGTCCAGTCAGGTGTATCTATAAAGATACAGTCATTTGTGTTCAGTTGAATCAAAGCCTGTCGTATCTCAAAGCACAACGCCACAGATTAGATATAGATATCACTGCATAACACAAAGATTGCTTGTTGTCTTTTCAACGAATACTTTTCTCATTTACTTTTCAGATAATTTGTTTTATTACAATGAAATGATGTGAAAGCCTTCAAATGTTTTTGTTTTTTTTGTGCACGTGTAAATTTTGTATTATGTTTTGGCAATATTGTAAATATTAAACCATGTGAATAAAGCTCTGTTGATTCTGACTATCCATTCTCTTTCTCAAGTTCAGTTTAGAGAGTTTTTGACAATTTCTCAGTAGAACCTTCGAAGAAAGTAGAGGAAAACTAGGGAAAGGGAGGATGGATGGTAGGGAGAGAAAAAGAGTAAGAAGAAGATTTACAGTGACAGAAGGAATGAAAGAGAGAGAATATAAGGAACACAGGGGCCCTCAGAAAGGAATAAAGGGGTCACTGTTTCAAAGCTTATTTTAACATGGTTGAATGTTAGTTCGCCTCTAATATGATGAAGAATGAACACATTATTGCTGCAAGACAAACTTGTTTGACCAACTGAATTTGGGAAGACATTAATTACAGGGTTCGCAAAACTTAAAGCTTAAAAAAAAAAAAAATTTCTTATTAACTTGCTCGTTGTTCAAAACTGATTGCTTGCACAAATAATTACAAAGAAATGGCAAGTACCACATGAAATTAAATATTACATTATGATAGACTGAAATTGTAGGCTATTTTCTTGTAAAACATACTCCAATAATCTTGGTTTTATTTAAAACTTTGAAAAATCTTTGTACAGTGTATGTTCCTTTAATACGTGGTTTAATAACACATGAGTGGTTTCATAACTCTGAATCACGTCCTGATTTTGCAGTTAGATGTGTTACTGGGTCAACATACAGTATTTGTTGATCCAGGAACAACATTCCTTTCCGAAAATTGAATAACAACCAAATCCCTACCCTAAGTTAAACCTAATGATAGATGAGTGATAGGTGAATAACACTGACGTAGAGGCACCAAACCCTTGTTTTAAGTCGAAACTTGACATAAACAGTAAACTTGCCCCACAAATGACTTGTAGAATCACATCCAGTCATTATATTTTTTTGATTAGATTCTTTATCCAAAGCCATTTATAAATGAGAATAATACACACAGAAGCAATTTAACCAAGTCAAAGGTACACATACATAGCGACTATACTGTATATGTTCCTTTTAGAGGTACAAAGTGTAACATCTTTATTTCTGTCAGGACCACTATCGTCATATATGATTGACAATTAGCATACAATTTGGATTGGCGGTATGGTTCCGTTCTGGGCGAGAACTCCCTGCGCATCCATGCAGCCTAGCATGGATAAGAGCAGGGAGAGCAGCAATAATCCCCCTTGGGGTAAACAGAACAGAACCAACATGAATGTATTGCAGATATCATTAATTCAAGATTTTAAAGTACGACATAATTCGAGAATTTATTCTGATTCGAAGGGAATCAGAATGCCAAACCCTGACTGACGAGAGGAGGAGCTGGGGATGGAGGAGGGTAATTCGCTCCTGAGAAACGCGATAGCTGCTGATAATACTGAAGCAGCTTATATATGTATACGGTGATAGGCGTCGTATTCCTATAGGTAGATGTGGATCAGCTGATAGTCAGCTGATGCGAGCTTGACTAATGTGACCTGCCAGAACTAACGCTACGCTTGATGTTTCGAAATCAGACATCAAACACAAGCATTGCTATAATGTGACATCAAATTGCATTGACATTGTGTGCATAAACCTAGATCAAATATTCTTAAAAGAGTGAATGCACTGGACTCATAACACAATTTATAACTCATTAATATGGACACTATGTCCCAGGGGTTGATTTTTAACTTCAACATAAAATCTTAATCTAAATGTAAAAATGAATCACAAAAATATTAAACTTTAAAACCTATTAAATCTAGACCAAGAGTGAAAGTAATATAAAACATTTAAATAATTGTTACAATTATTTATGTTTTTCACCACAAATTATCACAATATATAATATATTAAATAGAATATTATAAAAATATTTGAAATCAAACTCTAGTTTTGTCAAGTTGTTAAAGTGTTCATTCTGTGTATTTATAGGATAAAGGATATAGTATTCAGGATATGTTTGAGATATTACAAGCATCACATCATTATGCAAATATTTACAGGAAGGAATGAGACGAGTCAAACCTGTTTTTATTATGAAACATTTGTTATTTACCAGAAATACACGTCAAACTGGGGATTTAAAGATCATATAAGAGGCAAGACACCTCTCTTTCACAACACTCCCCTTCAGCCATGGAGTTATCGGTGATCTTGTTCAGCTGTATCGCCACGATGAGTATGGAGGGTAAGTTTGTATATACAGTATGTTTGTATGTGTATATGAGTCAAATGTTAATGTATTTCCTTGAGATTCACTACAGAGCATCATTTTCTTAATCACTATTTTGCTTTCCATGAGGATTTTTTTTTGTGTGAAAGTTTGAAATTGTTTGCTTTTTTCTCCACAGGTTCAAATGCACAGCAAACATACGGTAAGAGCAGCACAAGATAAATCATACACAAGTTATATTGTGGTAATAGGGCTGCATGATTTGGGGGAAAAGATTAATAAAAAATTTCTGATTGTGATTATGATTTAACATGTGATATGGCTAAAATAGGTTTGCTGTGTTTATTTGTATAATTTAGCTAGAATTTTATGAAAAACAGAAAAACTACAAGGACTACAAAACATAGCACAGAACAGAACAGGAAATAACAAAAGTCCACACAAGACAAGGGGAACACAAGACAGGAATCATGACATAGCCCCCCCCCTTTAAAGGGATAGTTCACTTTGAAATTAAATTTTGGTATGTTTTAGCTTACCTCAAGGGCATCCAAGATGTAGGTGTCTTTTTTTCCGCAGTAGTTTCAATTTTGATATTTTTAGGTCAAACCGTTCTTGTCTGTCAGTCATATAATGCAGGTCTATGGTCACTGTCTCAAAGAGCATGGACAGAGTCCAAATTAAAACAATTCCCCATCGTCCAAATTAAACAATTCCCCATCGTAAGTACACATTGATGGCCCAAGACACGAAACGAGCAGTTTGTGTGAGAAAACGAAGAGTATATAGTTTTTACCACTTATTCGGTTGTTAAGTCGTGACGTAACCACTCTCCGATAATACTCTTTCCGGGTCCAAAGTCCAGGTCCTCTCTACCACCTACCGCTTTCGCTAGTGTTTTGGTTATTATTGAGTGTTTTTACAATGCCGCAGTGCTGTGTCCCGTGTCCCGAGCAAACTCACTTCAACCTCGTAAATCTTCTTTTTCACTGATGCCTGGACTCTACCCTTAATTATGCCACCTGAGTGATGAGCTACACTAACCACTCTGTTGGTGTTAAAGGAATTTAAACACTTTTTGACCGCCAAGGGTGCCTCACTAAGAAGGACGTGATCGTAAATAAATTTACAGGTTCCACCATTGTTATTTTTGGACGAGAGGAGCGCTTGGACCCGGAAAAGGCTAAACGTCACGCGTGACGTCAGACTTAACAATCGGATACATAGCCATGTCCAAGTGATCTGATCTGACGTGTACGCAGACTGGTGCATAGATATATACACACTAGATGTCGCCTTGTCTACGGCAGTTCATTGGAACGAATGTCTTTAAGGCGACATCTAGTGTATATATCTATGCACCAGTCTGCGTACACGTCAGATCAGATCACTCGGACATGGCCGTGTATAAGTGGTAAAAACGATATAAATACTGTTCGTTTTCTCACACAAACCGCTCGTTTCGTGTCTTAGGCCATCAATGTGTACTTACGATGGGGAATTGTTTAATTTGGACGACGGGGAATTGTTTTAATTTGGACTCTGTGCATGCTCTTTGAGACAGTGACCATAGACCTGCATTATATGACTGACAGACAAGAACGGTTTGACCTAAAAATATCAAAATTGAAACTACTGCGGAAAAAAGACACCTACATCTTGGATGCCCTTGAGGTAAGCTAAAACATACCAAAAATTTATTTCAAAGTGAACTATCCCTTTAAGGAGTGGATCCCAGACACTCCACATAAAAAATAAAAAGTCCGGGAGGGTAGTGGAGGGGATGGTGGAACAGGGGAGGGATGGAGGGCCAGGTCCATGGAGAGTAAAGGGGTTTGGAGACTGCGGCAGGATGGGAGGCCAGGGCGGAGCAGGCTGTGCCGGGGGCTAGGGCGGATGCGATGCTTCAGGGGGTCAGGGCGGATGCGATGCTTCAGGGGGTCAGGGCGGATGCGATGCTTCAGGGGGCCAGGGCAGATGCGACGCTTCAGGGGGTCAGGGCGGATGCGACTGTGCCGGGGTCCAGGGTGGGTGCGACGCTTCAGGGGTCCAGGGTGGAGCAGACTGTGCCGGGGTCGAGGGCGGATGGTGTATCACAATGTGATTTATTTATTTATTTATTTATTTATTTATTTATTTATTTATTTATTTATTTATTTATTTATTTATTTATTTATTTATTTATTTATTTATTTATTTTGCTTATAATCTTCTGAAGGTTATCAATTTTGTTAAAGCGCCATCTATTAGTCAGAAGTGATAAGCAATTTTACTATATTACAAGTGATCGTATTTTTGATTTTTCAGCAATTTTGACTAAAATTATTTAAAAATGCCTTTAATATCCTCATTGCTGAGGTTTCTCTGAAGCTCCCAGCATTGCCTGCTTAACTTATCATGATTTTTGTGATTGGGCCCAACAATTTCTAATTTATTAAATTATTAGTTCAATTAATAATGAATTTATTATTATTACTAAATGAAAATATAAGAAATATGACTACTGCATCATTTCACTGTAAAATAAAAGAATAGCCTATAAGAAAAATAATGATAGCCTAATAATAAGTATTATTTTAATTTTATTTTACATTACAAATGTAAAATTACAATACTAATATATTTGGCCTTCTTAAAGTCCGCGTAAACCGGAAGTTGCAAACGACTTTTCTCCAGTGCTGTGACGTATTTCCCAGTGAAAAGGAATATTGAACAGAGGGCAGGGACGGACTGGGGCTAAAAAACAGCCCTGGACTTTCTCGCAAATAGGCACATCATCCGGCCATTCACCTCTAGCTGTGTGCGACAGACACTAGCCAGGATGTCCTGATACTATTCCACATACTGTAGCCTATCAAACAAGCAAGTAACATCTCAAAACCAATGATGATAATTTTGGGGTTGTGTTTATTAATGAAGCCTCAGCCTTCAAATAAAAACAAAAAATGTGCAATGCCATCAAATACAAATAATGAAATGTCACTGGCTACAGAAACCCCAAATTACACAAACTTGTAATTATAAAACATATAGTTACTATATACCAGGGGTCTCCAACCTTTTTGTGTGTGAGTGTGTGTATTCTCTCAAATATTTATCATACATATAACATGGTGGTGCTTTTTTACTTTTCACCATCATATGCAAAATAATAAAATATCTTGATATTCTGGTTTAGACTTACAAGCGTTTAAAAAAAAAAATCAACAATTCCTGAAAAATAATGAAAATAATTATTGCTCTTTTTTTGGATTTTCTATAAACGTACTCGGTTACTAACGTAACCTCGGTTCTCTCTAGAAGAGGGACCGAGTACTGCGTAAGATATCTTACGCTAGGGGAAAATCCTTTTTCCGCGAGATATTGAAGCCAAAAATTATCCTTAATTTTGTAATAATGCAAAACGCGTTGCAGCAGCAATGCAGACATAGGCGAGACAGCTCGCGCGCCTATTGGCTGCTCTGCGGCAACTGCAGCAGCCTATCGAGCGAGGCCTGGCGTGACGTCAGACCCAATCAGGGCACTTCGCGCCCGCTGCGTCACGTCCCGCCGAAATGGGCGTGGTCTAGGCCTATAAATATCGCTCGCAGGCAGCTATTATCTGGTTTTTCATCATCGAAGCAACCAGAGCGTGTGCATGCACGGCAAGATACGCAGTACTCGGTCCCTCTTCTAGAGAGAACCGAGGTTACGTTAGTAACCGAGTACGTTCTCTTACGAGAGGTCTCTCGTACTGCGTAAGATATCTTACGCTAGGGGACCCAGTGTAAAACGCCGTGCGTGCTGAGATCTGACACCAAAGACCCAAGGGCGAAAGCCCGGGGTACATATAGTGCACAATCACTCAGTGAACTCACAGAGAGTCCGGGAAGAAGGAGGGGTGCAGCCTCACTTTCCACATAAAGTAGCGTCGAAGGGACGCAAATTTCATCATACAGACAGGGCGGGGTACGGCCTGAACTGATGGAAAAAAATGTGGGTCTTACACAGTTTGCCCAGCTTTAAACTGTCGAAAATTGAGCTGTGCTCAGTAAACGCAGCATTCTGAGCTGAACGCATCAGGTCAGATAATACTGGTAGTCTAGACCGACAGCAGCCTGGCCTGCAGGGCGGGAACCTCTAGGTTATAGAACCTTATAAATGTAGACGGGGAGGCCCAGCCTGCCGCCATACAAATATCTTGCAAGGCAATCCCACTCGACCAAGCCCACGAAGAGGCCATGCCTCTTGTGGAATGCGCTCTGACACCCAAAGGGCACTGCATGCCCTTGGAGGCGTATGCCAGCGCTATAGCATCAACTATCCATCTGGATAGGCTCTGTTTCGACGCGGCTAGTCCCTTAGAACGTCCGCTAAACGAAACAAAGAGCTGTTCCGTCTGTCTGAAAACAGACGAGCGAGACACATAAGCTCGTAATGCCCTGACTGGGCAAAGGAGGCTCGCGTCTCTTTCCTCATCAGGGACCGGTAGGGCTGACAGAGAGATAATCTGCGCCCTAAACGGTGTGTTGAGGGATTTTGGAACATAACCGTGCTTAGGTTTGAGTATAACTTTTGAGTCATTGGGCCCAAACTCCATGCACGCCGCGCTCACAGAGAGCGCGTGCAGATCCCCTATGCGCTTCACCGAAGCGAGAGCCAGCAAAAACACCGTTTTGAAAGACAGGTTTTTCAAATCGATTGACTGTAAAGGCTCAAATGGCGCACCTTTCATGGCTTCCAGAACCGTAGAAAGGTCCCATACGGGGACTGAGGGAGGTCTGGGAGGATTCAGTCTCCTAGCTCCTTTAAGGAAGCGGATGACTAAATCGTTCCTTCCTATTGACTGACCAAGCGTTGTTTCTGAGAACGCTGCTATAGCCGCCACATAAACTTTGAGCGTGGAGGGGGCCCTGCCCCCATCCAACAGCTCTTGTAGGAAGGAAAGCACCTCCGTCACATCACAATTTGTGGGTGACACACCACGGGCTGTGCACCAGCCCGAAAACACTGACCATTTCGAAGAATAGAGTCGTCTTGTAGACGGAGCTCTAGCCTGCGTGATCGTGTTTAATACTCCTTTAGGGAGTCCAACATGTACCCGTTGATGGCCCAGACATGAAGGGACCATAGATCCGGGTGAGGATGCCAGATCGAGCCGCGGGCCTGTGAGAGGAGATCTCTCCTCACTGGTACTGGCCACGGGGCAGTACTTGCTAACTGCATCACGGCTGGGAACCAAGGTTGGTTTTTCCAGAACGGTGCTACCAGCAGTACTGAGCATCCTTCTTCCCTGATCCGTTCTATCACCTGAGGCAGGAGAGAGACGGGGGGAAAAGCATAGAGCGGGCGGCGGGGCCACACATGGGCCAGCGCGCTCCTGCTCTTGGAGAAAAATTCTTGACAGTGAGCGTTTTCTTGAGACGCAAACAGGTCCACTTCCGCTCTGCCGAATTTCTTCCACAGCAGTTGGACTGTCTGTGGGTGTAGGGACCATTCGCCTGCCGGAACGTTGTTCCTGGACAGTCTGTCTGGTCCTATATTCATGATCCCTGGCACGTGCGCTGCTCTGAGCGAGCGCAGGTTGCACTGAGCCCATATCAGGAGGCGTTCTGCCAGCCTGTACAGTTTCTCGGATCTGATGCCGCCCTGGCGATTTATGTAGGATACCACAGACATGTTGTCCGAGCGGACCAAGACGTGGTGACCTTTTATTTGGGGACAAAAACGCGTCAGCGCGTTGTCTACTGCCAGCATTTCGAGGCAGTTTATGTGCAGGAGCTTCTCCCGTTCTGACCACTGGCCGAAGAACGGTCTGCCCTCGAGCAGCGCTCCCCATCCCGAGGTGGACGCGTCCGTGGACACCACTTTCACCCTCGAGGAAGTCCCCAGGCTTACACCTGATTGGTACCAGTCGTTCGCTTTCCAGGGTTTCAGCGCTGTAACGCATTTCTGATTGACCCTGAGGCGAAGCAAACCGGGTGCCCACGCTTTGCGTGGGACTCGCGCTTTCAGCCAAAACTGCAGCGGGCGCATGCGGAGCAGACCCAGCTGGAGTACTGACGATGCTGAGGCCATGAGACCTAGCATCTTCTGAAATCTTTTGAGCGGGACAGACGCGCCGCAGCGAAAAGAGTTCGCTGTGCGTCGAATGTCTACCGCGCGCCGTTGTGATAGTCGCGCTATCATGGATAGTGAGTCCAGTTCTGTGCCCAGGAAAGATATTTTCTGACTGGGTGACAGGGAGCTCTTCGCCCAATTGACACTCAGACCCAAATCCTCGAGGTGATCGAGTAAAATGGTCGTGTGTTCTATGAGCACTGCGCGAGATTGCGCTAGAATCAGCCAATCGTCCAAATAATTCAGCACTCGCATGCCTCTCATTCTGAGGGGTGCGAGCGCCGCGTCCATGCACTTCGTAAATGTACGGGGTGCTAGGGACAAACCGAACGGCAGGACTGTGTACTGATATGCCTGGCCCTCGAAGGCGAATCTCAAAAATCGCCTGTGACGTGACGCTATCTGTATTTGAAAATACGCGTCTTTCAGATCTATTGACACAAACCAATCTCCTTGGCGAATCTGCACAAGGATTTGCCTGGTCGTGAGCATCCTGAACTGTCGCTTCACAAGCACTTTGTTCAGTTGCCTTAGATCTAGTATGGGTCTGAGACCCCCGTCTTTTTTCGGTACCAGGAAGTATCTGCTGTATAGCCCCTCCTTCGCTCTGATCTTGAGAGAGGGGTTCTATGGCCCCTTTTCTCAATAGTTTCGTCACTTCGGCTCGAAGTAGATGTGCTACTTCTGTTTTTACCGTGGTCTCGACGCGCACGTTGGTTTCGTTTTTACAGAAACCGTGAGACATGCGTAACGTGGTGTTAGTGGGCACTGGGTAGTGGGCACATTCACCATGCTTAAAGCGCAACCGACCTGAGTCGGTTTTATGTGCGCGAGCCCTGTGTGACAGGCTGTGCTTATGTGTAGGGATGGGCACTGGGCAGTGGGCATTCTTACTACACACGAAACACCATCGGCCGTGGCCGGGACACCAGAAAATACGCTCTTTTGGGGATTTATCTGGGTAGCCGTGAAAACGGCATTTGTGTGCAGGCAAGCGGGTGACAGAACCGACTTGTTGGCTGCAGAAAACACTGGAACAGTCACATTTTCTGGAACTGGACGAGCGAATAGCTTTGGTGTGAGTCCGGCCGCAGCGGGACTGGAACACCGTCGTTTTCCTAGCTGTGCTAGGACGACTTCGGGGCCTCGGGCTTCACCGTAACCTTAGGTCGCGGGCCGCGTCCTGCGGGGCGGCGACCGGATGAGCGGGAGCGCGGTCTCGCGCTTCTGGCCTGGCGGCGCTGTGAAGTGGAGGCAGTGGACGGTGGCTGTGGCTGTGAGCTCTGAGCAGACGGTTTCGCACGGCCTGCTGCAGAGCTGGAGCGCTTCGGGAGGAAGTGCTTCATAGCCTGAGACGCTTTCTGTACCTCTGCGAATCTCTCCGCGAAATCTTTGACGGAGGATCCGAAGAGGCCTGCGGCGGAAAGCGGGGCGTCGAGGAACGCGGTGCGCTCAGACTCGGCCATTTCCGAGAGCGTCAGCCATAGATGTCTCTCAGACACGGTGAGAGAAGCCATAGTCCGTCCAATGGCTTGCGCTGCGGACTTAGTAGCACGAAGGGCGAGGTCCGTGGCACTCCTTAAGTCCGGCACGCAGATCGCGTCAGGTCCTTCCTCATCCAGCTTACGGAGGAGATCGGCCTGGAAGATCTGGAGCGTTGCCATGGTATGCAACGCTGACGCAGCTTGCCCGGCGGCGGAGAAAGCGCGGTGGAGCAAGCTCGACGTCGTGCGGCAAGCTTTAGAGGGTAGGGCCGGCTTAGCGCGCCGTCCAGCGGAGGGCGGGCATAAGTGGGCCGCTATCGCCTCTTCAACCGGCGGCAGCGAGAGGTATCCTTTGTTCTTGGCATCGTCAACGGCGGAGAATGCCAAAGAAACAGCAGGACGCACTCTAGCAGAATAGGGGGCGCTCCAGGACTTGGCGACTTCTTCGTGTAACTCAGGAAGAAAGGGCGCCGGTCTGGACACAGGTGAAGCGCGCTCCCCAGGCAGGAAAAATCCATCCAGCCGGTTGTGAGCGGGCTGCTCAGGCGAAGACCACTCGAGGCCGAGGCTCGCCGCGGCCTGTGCGAGTACTCGCATGAGTTCCGTCTCGATGGAAGCTCTTTTGCCTGACGAAGTGCGGGCAGGGGGCGCGGGGTCCTCAGAGCCCGCCCAATCCTCACTGCCTGACGCCAGGATAGAGCAGGAATCATCCTCTCCCAGCAGGGCTTCCTCATCCGCGATATCAACGGAAGCGGCGGCAGACGGCGGCCGCTGTCCGTCAGGAAGCGAAACAGAAGAAGCCGGGGAAGCAAGCGGGCGAACCGGCGAGCTTTGGCGGCTGAGGGAGGGTTCCGGGGCCCGCTGGGCACGGCGCTTTTTACGGCGCGACGCCGCGGCGGGCGGGGGAGCAGTCTCGGTGAAGACGGCTAGGCGAGTCCTCAGAGTCGCCATTGCCATCAGCTCGCAGTGAGGGCATCCGCCGTCAGCGAGCGCGAGAGCTGCATGTTCCTCACCCAGGCAGGAAACGCAGATCACGTGGCGGTCCCCGTCGCTGAGTGTGGCTCTGCACGAGCCGCAGGAAGGCATCTTTAAAAAGACGCTAGCTCTTTTAGAAATGTGTGTCGCAGCGGCGACACACACACACAGAAATACAGTGTAATAAAGAGAAGGATATAAGCGCCGGAAAGCGCAGCAGGAAGGCAGGAAGGCGGCGCGGCCAGCGACTTCAGTGACTCGTCCCGCTGAAGGTGCTCTCTCTCGACGGCGCGGCTCCTAATCCAGCTCCAGCGATGCGTGTGCTTCGCTTGAAGGATGAAAAATCAGATAATAGCTGCCTGCGAGCGATATTTATAGGCCTAGACCACGCCCATTTCGGCGGGACGTGACGCAGCGGGCGCGAAGTGCCATGATTGGGTCTGACGTCACGCCAGGCCTCGCTCGATAGGCTGCTGCAGTTGCCGCAGAGCAGCCAATAGGCGCGCGAGCTGTCTCACCTATGTCTGCATTGCTGCTGCAACGCGTTTTGCATTATTACAAAATTAAGGATAATTTTTGGCTTCAATATCTCGCGGAAAAAGGATTTTCCCCTAGCGTAAGATATCTTACGCAGTACGAGAGACCTCTCGTAAGAGAACCTATTGTATGTGTTATCAAAAACAGTAGCCCAAACATTTAGTATTTAGAAATGCAAAAATAAATAAATAAACTGCCATAACCTCTAAACAAAAACATTACTGCATTACATTTAATAGATTTATAGGCTACATGACTATATTAATATAACAGCATTTTTTATATGAATATATACAGTCACATTTCTGCCAAAAAAAGTTTGTTTTACTACAGTTAATTCATAAGTTGTGGAGTGAAATGTCTTCCAACTGGTTTGTTCTTGGAACAATGTTTCGCCTGTTTTTTGCGTCAATATGTTGAAAATATCAGCGCTGTTTCATCTGGCTTTTCACAAGCATAAATCACATAGTCATCTGTGGGTTTATAATAGAGAGAATTCTGCGCTGAATTGAAATGCTTCTCAGTGGATCGCGCAGCTCTGTGTAATAATGTTCGCCTGATCGAGATCAGCTTTGGCCGCGATCGCTGTTATTTGGGCCGAGCTGATAATGCTCTGCGCTGCTCAGATCAAACAAGTTTTGTTCCGCTTTTTGAGCGTTTGCCATTTGATGTTTCTCATACGCAACGCAAATGACAGCGTATATAATCAAAGAGATTTTGGTAATTTTGTTGAGGCAAAAGTGCAAATGTTTAGTTGCACCGGCACAAAAAAAGGTCGCAAAATTATACCATTTAGTCGAAGTCTGGAGCCCCGAATTACAGTAGATCGCTATTGGCAAGTTGGGGCTATTAATAAAATGTGTTTAGCGGGCAACTCACAGGCATCACGTTGGAGATGGAGACCACTCTATATAGGCCTACTATAACTTAACTATTCAAATATAATGTAATCAAATTTAAAAGTGCAGTATAGGTAAGCCTTAAACGAACTTTCTGTCAGTGGCTAGTAGGCCTACTCTTCTTCCTCAGTTGTTGTTGTTTTTTTACACGTAGCATATAAGTGATCGTATTAGTGCCCCTGCTGTTGGCTGTTCATATTGCTTTATTATACTTTTTTTTGTGCCGACGGCCCTCGGTTGGACGGCCGTTCTGGACTTTTCCAGAACGCACAGATTGTCAGTCCGTCCCTGACAGAGGGCAGGGTTTTACTCTAGCGCTCCTCCTCTCCATCTCTCGCTCATTACAGACTAACGATTTGAGGGGAGTGGTTAAGCGTTTCCCAAACCAAGCCGTCAAACCTACGTCATCAGGGAAGGTCCTCCAATGCAGAGGGGAGGGGCATTTTCAGATTTTGATTAAAGATTACGAAGCCAAACATTTTTTTTCTGTGTTTTAACTTTTTTTAACGGATTAATTGTTCACCACAAGACTAGTAATATGTGCTAACAACGTAAATAGGGTCCATTTTGATTTCAGTTGGACTTTAATTCCAGGCTTTTTTTCTGAAACTATAATTTATTGTCTGCAGATTGTGGGGTAGCTCCCCTGAACACACGCATAGTGGGCGGCACAGACGCCCCTGCGGGTAACTGGCCCTGGCAGGTCAGTATACATTTCAATGGCGGACACATCTGTGGGGGAACCCTGATCAACAACCAGTGGGTGATGACGGCTGCTCACTGCATCGTCTCGTAAGAAATATTAATATATAATTTTTAATATTTCTTAACTTAACTTTTTAACTGTTTCCATAAGCCTGCTTACAAATATACTGAAGCCTTTTTGTAGCGCAAAGCAAATGTTTATTTCCAACTGTCTATTGCAACAGGACTAACATCAACAGCTGGACGTTGTACTTGGGAAGAGAAACCCAGAGCACGTCTGTTGCCAATGCCAACACAAATGAAATGAGGGTTTTTGTTCAGTCCATCATTGTACATCCAAAGTACAACAACAGCCTTCTCAATAATGACATCTCCCTGATGAAACTGAGTCAACCTGTGACCTTCACTCCATACATTCGTCCGGTCTGCCTGGCATCTAAAGGAAGTGTCTTTCACAACGCCACAACTTGCTGGGCTACAGGTTGGGGAAACATTGGCAAAAACCGTGAGTGTCCCAAAACTATAATACACAACTTTAAGATATGTATTTTATGCAGTGTTTATTTATTTATTTTTATAGTTATAGTAGCCTAGTTATTATAGGTATATATGTTAATCTTTGTTTTATTATTTTATTGTTGTTTTATTAATTTATTTTAGATATTGCTATTTACTTTTAATTTATTTGTGTTTCTGCTTTAGTTTTAGTTAATTACATGTTTTTTTCTTTCCAGTTAATAATTTTAGAGCTTTAATTTAAACTTACAAGTCAACATTTCTCATTGAAAAAAAAGTTTTTCACTAATATTTTTTTTTAGCTTGTAAATTATTGTAATTAACAGAAATGTTGGTAACACTAAGGTTCATTATTTCAACATTAGTTAGTGTATTAACTAACATGAACTAACCATGAGAAATGGTTACTGTATTTGTTAATCTTTGTTGATGTTAGTTAATAAAAATAAAGCTGTTTATTGTTTGTTCATGTTCACACTAACTAATGTTAACAAGATTTTAATAAAGTATTAGTAAATGTTGAAATTAACATTAACATTAACAAAGATTAATAAATGCTGTAGTTCATTATTAGTTCATGCTAACTAATGTAGTTAATTAATGTTAACTAATGAACCTTATATTGTAAAGTGTTACAGAAATGTTTTTAGTTTTCGGTTTGTGTGTAGTTTGATGCAGGACTTTTACAAGTTCTAACACGTAGAAAAACAATGCTGTAATTAATTACCCTGCATCCCTATAGATTTCATACTTTTAATATTCATGCATATTTTAAATTATATGACAGCCTGAGAACACCAGTGAATCTCACAAAACTTAGGAATTTTCCAGGGCACATTTCACCCCAAATGAAAACCGAAGAAGTAGAATAATAAGAAAACCATTTATTCAGAACCATTTTCATTACTGTAATAAAAATGCAAAGTATTTATAAATCATGTTAGGATTGATTTTACCCCATTTAATGCTGATTGAAAACTAAATTTACATCAGAAACTTATAAAAAGCATAAAACTGCAAGTTACTTGTGTAGAAATCACTGATCTTTGATATAGATCAGTGGGCGGAACATTCTTTTGGTAATTACATGAGATGGGCTTCAGCTCTGCTCATTTGCATGGATGAATCTGATGCTTTAAAGCATGTAGCCATGGTTACAGAGGTAATCATCTTAGAGTTAATGTCACTAACGACATCAAAACTCTCCCAAATAAGTATATCAATAACAAAAGAAGGGGAAAAAGATGATTCTCCTCAAAAATATGTCCAAGAACACATGAGCAGCCAAGATATTAATGTGTAAGTGTGATGGTGGAATGAAACCTCCATTAATGGTGTTTCTGTATTTTGGTCTTAGCTGGTTTAAGCTGCTCAAACTGGTCTCCCAGCCTGGCCAAGCTGGTGTTCAGCTGGTTTTACTTAGCTATTACCAGGCTGGAAGACCAGCCAACCAGCTTAGGCTGGATATTTTTTTCAGCATGGGTAAACATGTCATTCACACACAAACAATGTCTCTGTGTATGACAGAGGCTTTGCCGGTTCCTCAGACACTGCAGGAAGTGGAAATCCCAGTCGTGGGCAGCTCACAATGTAGCTGCCAGTATAAGAATGTGAATGGTCTTACAATCACACCACAGATGATTTGTGCAGGGAGAACAAGCAAAGGAATCTGTCAGGTGAGTCAAACAAAAAAGGAAAATTCTGTCATTAAATCTTATTTTAAAGTTGGCACGAAACAGAAGTTGCGATAGACTTTATTTTCACTATTGTGACATGTATATCCAAGTGAAATGACTTCTTGAAGAGAAAAAAAAGTAGGGCAGGACTAGATGTTGTCCATAGGGAATTTATTCAGCCCAGGCCCAACCTGTGGCAACATTTTGCAAAAATACGTGCATGTTTTGCAACAGTTTCAAAGTGAAATGTCCAGTGAGTGGCGCTAAAAGCATGTTTAGTTTTTTTCCGGAACAGATGAACGTGAATATGGCAACGTTTTATTACGTTGCAGTTTGTACGTATCACTGCAGTTCCTTTTCAGTTCGGTCACGTTCAACGTAGTCTGATTGGGATGATTGGGATCATGCTTAGGGAGCCTGTCATCTTCGAGCACTGTTAAAACGAGCCAATGCACATTGGCGTGCGAGATTTGCATCCACGCTCCGCCATGCAGCGCGGGTATAAATACGGAAGTGGATGCACGAACCACTTGTCTTTCGCTTCAGAGCCGATCGGTCTTCATGTCGATGTCTCTGAAGAGTGTTGTTATACTTCAACGAGCGAGTGTGTCGGTGCTTCTTCAGGAAGTCTCTCCCGGTGCTGGTGGTTCTACAGCGCGAGTGCAGCGGTGGTCGCGAATCTTCTGAGCAGCATTTTTAACAGCATCACATTTTTGTGTTTGTGTTTGTTTGTCTGACGGCCGGTTGAGGGCGAAGAAAGTGAGTGCTTCACTGGTACAGGCAGCACCATCCCTGTCAGTGTTGCAGTGATCATTCCCCTGTGTGCTCCGGCACTGGTGAGAGTTTTCAAATCCTGAAAGAGCAACACGGGTGCGTTTGTGTCTTTTTCAAGATGTCATTCCACCCATGCGTTTCTGGATGCGGTCATTCCCTGTCCCCCTCTGACGGCCACAATTGTTGCATCACATGTTTGGGCTTACAGCTAGGGGTCGACCGATTAATCGGTCGGACGATTAATCGGCCGATTTTTAGCATTTTTTAACATAATCGGCATCGGCCAATATCCAGTATATCAAGCCGATTATTAGGCGGGCGCATCTGTGGGCAGCCTAGTGTTGTTGTTGTTGTGGAACACATGTGGAACACATGCTCAAAGCGGTCCCAGATCAGCTGGACAGCCTGAGGATGGAGTCTCCACTCTCCCTGGGCCACAAGCTGTCGTGAGAGCTCGGCGGTGGAAAGGTAAGCATCTGAAGAGCTCGTGCAGTTGGCTGCAACAACAGCCGAAAGAGGAACCCTGAACTGGTATTTTATTCTATACCAAAAGAAGAGAGAATCATTTATTTAAAAGACTTGAAGTCTCATGTTGGTTTGTGGTTAATTATATTTCCATTATACTCTTTGTGGCCAACATTATACAGACAGATATCGACAGATAATGTTTTGTCTTCATTTTATTGTTGGATCTGTTTAAATGCACTTTATCATGATAAGTTAGTAAGATTTGCGGTTGTTTTGAATATAACTGTATGTCTGTCTGTTAGTTAATACCTAACAGTTACCTAAATCTAATAAATATTTTTCTGAAGTTCATAAAGATATTGTCTTCGTCACATGCGCTTTAGATGTTATTTTGTGTAAGTAACGTTAAAGGTACAATATGTAAGAATTTTGCATTAAAATATCCCAAAATCTCAAGGCCAGTGTTATATATTTTGTTAAGTTGATTACTTACAATATCCCAAATGTTTCAAACTATTTTTAAATCGTGAGAAAATTGCGATTTTAACCAAGGAAACGGGGCGTTAGAGCAGGGGGGAGCTGGGAGTCGCCAGTCAATTGCGTCATATCCGCGTCACCCTCGGTTTCCGCTCGTACTGCGTGGAGTCCTGGACAAATGTGGAAGTTGTAGTTGTAGCGTCTATCAAGCAACAAACGTTAGCTTGTTTCTTGCAGTCGTTATGGGACACAATTATTCTTTACCGATTGCAGCTGGTTCTGTCGACAAAGCATGCTTAATTTTATATTTTCCAAATGTAGCATTCGGTAATAGTTATGTTTATGTAAGGAAAGTATTATTGCTTTAGATTTGTGTTTAGTTTATTGACATTGTTTATCACGTCTGGTGTTTATGGCCATGTAAATAAATATAGCATGTGTTATACATAAAGATTAATCAGTATTTTGGCAAATGATGTGGGCATGTTCGAATGTATTTTTACAACAATTGTTTAGAACATGTAGAACTGCGCAGCGTTATCACAACAATGAATTCAACAAATACAGTAACATCTATTAAGTATTAAACCTTACTTTTCATGCGGTTAATTCATTTTAATGAAATAATAGTGTGATGAGGTTTAAGAGTCAGGAAGGAAGAAGACAGGGGTCGGCGTGACTGGGACTCGTACTTTATTAAAATAAAGCAAAACAAACAAAAGCCGCGCACAACGCGCATTCACTGTGGCAACCGCGACGGCTCAAAACAGTTCAAAAATGAGAGCTTGGATCCACCGGTTTTCTTCCTCTGCGTCCAATTTTCTCTCCAGTCTCTCTCTCGTTCCAGCGCGGCTTATAAGCGGTCTCTCCACGCCAATAATACTGCAATAAGACACAGGTGCATTTGCACTTGACCTACTTGCTCGTCTCTTTTCTCTCCCATCACAGACCGCGCTGAACCACGCCCCCCTCGCCACAAAAAGCATGTCATTAAACGCAACATTTATAAAAATAGAACTTAGCCTCATCCATGAACATGATTTTTCGATTCCCGTCTGACTGATTTACATCCACGGTGGAGTTTAAAACGACAGTTCCCATCATTCCACGCTCCTTCACATCGTCATCAAGCTACGCCGTTGTTGTTGTTTGGAATGTAGCGCCCTCTAGCGGCAAAAATTCTTGCATATTGTACCTTTAACGTTAGCTCTGCAGACGATGCATAATCTCAGCCTGGAAATGCATATTAAAGGACTAGTTCTTCCAAAAATGATAATTCTGCCGTCATTTACTCACCTTCATGTGCAAATCCTTAAGTTTACTTTCCGTGGAAGACAAAGGGACATTTTTGAATATGTAACCTAATGGAGACTCTTCTTGTCGATGTAATGAAAGTGAATGAGTAACATTAGCCTACTGGGGGCTGTCACGCAAAAAATAATAATAATAAAAAGACAAAAAAACATCACAAAGGTATCATAAAAGTGATCTAATACGACTCGTCCGTTATATTAATATCGTTATTTATTCATATGATAGCTTTATGTGACAAACAAACTGCAATTTAAGTCGTAATATTAGAATCACTGATGAGTTTACCTCTTGATAGCTTTTAATCGCAGCCGAATCATTCAAAAAGATTCGACTCGAAAGATTCTTTCATTTCGATATTTGTGTGTATTAAACCTTCTCTGTAATTGAACATCTGTTCTTTCGGACAGATATGGCAGTCTTTTATGATATTCGGCTGATGGACGGATTAGATGGATTCATTCATGCCAGCCGAACAGCTGCAGATTCATAGATTCATTCATTCATGACATCGCCTCGACTCTCATGAACGCGCGCCATGAAGCTCTATTAAGTATTTCTATATCATGAAAGGCCAATTGGGGCAAGCCTGGGGCAGATAATAATGGACTAAAGAAAACTGGGGGTAACAAATAAGGATCTGAGCCTAAAATAGAAATTTTCTCCCGGTATCTCTGTCTCTCTCTCTCATTCAAATAGGCAGTTTGGGCGGCCATACCGGGCGAGTCGGTCGCAAATATGGCGGCGTTCTATTTGTAGTGACGTAGGTGGCATCTATGAATTGCAGCCATTGGATGATTGGATGTTTGTGTTTTGCTATTGGTCGATCTCATGTGGCTCCCATACACAAAATAAATATATTTGAAATATATTTTCAGAATATATTTTGAAATATAGTTTTGGAATATATGCAAATATTCGAAATTGGCCCAATAAATATATTTTAGTTAAATATATGTAAATATATTTATATTTTAATATTTTAATATTGAATATTTAATATAATATTTTATAATATATTTACTAACAACATATATGTTCATATATGTTTTAACTTTTGCAAATTGTTTCATTTGAAATATATTTTGAAATTTAAAAAGTTAACATTTTCACAAACAAACAACACATTTTCAATTTATTTTTTACATTTTTATTTATTTCATTTTAAATCTGAGTTCAGCTATTTTTCAGTTGACAGCTGTCCCCAGTTGTCCCTTGAATTACTATGATCAAAATACATTTTCGACCCTTCTTTAGCAAGCTAAACATTTTATGACCATATATTTTGTCATATATTTTACATTACATTTTATAAATGTAAATATATTTCACACTTAACATCATATATTTTTGTTATATTTCAGAATATATTTCAAAATGATAAATATAAGTGAACAACAATGCAAATATATTTCAATGTATTTGGAATATATGCCACATATACTTTTGACACTTTAAAATATATTTCAATATTTTTTTTTTCTGTATGGGTTGACAGGTTGTCCTGCCTTCGTGCTATTAAAAACGACATCAAAGATGTAAATTATTTTGATTAAATATTATTAGACACATGAATTATGTGCATGATGTGCATGGATAATGAATTTATAATAACTACTGCTATATTTCATTAAAAAAAGACAGATTTCATGGTGACTTTAAACAACTCAACTGTTGCATGTTCACTTGTGTTGATTCTCTGTCTGCTCTCTGCTTCCCTCTGCAGGGAGATTCTGGAGGTCCGATACAGTGCAAACAGGGTTCTGTGTGGGTCCAGGCTGGGATCTCGAGTTTTGGGACAAGCCTGGGCTGTGCCATTAAAGATTATCCAGAGGTGTTTTCACGTGTCTCAGAGTTCAACACTTGGGTCACAGAAAACGTGGAGGGAACCGCCATTGGCCTTGTGACCTTTACATCCAACGGCACAGACGGCAGCTTCACATGCTCAGCCACACTTCACTTCTCACTCTACTCTAGTTTTATCATTCTCTTCACTGCAGTCATCTCAAACTTCCTCACACATTCATTAGTCATTTAGTCACTTTGTCGCTCTGAACTAACAGGTTAAGGGGAAAATTAATGTGTGACCAGGCGCGCTGGAAGCTGTTTCATGCGAGGGGGGCTGAGGGCTGGGTTGGAAAATATGTGACGTCATTATGTTGTGGCTGACGACAAGACATGAAATTTCTCTGTACTGTATATGTATGTTGTAGCCATTAAAGAAAACATTTAGTTTCATATTTGTTTAAATATTATAGGCTAATGTTATTTTTTTATTTAAGCAATGTTGATTATTAAAGTGAGCATATACAGCATGAGAAAGATAAAGATACATCATGAGATGCAATATGGCTGGAGACATGGAGTGAGTAAGACATGATTTTGACCACTTCATTGAGTTTTGTTTTGTAGAAAGACTATGTTTAAAAGATTTTCGTTTTGTATAAATTGTATCTTAATTTTGATCAATGTTTTATCAACCAATTGCCTGTATTTAATAAATAAGTAGCAAATATATAGCAGACAATGTAATAAGGCGCCGGCACAATCACTTGCATTGCACGTGAACTGGAGGGCGCCGAAACTCAGCTTGTGCCTCACAGATTTGAGAAATATAGGCTATCTATTATAGAAAGCTTGAAATGTCTACACTGTAAAAAAAATTGCTGCGATTATTTATCACAACTTAAAATCCAACATTGTTTCAACTTTAAAAAGTATGTGTTCATGCTTGACTTAAAATATTAAGTTTAGTTAACTTTAGTTAAGTTGGATATTTAAGTTATCTCAACAAATTTTAAGTTGTTATAACTAAATCGCAGCCACATTTTTTACAGTGTACTTTTAAACGGAACTATTCAAAACGCAAAGAAATAGGCTACACTCTGATTATGTAATTATCACATTTCACATGCATTTCTCTCTGACGGTCATGCGAGTCCCCACGCCAACTTCATCTTTGCAGCGACACAGAAAACACCAGTTTATTAATAAACAATTAAATGTCTCCTTGCTATTTTTGACACATTAATACTTTTGCCGGTTCTTTGTGGCAATCTTTGCGTGCGGCCGTGCGCTTGAGTGCGGCTAAATTACACGCATTATCCTGTATATAGGCTAGCCTATTAAAGTTATAAAATTAATATAAAGGGGCGATTTGTCCACTAAATGAACAACTACTAGTCGACTAGAAAAAAACGTTAGTCGGAGGCAGCCCTTATTCCACATATTCTGGGTTGAGCGAGCGACCCTGAGCGGAATGAGCGAGGGAGCGGAATATTCAGAAATGCGCTCTCCGCTCACATGCTCTGATCGGAACAAAGCATGACAAATTCAAACTTTATTTCATTTTCTCCGTAGCTTGAACACTCACTACATTAGGCATAAGAGAGTTAGTTAACGCTGTCCATTTATTTATTTTTATTTCACGTTTTTTAAGGTACAATATTATGTTAGTCCACAGCCCCCTACTTGGGGGTGCTGATGCAATGACGAGGGGGCTGCAGCCCCCGCAGCACCCCCCTTCCCGCGCTTCTGTGTGTGACAGAGAAAATACACAGTGAAATTCTGAATGACTTGAAAAAAGGCATACAATTAAAAAAAAAGCACAAAGTTTCTGGAACAAAATTTTCCATGTTTTTCAGATACATTGGACATACGTTTTCCTGTTGTCCTACACTGAAAAAAAAAAAAAAGTTTAATCAGTTCAACTTAGAAAATGTACTTCATGTGGTAACATCTACATTGTGTTTGTTGAAGTGATATAAATGATTTAAGATGACTGATTATAAATGAATTCAACTAACCTGAAAAACAAATGAAGCATTTTACTGAAGCATAGCTGTCAGTAGATATATAACCTGATTTCTCCAGCTAAAATAACTTAATATGTTGTTATCTTCTGGGCATGTTTATAATCATTAAATTAGTCAGTCTGTGATCTGAAACAGCTCAAATACAGAACTTAATTAAATAGTTAATAAAATACATTTAATATATAAACTAATACAAATTGCAACATTCAAAGTTGATAAAATTGATGATATAGAGATCACAAACTTGTGCACACTGTTAGACTTTGCCGTAATTTTACAGTTACTTACCGCAAAAAAGCCCAGTAAAATACCACTTATATTATTTACGGTTAACTACTGTAATATGCACTGCGTTATGGGTATTTTTTATGAAATTTACAGTAACTTACTGTATATGGAATTTACAGTACTTTACTGTTTACGCAAAAGCAGTAGTGCTACTGTAAATGAAGAAGACAGATTTTTTGAAATTTGTATATGCATATTGTATTTATGTTTTAGGCATATTAAAATATCATATGATAATGTTTTATATTTTTCCCCCCATCTTGTTCTGCAGATGAAAATCATGAATCTGCATTCTAATTTTTAAGCTATGCAAACACTGGATGTGTATATACATATACAAAAATTCACAACTGGTTCCCATACAGGCAATATAAATGTATTTTTATTTTATTTTAAATTAATATAAACTTTATATATATATAAACTTTGCTTACACCTCACAAAATTTAAATTGTTGCAAAGCCCGCGCAACAACCTGGCAGAATGTAAACTGAGGTTTGTGTGACGTCACGTGTCGAGTGCGCGCTCATAACGGACGTCCCTGCTGAGAGTGGATCGCTAGACGCCAGCTGGGGTTTTTTCTGAGGTAAGTACTTTTTACTGAACAAATTTATTTTATAAGTTACTTTTACAAAGTAAACCATTACCAATACTAATTAAATATAGCTAAATTTATGAAGAAAGTAACTTAAATAATAAAATCTAATAGGCTTTTAATAACAGCTCACAGGACAGTCTAATTTTCCTCGAGACTGCTGCTTTAATATCCCATTAAATGCCATAGAATTGACTGACTGCCTATTCCAGTAGATGGACCCAATCTAATATTTACACAAACAAAGCTGTTTTCTGTCCTTTTTACGACCAGTTATGGCATATTTTACTCGTCAGTTAAATGCGTTTTGAAGTAAGTTAGGCCTAGCGCGTTTTTTCAAAGGCACTCTCTCGCGCTCTCTCTGCCTCAGGCCCGGTTCAAACGCAAGCAAGAGATTGCTACTTTGAAACTGTTACTTGATACTGTTATAATATATTGGCGAAACAGATTTGCCAAACCAAACGCTCCAGTGCATATTTGTGCTTATTTGTTTTCGCGCTCTGGAGAACGCAGGAGTTTTTATTCAGTGCCGAATTATGCAGGCTCGCGAAAACTCTCATTAACAAAGTGTAGACACGATGTAAGAGATGTTACAGCTACGTATAAATGCTGGATTCACTCTGCACAGGACCGAAATATGACATGTTAAAATAGTAATGCATTTAAAGCAATGTAAAGGCAGACTAATTGAAAAATATTCATTGCAAAATATTCATTTTTAATTCTATGCCAATTATTGGTAGTATTTAACTGTCATCTGATTGATCAATCTAGCAGTCGTCCTAGATCTGTCATTTATCATGTTCATAACATATAGTCATTTGCCAATAATCATTGCTGAAAAATAATGTTTCTTCTATTTCTCTCTTTTCCCTGTGTCAACAGGAGCTAACTACAGCCCAAAGGCTCTTTTAAAAGCCTCAGCACTGAGCATCTTTGGCTTTGTAAGTATGTTTTGACTAACTATCAGATGCATTATGTGATATTGTAACATAACTTGCAGTACTTGCAGCATAACTTTTTTTAGGAGCACTTTCTGATTATTTTCAGTTGTACACCTTTTTTTTCAGGATTCTTTGAATAAAAAGTTCAAAAGAACAGCATTTATCTGAAATAGAAAGCACTACTGTTCAGTCAGTATTTTTTTTTTTTTGGGTTGTTGAATGAAATTAATACTTGAATTCGACAAGAATGCATTAAATTGACTTAAAGTGACAGTAAGAACATTTGTAATGTTACAAAAGCTTTCTATTTCAGATTTAAGTTTGAAGGGCCATAAAGTTACTCAGTGTACCTTTAACGTAATTGTACATTCAGGCAATTAATAGAGTTCCCTAACAAGGGATGTGCAATAAAGCTATACTATTTAAACTAACTCGACTGGTAATGACTGCTGTTGCACAAGTTGATTCCTCATCTGTCCATGAACAAATTTAGATTAAATAAACTCCAAAACTCCAAACTCAACCATTTCTCACACATTTTCTCTGTTTTTTTTGTTTGTTTGTTGTTGTTTTCAGATCAGCCATCAGTGGTTTACCGGTATGGAGGCCAGTCAAGACCAACTGGGATGCTTTTGTTGCGTATTTTCATGATCCCTGCTTTGATTTGTTATGAATCCAGTTCTATTTTTGCATCCTCCTTTTGATTCTAAACTGAACTCAAATGGCACTGCGAATTGGGTAAGAGACAAACATAAATTACTTAATTGGGGAAATTGAGAGATGAAACCATGCTGATGACCTCTGTCTGTGGTGAAGTAGTGAGTTTGACGTGTAATTAAACTTGAGGTTCTGTGCGGTGCGGACTGATTCGATTCCATTCCTAGAGCTTCCGGACAAATCTTTGGGGTGCGGACTGATGGGGCAGTGAACCCGAGGTTACCCCGTGAGTCAGTCCTAGAGCTTCTCATGTACAATTTTAGGGAAAAATCAGTTTTTTTGGATACGTTGATTTCTTAGGCGTGCCGCAAGAACACCACAGACACAGTGTAATCACCATGGGAAAATATCAGAATAAAACTGGGAGTTGTGAAAAATATGATACACCGGTGTATTGCCAGATGAGAAGTTTATCTATGTATTATCTTTTTACTCTTTTAATTCATTTTATAACTGTACTGAACATTTTTTTTATTGTTTTTATAACTGTTTTAAAGTGCCCCTATTATCCTATTTACTACAACACTTACCTACAACAGGTTTACGTGCATCAAAGGTAAAAAAAACTGTTGAATTTTCTCATAATATACATTTGCACATCACCACATTTTTCAAAGATTCTTAAACGGCTCGTCAGATGAATCAATCTCTCTAAATCCCTCCTTTCCACATGCTACTGGCCAGACAGCTCAGTCTGTTGTGATTGGTTTACTGCGTACAGCGCGCGTGTCTTAAACAAAAACACCCATTGCCATAACAACATCAGCTGTCCTGAGGCTTCCTACACCGTAAACTAAACACAGTAACGAACAATGACATCGATTTGACCATATCCGAACGCGAGTCCAATAATGAATCACTGGGAGAACTAGTTATTCAACCCGAACCTCCATCACAAGGACGACACAAGCAGGACGTTTCTCAGTGATATACTGCATTAATAGACACAGTTATAGATAATCGTGGCCCACAAAGTGATTAGCATAGGTATTTAAAGGGTTAGTTCACCCAAAAATTTAAATTCTGTCAGTAATTACTCACCCTCATGTTGTTCCAACCCCGTAAGATATTTTTTTATTAAATCTGAGAGCTGGATCACTCCTCCATAGGCTTCTAAGACATTATAACTTGCTGGCCCAGAAAATGTATTAAAGACATCGTTAATATAGTCCAAGTGACTACAGTGGCTCAATCTTAAGTTTATAAAGCGACGAGAATACTTTTTGTGCGCAAAAAACAAACAAAAAATAACGACTTTATTCCACTATTCATTTCCTTCTCTCTGGGCCTCGAGTTAGTTCACGTATTATAACTGCGCAGCGCTTCTGTATTGTACGTCACACGCATCACACACATGACCAGCGTCGGCCAATAGTGAGCCTACGTGTGACGTACAACACAGTTATACTACATGAACTAACTCGAGGCCCAGAGAGAAGGAAATGAATAGTGGATTAAAGTTGTTATTTTTTTTATTTTTTTTTTGCGTTTGTCCACATTCCTCTCCTACGACGAGACAACGTTTTGACAGGCCATCCGTCCCATCCGTCACATATCCGATTTATATCTGATTTATTTTCACATATGAATGAGGCCTGAAACCGATCTCGAAATATCTGAATGCATGTGTTTTTTTTCCTGTTTACACTGTCATAGAACACATCCAATCTGTGGCCTTAGAGCTGTTACACACTACATGAAAGGTCATTTTCAAAAATCCATAATAGGTGCACTTTAATTTTCCTTGCTTTTATTTTGTGATTATTTTAATTCCTTACTGTGTAAAGCACTTTTAATTGCCAAAGTGTATGACGTGCTATATAAATAAAACTGCCTTGCCTAATGTTGCATCACAATAAATAAATAAAATGGATGTAATTGATTGTGAGAGTGAATAAAGAATATGCTGATGTACATGGACTCAAGTTGATTTTTTGGAATTTATTCAATTCAATAGCATTCATGTAAAATATAAATAATAATATAGTGTAAAATGGACTGTAATACTGTAAAATGAAATTGCGGTATGGACATCATACTGTAAAATTAAATTGCGGTAAGGGCATCTTACTGTAAAATTGAATTGCGGTAAGGGCATCTTACTGTAAAATTAAATTGCGGTAAGGGCATCATACTGTAAAATTAAATTGCGGTAAGGGCATCTTACTGTAAAACACATTTACAGGTAAGCTACTGTAAAGGGGAACTTACAGTAACTTACTGGCAATAGTGCTGCCAGTAAGTTACCGCAAAAATACGATAAAATGTCTAACAGTGCAGGCAATCAAACACTATGTGTTGGTAGGTTGGTTCTTTATTCTTTTGCCAAATAAAGAAAATAAAGTGAAAAAGAAAACAACAGATGCAAAACTGTCAGGGTTGCAGCCACAGAAACAGGACAGAGAAGAATGACAGCATTAAATGGGGGTGGTCTGGAGGATTTTATCTGCTTGGTCAGTTACAATGATACTTATTTTCTTTAACATCATTGTCAAATGACAGTGTAAAAATGACTACAGGAATAACAGCGAGTCACAGAAATGATTGATCACACTGTGTACGTGACAGAACAGAAAGATGATCCAGTGGATGTGCTTCTTTAATAAGCGTGGTTGGCCACAAACAGAGACTCTCCCGCTGCAGCTCCGGTGTCTCCTTTGGAGACATATTTACCGATGGATGCTGCGCTGTTGTTCTGTAGAGGAAATCAACACACAAGTTCAGTAAAATACAGGAACAGTGAGCTGCATGTCAGAAATGTTTGCAAATAATGTCACTTTGTTCATGCTGAAAAGTGAAAATTCTGTGTGACTCAACTAATTAACAGCCAATCTAAACATATTTGATGTTTAATAGAGTGTAACAGTCGGGTTCCTGAAGGAAAAATCCCATTCATTTTTTCTAACGGGGATTAGGTTTTTAACAATAACTTATAACTGCTCCTATTAGGCTATTTTAAAGGCTCCTAATTTTGTTTTGCAGGTCTCCTACAATAGTTTTACATTCATCCAAGGTCAAAAAACACTTTAATTATCTCATACTATACATTGCAGCGTCACCTCTTTTCTCACAGTGTCTGAAACGGTTTGATAAAGGATTAAGTCTCTCTTAACCCTTCCTTTCCGAGAGCCTACTCTGCTCTGATTGGTCAGACGGCCCAGTTGTGATTGTTCTAATGCTTACAGCGTGTGTCCACTTTGGCCACCCCTCTCACAACTGCCGTTTCTGTCTCTTTTTTTATTGACAAAAATTGCGTTTTTTAAAACGCTGAACCGTCTCTTTAAGACCACAAAAAACATGAGACTTTTCAGACGCACACTCCAACTTCACCTCAGTGCCAGGCGAAAAGTCAAACGAGTGCGGAAATGTGCAAGTGCCGAATGAGCTTCAGCAGAACATCAGACAGTGATATGCACATAGTAAATATAGAGTCAACCCTAACCCTTTCTCAACTGGTGGGTTGCAAGACCGTTTTGAGTAGGCCTTAGTCGAATAGTGTGCAGTCAACAACAAACGTAATTCTCTTTTTTTCTGATGCTCTTTTTTTCTGATTTTAAAAGATGTGTGTGAAAGCTTGTGACACTTCTGTCAGATGCTGAGAAAAGGGCGTTGTCCTTATTCAGTTGGCTATCTTTAGTAAGATGAGATGTTGTCAGGCCAAATGTCATTAAAACTAACTAACTTTCCTGTCATACCTGATATGTAATGTTTTAATGTCCAAATAAATGTGAGCACTGTGCATTTGTACTAGACGATAGGCATTCATTTTGCGTTAATTTGTAAAGGACAAACAAAAATGGATAATTTTTAAATCCATAAAATAACTAATTTTACATTCGGGCAACATTACATTATGAAAAACATAACATTTTACATTATGTGTTATGCCACATTGACTTCCGCCTTGTTCACATTCTTGCACATGGGGATTCAAAAGAGAACTTTTGTTTTCCTTTTTAATTTAGGTATGATAGAACTATTGCAATTATTTATTTTGACAACTAATATAGAAAGTTAAACTTTTTTTTTGACAAACTCAGAATTGGTTGAAGAGTTCATTGATTATATAAAACACATTGAAGGTTGAATAATCTTTGGACTACAGTATTTATCTGCATGTTATCTCATCCATGAAGATGCAACAATGTAGAACAAGCTATTGGATATTTTGAGAACCAGAGCCAATCTAACTGAGCAAGTTGAACTTTAGCTATAGTGTGTGCCCTTTTATTACTATTTAATTAATTTTAATATGAGGTGGTGGGTAATAATAAAAAAATATAAAATTCACTCAGTATTCCATGATTCCTAATTCACTACTATCTCAATTACAATTAAGTACAAATTAACTTTATTCAGTTGTGTAGGCACTAAAACAGTCCAATACATTATCAAATCATTTTTAATGATAAAATAATTAAGATTTCTGTGCCACCCCAGACTGGTTACTGGCCCTTGCCTGGCCACCCCTATGAAAAAATCCTGGCTCCGCCACTGCGTGTGTCGGGAAAAAAAACATATCTGAATTTCATCTCTGGCTTCCTCAGCACTTCGTTTAAATTCCTGTGCGAGTCCTCATCCTTAGCAATGGATTTGCTTTCGCAGCAAAGAACCAACATGAACTAAACTATTCCAGTCTCAGCTACAACTACTGCATTTGATGGCGGGTCAAGTAAACATCATTCACGGGCAGCCAATAAAGACCATAGGCTGGCATAATGCATTTTTTGTTACATTATGTAGGGTTGTGCAGAAATTAAGACTGGAATTACTGACGATTGGTTTAAGGCAGTTTAGAATCGGTTCTTTGTTTTGTGAGACAGTAAATCCAGTTATGTACTTTGATTTTTGAAACTTTGCAGAGCTTTTAACTTCACAAAAAGCTATATTACACAATATATTAAAGGTAATATCTGAAAAAGCATAATAGGGGCTCTTTAAAAACCAACCTACTGTGATCTACAAAGTTGTGAATTGATGGTATATGCTTTTGTTGAAGCCATCAAACCACATTATTTCAATTAATTAGGTAAATAATCGTGTTTAACAGTGGAATTCCTGGTGAAAAACTACATTAGCAATGATTCTGCAAAATCTCCTCCAATCGAAAGCACCAACAAATAATGCCAAAAGAATACTTTAGTGCCCATTTACGTCCATGAAGCACTCTGAATTAATGAAGTTAGTCTCCCTATGCTCTCAAACTACTTAAATCCATGCATTAAACGGAAGTTGTGGTAATATTTTCTTCCCTATTGGGACGTACAGTATATCCGAGTGAATCGACTTTTTGAACAAGAAAAAATTTAGGTCATCTATAGATAATCAACATCTTTAAATCAATAGTTTTATTTTTCTCAGTCGTTCTTTTTTATAATGGTTCATACTCCATACCTTTTTGCTTCTAATCACAGTTTGTAATGTAATAAGCTCGTAACTGGTTGGTTTTGTTCACTCTCTCAAGAAGGCTTAAAATGCCTTTGAGAAAAATGAATGGGGAAAACCCTTACGAATATAAGGCAGCTGAAAAAGCGTGCAGGACCTGTTTCACTCTCTATACAGCTGTGTACAGGGGGATTTTTTTAAACCAAACAGTTGGGTTTGTCTATATTTAAAAAAAAAAAAAAAAAAAAAAAACCTGCATTTTTTAGAGTGGTCGGTGATTAATAATGACATTATGTAGAGTGTGGTTCAAACTATTCAAATTAGTGGTCTGTCATACTTTACTATGCTATGGGGTCTAAACATGCACAAACCTTAAATCATTTATAACAAGAGGAACTGCAACACTGATCATAACTGTTAAGTGGAATTGTAAGGTTGTTTACGCACTAAGGCTCTTTTGACAAATTCCTCCTGGCAGGCCTTGCCATTCTCCTTCTTGCCCCCCCAGGCTTTGAGCGCGGAGGCTTGCAGGGCACGGCCGTAAGAGAAAGTGAGGGCCCAGGGTTTGTTCAGGGGACACTGGTTCATGGCGCTCAGATTGATTGAGGCCTCCTCCTCACTCTGGCCTCCGGACAGGAAGGTGATGCCTTTCGGGGAAGAAGATAATAAAGGTTTGAGTTGTGCCTCTTTGTTTCGCAACAAATGGATACTTCAGATATTGTGGCATGTTTTGAGGTATCTGCAAATATCGCATCGCTGGCTAAGAGAATCAGTGTCGAAACATGTCCAATTTACACCCGTAATATAGTCACCTTTAAATCAATTTGCATTCAATTTATAGCTTAGTACATGAGGGTAAATTCCTGCATAGTGGGAGTAACACACAAAAATGAAGATATAGGGCCCTATTTTAACGATCTAAGTGCATGATCTAAAGCGCACAGCGCAAGTGCACTTAGGGCGTGTCAAAATCCACTTTTGCAGGTTTTGGCGCACCCGGCGCATGGTCTAAAAGGGTTGGCGGATTCGCTATTTACATGACGGAATTTGCAAACGAAAAAACTGAACGTGTCTCCAGAGCGCAAACGGATCTGCTTGTGCACGCGAGCAGACCATCAATGACAAGCCGGATTCCTCCATATCTTTATGTACACAATATTAATCTTTTACATTGTAATACTTTTATTTTTAATATTTGGCTGGTTTGTGTGCTGCTGTGTGTCCCTGTGTGTGTACTGAGCAGAGTGTAAGTGCGTTGTGGACCTGCCTATAGACGCACATTACTAACACGCTCTTTAAATAACAAAATAATACTGCGCCACTGACTTTAGACCAGGTTTCAGTTGGTCAATGGCGCAGTCTATTTCAGTTGCTTCAAAATAGCAACGCGCCAACAGTGCGCCGGAACAAGCCTCATTTTCAGACCAGCGCGCCCACGGGCGCACGAATGGGCGCAAATGCATTTGCTATTTAAACAGGCGCAGGACATGAAAATAAAAAATGCATCAGGCTGAAACTAGCAAAAAACACTTGTGTCGCATCTGGTGCTGCATTGCACCGGGTGTATGATAGGGCCCATAGTGTATGTTTTAATAAGACGATGAGCTTTATCAGTGTGTGTTTGCGGGGGTGTTCGACTCACCAGGAACTGCAGGGGGAACAGTGCGACGCAGGGCGGTGACGGTTGCCATGGCAATTTCCTGAGGGGCGTACTTGTGGGAGCAAGAGTGACCAGCGGTCACCATGTTGGGTTTTAGCAGGGTTCCCTCCAGGTACACGTGGTGGTCTGACAGAGCCTTGTACACTGCCGCCAGAACCTTCTCTGTCACATACTGGCATCTCTTCAAGTCGTGGTCACCATCAGGCAGGATCTCAGGCTCCACAATGGGCACGATACCATGCTGGCAGAGACAACAGCAATGCATATTAATAAATCGTGAGATACCTTGTGCATGTCAACAAAAAAAGTCAACAAATTTAATGTAACAAAAATTACATTAACAAAAGGTGCATTCATTAGTTTAGTGATAATTAAAATCTTAAAGTCATCTGAATGTTCTATTACTCACATGAGATAAAGACTTTTCATAATAGTTTTCTAGAAAATGTGTTTTAATTTTATACGGTGTGAAACATGAACTAAACAAACTCACCAACAGCAGTTACATGGAACAAAGCAAGACAACTGAACAATGAAACACAAGGGCTATTTTTATACACAAATGCTGCATTCCAGTTCGCCTACTGCAACCGGATCTGGGCAGATGCTATGTTGTTGTCTGGGAAACCATTTTAAAGAAAATGCTTAAAGGATCAAATTCAGTATACACCTTATTAATAAAACATACTCTGTACATGCAAGCAGATAAACCCAGATTAATGCAACACACACATTTTCGTGTTAAGTGTTTTGTTTTCCAATAAAAAACAATTGAAAGCAAATGCCTAACACAAAATGTAGCACATTTAGCACAATTGGGCTCATCTACTTGTGTATCATCAATAAGGTGTATATTTTATTTGATCTTTTAATATCACTATCAAAGTCACATTAAGTGCTTTTCAAATGAAGTGTTTTAGAATGTCCCGCTGTTTTTAGTAATGTCAATACTGCAGCAGCCCTGCATATGGAACAAAAGTGCTTGCACTTTGTTCACACATCTTTGTTTTTCTTCTTTTGAGTGGTGGATTGAAACAGAAGGAAAACAGAACAGAACAGAAAGTGCTACACTGCAGCCATACGGTTTGGATGTTTTGTGCACAAGTTACGGAACTGAAAACTATGAATTGTGTTATGTCGCTACTTGATGTTCGAAGCAAAAGTGGTTGTAAAGTGTCTTACCATCTGGCAGATGCTGGCATAGCGGGCGAGCACATTGGCATTCTCAATAATGGCAAGACGGGAGGGAGTAGTGGGAGTGATCTTCAACACACTGCGCCATTTAGCAAAGTCAGCGCCGTCTTTTTTATACTGCGCACACCGCTCATACAGCCCATCCAGACCTGAGATGGACATTAATATTAAAGTGTGAACATTAGTGAAGAGAGAGAATCAAATTAATAAATTAAAGTTAAAAGAGTGAGGTTTAGGTTACCCTGTGTGGTTGTCTCTCCGTTGGTGCCGGCCAGAGGTACAACACCCTTGTCCACTTTGATTCCTACCACCATTCCTCTCTCTTTAATCAACTCAGAGAAAAGCTTGCCATCATCAGTCTTCTGATAGAGAGTCTCATGGAAAAGGATGACTCCACCGATGCAGGGCTTGATGCGGTCGTCAGCAGTGAAAAGCAATTGACGGTACAACCTTCTGTTCTCCTCTGTGTTCTCAGCGTTGATGCTCTGGAAGCGCTTTGCAACGCTGCCTAGAAAAAAGAAAGCCACGAAAATAAAGTAAGAATTCCTCATTTGGGTAAACTATCATTTTGGAAGCATATTGAGTCTAAAGTGTACCTGTGGACTCATCAGCTGCAAGAATTCCCTTGCCGGGAGCAACGATCCTCTGAGCAATATCGCTCAGCTCTTTCTTCTGATCAGGGCTCAGGAATGGATACGCGTGAGGCATCTTTACTGAAAGGGTGAAGATGAAATTGGATACAAAGTTCATAGCCAAATAAAAAGTGCTGTGTTAGGACTGTACTACACTGATGGAATCAGTCGGTAATGTCATGGAACTTTAAAAGTAAAATACTAATTTCTGCATTATCAAACAGGTTTCATGAACATCTGCCAATGGTTGTTCAAACAGATCATTTCACCCAAGATTCACTTCATTAGTTGAGTCAATGTTGAGCAAGAAAAATAGCCTATTTATAGACCTCAGCAGTCATGATGTATTTTGTAGGCCAACCCTGAAGTTAGCCACAAAAGACGAATAGATTTTTTCCATTGGCTTTTGGGTTATCACAGAAAATAAGCTGCATGACATATAAAAGTTTATGATTCCTACATGTGTTGATCATCAAGATAATCTGCACGAATGCACACACTCTTGAAGCCTAAATACAGTCACCAGAAGTAAAAAGTTAAAGTTAAACAAACTACACAAACTTTAACCAAGCTGGGATCCACATTCAGTGCCCCCTCTAACCCCATGCCGGTACTAGTGACTCAAAGGGATGTTGTGGTGAGGAAGTTGAACTTTATTTCAAACTAAATACAGAGGATTTTTTTTTTTTCGTCAAACATATACAAAATATGTCTGCTATTGTCAGAGTTGTTTCCTTTTATCTATTCCTTCTCTATTTATAAGACTTCTGCTTTTCTTTTTTGATGAAGAGGGAAGTATACTGTGACGATATGCTTAACTCGCTCGACTTTCTTTTCTTTCCTCACAACGACTGTCACTTGCCTTCTCTTTCTGTCTCCCTCAAGAGTTATATAAGTGTAAAGCCTTGCTTGAGGAGGCCTACTCTCATTGTTGACCTTTATGTGAAGTATGTGGGACAAGCTCTTTTCCTGTCACCCCCTCCATCCTATCTCTGCCCTTTTTGACACTACTGCCTACCAGTTCAGACTATATATAAACTAGCAACTACCAGCTGCACTGTTGCTGACCAGCTGCTCTTGCATGAGGGTGATTGCATAAAAAAAGAAAAAAAAAAGAAAAAAAAAGTATATTACATTTTGTTTTATTTGAGACTGGAGTTCATTCAAATCAGATTACCAAAACAAACTAACAAACAAACAAACAAGCAAAGGACACTGCATGCCTGCAACCCATAGAGTAATTTATTATTTATTATAAGTAACCCTCAGAGACCCAAGCATTTATTTCGATGATATATTATTCTATTTTTAAATGGTTAAAATAATACAATGTAAAATAATATTACAAATTCAATTAAATCTATTCCTACTAGTGCTGTCAATCGATTAAAGAAAATAACTGATCAATCATAACATTTTCTGTAATCAATTGCTATTAATTCTTTAATTAATTATCATACCTATCATTAAAGTTTTTAATACATTTTTATATTGTAATAATTTCACAGTTAATCTACAAATTAATGTAGAAACAACATGTTTCAACTGTATTTATAAAACAACATAAAGACAATGTATGAATGAGTACAACATAAAGTCGGTGTATGAATGAGTGAGTGGATGGGTGAATGTGAGGCTATGTAAAGCGCTTTGGTGGCCATAGGTCTATGAAAGCGCTATATAAATGCAGTCCATTTACCATTTTACAATAGGGCATACTTTTGTGCATTTTTGTCCGTTCAAGCATGAAAGAGAACTCAATACGGCTGGTGTGCTGTCTGAAGTGGTTTTCTGTGTGCATGAGTCCTGTGTGTGTCTGTCACACAGACAGGAGATGCACAGCAGACAGGAGATTCACAGACAGTACAGATTTAAGCTCTTTTTTTTTTGCGTCTTATCGTGCATGAATGGTTTAATAGCAGTTGAATGAATGATAGCGTGATCACATACGCAGCAGGAAAAGCATGACGAAAAAAAAAAAGATTCCGTGTTAATTGCGTTAATATTTTAAAAAGAATTATAGCATGAGTTAACGCGTTAATTTTGGTCTTCTGTAGAATACTTTAATTTGCATATTTAAAGGCCTACAGTACAGTTGCATTGACCTTTATAAGAGCAGGCTGAAGGATGCATGCCAGACCAGTCTTCTGACACTTTAGACTATTTTGAATCATTCCGAATAACATTAAATATATTTAAAATCTATATTAAAATCCCATATTTAGATGGAGATTTATATATACAGTATATGGCAATATTCCATTTATATATAAGGAATATTGCCATTTTTGTCATTAAATGTGGATCATATTTGATCTAAAACAGTCAGTATAGGTAGTGACCATATTGCTGGGAGATTCAAATTGTACATATTTTCCAACTAAAAATTATATATTCCTAAAAATATATGAAAAATCAATAGTTTAATTGCTTTGAACCAGTGTTAAGTAGATCTTGCACCAAAAGTCACACATAAAAAGCCTTTAGATATTTAGTCAGCCTTTTGCAATATTTAGCACTAGTGCATGATAATATTTATTATAGTTGTTGTGGTAAGATGCTTTGTTGCAGTTATGATGACACTTTACTTACTATAAGTAACTTTGCAAATACGTCAACTAACTTTCTTTTGACGGTCTTGCAAAGCTACAGATATTAGCAGATATTAAGCAGACAGTCTACTAATACTTTAATGGCTGCTAGTTGACATGTAGTTGCAAAGCAACTTATAGTTAGTAGAATGTAGACCATCGAAATAAAGTGTTACCAAAAAGGTTCTGTCTGTTTTCAAAGTAAACGTTTTGTAATCAGGAAGGAAATAAATATAACTCTGGCTTCCTCCACCTCTTACAAGTGTTTTGCACAGATAAAGCCGCCACAGTGTCCTATTTTTATTGTTCTCTTAATTATGCTAATTAGAACTTTGATAGACTTCAATGTCTTCTCAAGACAGAATTTAGATGTGTTTTAAAATAATATTCTTACCTCTCTTGCTGAAAGGAGAACAGACAAAATGGAGTGGCCCTTGAAGCGAGGGAGAGAGAAAGAGAGAGGTGAAGAAAAAAGACCTGGCTCAGACCACGACCAACCGACTGGGACTGTATTTATCCAGCATTATGACCCCTCACATTCAGCTGTCCTGCTAAAAATAGCTCCTCCTGACACTGGAGAAGAGTGGCAACATTCCCAAGCATGAAAGAAAGCGAGGGAGACAGATAAAAGAGAGGGGAATGAAGTGTGTTTAGGGTCAAAAGACTTACAGTTGAGTGTGTTCTTGTGGAAAAAAGTTAAAGGCTGCAGGGAGACCTCTAAAGAGGGAGAGATATGAGTAAGTTGGGTAATACAAACACGTGTCAGAATCTACAGCATGCACTTTTGTTAGAAACTTAATCTGACAATAGCAGCATGGCGACCCTTGACCTTTCATTGGCTTTTAAACAGCTGCAGGTCAGAGCAGTGGAGTAGGTTGACCCTGGCTGAGGCTCGGGATCTTTTTTCAGCAGCCTGATTTTTTTTTTTTTTATGAAAAAAATGTGATATAGCATTAACATTTTAGCGGCACTTACTGGACAGTTCACTTTGAAAGTGTCAAGAAGACACGAATCGTGGAAGAAGCAACGCAATATAATTTTGTAAAAATGTTGCTAGTTGCCACAGGCATGTTTTTCCAGTGTTGGTATTAAAACTAACTCTTTCCCAGTCAGCGTTTTTTATTTATTTTAGTTGGTAACCACTGCCAGCATTTTTAAAATCATTCTCACAAAACTTTCATGGCCCCTAGAATATTTTGTTTAATGAATATCTGAACATCAAAAGAAAGATCAGAGCCTCTGCTTTTAAACAACAACAAAACATTAATCTAGCCTCATGCATTTTTTTATCAACACTTGAACTGTGGGTAAGTGTCATTAAAAAAGCAACATTATGAACAAAAAGCTGAGAAAAATCGTGTTTTTATCAAACACTACAATGATCAAGTAGATTGCGTCCATCAACAAAGTTTGCACAGTCCTATACCTCATGGATGGTTACGTTAGGCAGTTTTGATTTATATGCTGTTTAATGTTTGATGATCGTGTTATTTTACATGTGCATTAAGCAATGCTTATTTAGGGTAAATTCCAATCAGAAGTGAAAATCCCTATTACTCATTGGGTGCAGGGAACTTGTGTGTCATAATGAAGCCATTTGGAACGCACTTGGTGAAGGGATCAGTGAAAGATGATGTAATTTCCTCATCCACTTCACATGGAATGTTACCATGACAAAGCTAGGCAGCAACAACAGGAGCATCTTATTATTGCTGTAAATATAACACAAATAAATGCACATTTATAATAAAGTTATTAAAGGGGTGGTATAATGCCCTTTTCACAAGATGTAAAATAAATCTCTGATGTCCCCAGAATGTGTGAAGTTTTAGCTCAAAATACCCCACAGATATTTTTATATATAATGTTAAAAGTGTCACTTTTTGAGGGTGAGCAAAAACGCACCGTTTTTGTGTCTGTCCCTTTAAATGCAAATGAGCTGTAGCTCCCGGCACAGAGGGCGGAGCTCGTTCTCAACAGCTGGTTCTTAGCAGCTTCGATTACCTCACACAGACATGCACTGAACATTTAAAAAACTTTTAGCCTTTTATGTTCAAACTGGAGTCAGACAAAGATGGAGAGACTCAAGAAGAATTGAAAACATTTAGACAACATTTCTGAATGGTTAGTTGATGAATTTATGTAGCTCATGTGTCATGTCATGTTATGTGTATCTTTTAGTCTTGATTAGCATATTCTGTCTTGATAATCTATAAATGTGTTCGGGGTGGGGCGGGGCGGGGTTTATGTAAATTCTAGGGTTGGTGATGTCACTAACCCGGGAGGAATGTGGTGAAGTCTCTACCAGCCGTTTGTTGTAGTCCTTAAAAAACGATTTCTTTAAAAGCAAATATCTCCCTTTGCTTTGAACTTTGAGCGTCGTAACTTTGCAGATGTTGCTTATGCTCAAACAGCAACATTACACACTAACAAAAGTTAGAAAAGTGAAATCATAGTCAACCACCCATTTAAAATATTCTTTATGTGTATGGGTGTGTATGTTTTCCTGATCTGCTCTTAACTTTATAAGCATTAAACACATAAAGCATTAAACACATTTCTTACATATTAAACTTTTTTAAACTTAATTTGAAATGTATGGCAAAAATGTGTCTAATAAAGCACAACAAAACAAAACAAAACAACTTGAGTTATTCGTTTTATACATTAACTCCAACTCTCCTGCCATTTCAAGATATAAAATGAATTGCAAGTGACTTGTCACTTATCATGCGTGTGACTGTATCAACAAAAGCGCATGAGTAGTCAAACTGAAACAGTCTTTTCATAAACAGAGAACACACAAGAGAATTAGCATAACAACCACTTAGCACAAACATTGATGACACGAAACAAAGAACAGAATGAACTGAGGGCTTAAATACACACACAAAGATTGTTAACTTAACAAGAAACACTTGCATAACTTCAATGACCATTGAAAAATAAAATCAATGGCCATGGAGACAAATCAGCATGGGAAACAAAGGCAAACAGGAACTGAACACAAAACCAAAACTGACTGTACATGTCATGTAGCATTACGCCATCAAATGCCATGTACGTAGATATTATGTTTATATAGTGGATCGATACAAATAACACAATAGATGTTTTGGAACTTTTGATATTTATTGCCCCTAAACGGGCCACAACTGGGCAAAATTAAATTATGCTTGTTAAGCACTATACCAAAAAGAAATACCAAATATATACACTCTTTGTAGTGCAAAAAAATTAAATAAAAAATTCTTCAGACAATTGGTAGATATACTGTACTTCAAGTATTTTCTTCCTTGAAAAAGTAGAACAGTGTAACAATATGAGGTATACCAAGGAAGAACAGTAAAAAAAGTATTTGCCTCTCGGCTCACGTCGGTTTCACACTGCATGCGTTAGCAGAGCGTAAGCAGCGCATATTTTTTTCGGCGCCTATGTAAACAGATTAAAGCCTTCACACTGCACGCAGAGGCTGCGCGGCAGTGCGTAGCAGAGCAGAAGCAGCAGTACCGCGATCGTTTCGCGGAGCCAAAGGAGCCCTGGACGCAGACGGCGAACAGATGGAACCGTGCGACACCGCTGATCCTGGAGGCCACGATGGAGCCACATTGACGACCGTCCAAGGAGTAGCCAGGGTATCAGAGGGCTGATGTGGACCCAGAGTGACTGAGGGCTGAGGTAGGGCCGAGGTGGAGCCGCAGGGAGGGCGGAGCCAGATGAAGCCTTAGGTGGGGAGATACGGAGCACAGCAGACAATTTGCAGGTCCGTGGCGCAGGCGAGGCAACATCTGATTGAGGTCGAGCGGGGGGATCGAGGGATCCCAGTGGAGCCGTAAGCCTGATAACCCCAGGTGGAGAAGAGGGTGGGAGGAGCCAAGGCGGGGGAGTCTGGACGATGGGCAGAGGTGGAGTGACGGGATCAGCGGCTGGAGGTGGAGCCACGGGACACCTATGGAGGGGGATAGGGGTCCAGGAGGAGCTGGATGTTGGAAGGGCCCTAGGTGGATCCACGCCACAGAGTGGAAACTAGGCAGAGGAACTGGCTGAAGTTTAAAGAGGAGGTGGGAGGAGGCAGGACGCAGAAGACTTGGAGCTGGGCAGGACCGGCGTAGATGCAGGAGAACTGGAACTGTCTCCTCTCCGGACACAGGAGAGACAGGGTAACATTCTCTTCAAACAAAAACAACACAGATGCCAGAGGCAGCTCGCACTCATGGTGGAATTGTGGGCGGGGCTGCAATCCATACCCTCGAACTCCAAGAGCATTCGCACTGTGTTGCCGGCTCACACACCTGGTCAGACAGCTTGCGAGGCTCAGACTCGCTCCGCTCTATTTTTCAGCATAGGCTTGTGCATCGCGGCAGGCTTCGGCTTACTGTCTGTGGTGGGCTTAGGCGTTTCATTGTGAAAAAGGATCCTCCGTGATGGAGATCCTAAAACAAATACCAATAATGGCCTTGGTTCTGGGAGGAGGAGGCGAGGTATTGCTGGTGAGTTCATACTCTTTTGAGGGCTCATTATTAAAGTGACCATCGCATGTTCCCTGTGCTTACGGACTTGTGGAAGGGCCCTTCAGTTGTTCACTTTAGTTTGGAACGGCCCTACAAATGGTGTCCCCTTCCCGAAGTGCCCTTCAAGGGTGCAAAAATGGTGTTTGGAATTCGCACACCGCTCGTTTCTGCTTCTTTTTCACCTGTGTTTTGATCTGGAGATTCTGTTCTCTTTCCGAAGATGTGTAATAGTGCCCCCTAACATATTACAGTGAAAACATGAATTGCCAGAAATTTCCGTCAATGGCGAGGAAGCTTTCGTGTCATAAAAAAGGAAAATTCTGTCAATAGTGGGGAAAGAGTTAATATACAGGTGTCAGTGAGGGACATTTAACTATAAAGTGACATGCATTTATCAAATGTATTGATAAAAAGAGATTTTATTAACGATGTTTCACAGAGCTAAATATTAGGAAATTGACCCACTGGTCTTGCTCACTTATTAAAGCTATATTTTATGTTTAGGTAAGGTATTGCCTATAAAAGGGAAGCATAAAGAAACATGCCTTACAACATGCAGTTTTACCTCAACAAAAAAGCCTTCTGTTGGTAAGTATTTGTAATAGAGAGCATTGAGAAAGACTTTCAGATGTTTAGGGTAACCTCTCCATGCTGAGCCTTATTCATCTGTATTTTGAGGAATAGATTAGTTTTTAGCTGTATTTTCAACCAACTGGTGATACTGTTTCATTGTATACAATACTTTTCGCTAGAATTCAAAGTGCCCATTTTTTTTGCAAAGGTGTATAAAGTGATTATAAGGTTTTTGGAATTTCCGTAAGCCTATTAGAGCATGTGCGTGGGTTGCATGTATTTGGTTCACACTTCATATATGCTTAAGATTTCCAAGCTGTGAGTGTATGTGTATAAGATAAGAAAATGTGAACGATTCAGTGTTTGACGCAGTGGGCAGAAAAAAGAAAGAAAGAAAAAAACTGTCAACTAGACCAATAGACAGGAAGACATAGGCTACATAAAAGACAAAGTGTGAAAGAGAAATTCACTGCTGTTGTGTTAGCAAGCTTAAAAATTGCAACACCTCATCTAATATATTTACACATCCATGGTATGACAAAAAATAGTACATCTCTTCTACGGTAATATCTTTTAAGCAACAAAGATAAATAAACTCTTGCTATGTGAGTGTCAGTGACATTTATATTTTCATTATGAAACTTTCCACTGATCAAAGAGATGTATTTGCTTTTTCTCTCATCTTTGCAGATGGTCTGACTAAGTACAAAGGGCGATTTAACCACCAAAGAGTTTCCACTTTGCTGTGGTCCTGTATCTCATCCCCAAAGACAATGCAATCATTTTTATGTCTTACACTACATTTACAATTTGTATGCCTTAAGCACAAATTCATTATTAATAGTTGTGACTAATGAGATAAGACAAAAGGCTTCACTGAGAAATATTAAGGAGTAACATGGGCAGTTTGAGATTGTTTGATTGTGTTGATGTTAAGATAAATGAAAGCATAACTAATGCTGTCATGAACCCACAGGAAGTTGAATAGCGTTGAGAGCCGAGAACATAATTCATAAATTAATAAATTCTGATGTAATGGGAAATAAATATTTATGTCAAAAGGACACTTTTTAATGTATACACATCTAAAAGGCAATCCAAAAAAATGTGGGTAAACGATGTATAATATTTAAGGAACTAAACACAGTCTAGTAAAAATACACAGATAGAGGAAGTGGCCTTGTAGTTGTTATTAATAATGAGAGAGAGAGAGAAAAATCTTAACTCAACTACATGCCATTAATATTCCTTTTATGCACATTCAAACATTTACAGAGTTTGATAAACGTTTTTAAGCAGCACGCAATTTAAAAATTTCATCTGATAAGACTTTAAGGAGTGTGTGAATGTATCTTGCTTCTCTCATATAAAAACAATGTTCTCATTATAACTAGTGTATAATGTAAGTCTTTGTAAATAATTCAGTTTTTTTCCCGGTAGTAAGATGAAAACATAATGTGATTTAGAATAAAACAATAACCCCAGGTTTCACAGACAAGGCTTAAGCCTATAGTCCCAGACTAAAATACTTGTTTGAGCTGTTTGAACACTGCCATTTCTTAAAATATGTCAGTAAAAAAGGAAAAAAAGTTGGCACACCATGGCTCGAAAAATATATGAAAATGTAATAATGGACTCACACACAGGTGGTAACGTTTCGAGCGTGTAGGCTCTTCGTCAGACAATTAAGAGTTGAACACACCACGCCTTTATACTCACAGGTGAAATATATATATATATATATATATATATATATATATATATATATATATATATGTAATAATACCAATGTCACCCAGAAAAACAAATAAAGGCAAAGGAAAAAATACACAAGTAATGCATATTAAATGTGAGAATCAAAGTCGCAGCCACAGAGTCGCAGCCATGTTGTTGAATATCGTCACACGGTGACACCGCAGTCCGAGAACACATTCAGAACATCAACACTCCTGGTCATGTGGTATTGCTTAAATATACTATTTCTTGAAGTTTAAGGTCATTTCCTGGTTCATTTATCTTTCAGGACATCATTTTTGCTTTGCTCAGATCCGTTATGTACACATCATCTGCGTTATTTGCTGTCCCTCCTTAGTCATATGCACCTTTCTCAATAAATATTCTTGTGCTATGTTTGCTTTGCATATATCAGGCAGTTGGCTCCATTCATACCATCCTGTCTCGTGACCCTGATATGACCATGGACTGGGATTTCTGCACCTGTTTGTACCTGTTTTGTGGTAAGATCAAACAGTGAAACAGTATTCCTGTTTTGATGTTCATCAAGGTTTTTCAAATTGTCATAAAACTGCACAGTATACGTTAGCATCTGTTGTGGAAATATTAATAATCAAAATGTATAATGTCGTTAAAATTCGAATGATTTTGTGTTTATATTTTCAGCTGTTTTTGATTGTTTTGGTTGTTTATGTTAGGCACCTATTAATTTATTTTATTGTGTTTCTGTCAAAAAATTGAAGGGTTGAATGTAGTTTTGATAACATTTATTTGTTAAAAATTAGGTGAAATACTGCTTCAAATTTGGAGATGTGTAGAGCAGGGTGTGCGAGTGAGCTCTTTATTAGTCATGAGGATGTGGGCTTGCAATTTAGTCCCTTTCTATGACAAAGAAAAACACCCATAAACAGGGACAAAAGGTGCTGACCACTTCTGTGCTTGACTGTGTGGATCCTTAGGTGTTTTTATGCCTAGCACTCTGTAGTTCTTCCTGCCCCTTTTGAAGGGCTTCAGACTGAAAACAGTGACGAGCCATTGGCTCCGACATTGAACATTTTAGGAGCCAAAAGACTTTTGTAACTGCAAAAGTAGTGATAGACTAAACAGTAGATGGTTGTTCACCAGCACAAGTCGTCCATGTTCTCAGTCTGATGCAGTGGCTGCAGATCTACATGGAGCTGCATTGAACTCTTTTGGTGACATTTACCAACGGTCTCTTGCCAAAAGTCGCTAACGATTAGTTTGCAACAGGCACCAACAGTTTTTTCCATCTTATTTTTGCAAGATTACATTTTGTTGTAAACTTTAATCCAGTGATATATTTGTTTATTCAGTGCATACATTTTATATGAAATCATACCGTAGAAATGATTAGTTATCGAGTTAGTTAGTCTGATTATTTCTGATGAGTTCGACCATTGGTATTTTTCTGTAGTAATCCCAAATTACATTTCCTAGAAAATGAATATGTCATTGCAAACATGATGTTTGCAGGTCAAGAGGGGAACGGAGCAAGGCCGGTAGCACGAGTGATAATGAGCGTGTCCCTCCTGTGTTTCAGCACCAATGGAACAAAGTTTGTTGATGAGGGAAGAAAGAGGCGGGGAACGGCAAACATTAAATTTTAAAATAACAACAAAATGAAAGTAAAGCGGCAGTACCTCTCAGATGACTGCAACATAAACTAAAATAAAGCACCAACATAAAGTCCAGGCCTGGTCCTCTCTCGTCTTCCTCTTTCGTCACTCCTCGTTTTATCCTTCCGGAGCTCCTCTGTGGGACTCGAGAACACAGTGGCTCGCAGGTGACACTCATTAACACTCGTGTCATCGGACTTGCTCCATTCCCACAGCTATCGGCCCTGCCCCGCTTGCCACATGTGTTAAAGATTAGCACCCTGACAATCAGTTTATTCAGTGCGATGATGCATCTTCTCCATTGACTTTCATTTAAACTCTCTCCTTTGTTGATCATTTCAAGATGGCAGCACTGTATAGTGAGTTTAGAGCAGCCAAATGTTTATCAATACACATGCTTGTTGTATTCACAGTCGGAAAGTCATGATTAAGTATCTGAAAATAGCATATTAAAACTTAAAACATTCTCAGTAAAAATTCTCAGCCACATTTACTAGAAACTATTATTTCACAGCATTGGTTTGGCAACTTCCTTATCTGAGTTACCAGTCTTCCTCTTCACCTCTCTCTTTCATTCTGTCATCTGAGAAGTCAAACAGTCTTTTTCTGTTTGTTTCCAATGTCAGTTAATCAAACAACATGTTTTCTTTATAAAACCACTATAGGACAGGATAATTACTTGCAACTAAAATGATTTATTATGATTAATAATTTAAATAGTAAGATTAATCAATTAAAATATTCACAGCCCCAAAGATCAAACTTAATATTTTTTTTCAAACCGGATAAATAATTGTTTGTACATGAAAAGGATTATATTTGGGGATCGAAATCCTGGGCATCAAAAAGTGTGAAAAGCTCTGAAATAAAATATATCTAAAAAGATATGAGAAATAAAACAAACAAACTGTAAAATTCCCATTTAAAAGGGAACCTATACTTAAAGAGGTTGTTCTGCATAATTAAGCAAGTCACAGTTCTCATGCAATATGGGGAGGATGAAAGATCTTTCTGGAAATGAAAAGCATAGTGCAATTGCTTTCAAAATGCATGAAAACAACTAATATTTTGTGAAAACTGAATAGAGATTATTGAACTGTCCATCCATAGACCATCCATTGTAGTACAGCATTCATCAGTGAATAAACCTAATTAAAAATCCGTCTTGTATTTCTAAACCCACTGTAAACGTCTCTTTTTGTGAGCTTTGGTTTGGGGTGTTGGAAATGCACAACTATTTAACAGATCTGTCAGATTGATATCAGTTATCTAAAAAGATATGAGAACAAACAAACACTTTCTTTGAAAAACTAAAATCTGAATATTTATTTTACTGACATCCTACTGATATAATAATTTGGAACACACACATAGGGAAAACAATATAGTATAGGTTGGGCAGGGGGTTGTTTCCCCTCCACAAGCTTAGCAAAAAGTGCCAGACAGCTCTAGTGAAATGCAGCCTGCTGACGTCTCTCCTCTGCAGCTACTTCCCTTTTCTCAGCCAAATGTTTTTTTTTTAGCTTAAAAATGTTGAGATATTACTGAAAAACAGGACCAGGAGACCAAATAAGATGTTTTCTAAATAATCATATGTATTTGTTTTTTAAAACGTTTGCAGTCGCTGACTAACCCTAACAATTAACATATATTTATGTATGTGTTGGTCTTAATTTGCATCATTTAGCATTTCAGTCAGTGCTGATGTTCAACATTGACCCTGTGACCTGGAAATACTTCACAAGAAATAATGATGTTGGCTTTGGCTACAGAGTCATACAGAGAGATACATCTAGGTGAGAGAAACACAGATTATATCTATCTATCTATCTATCTATCTATCTATCTATCTATCTATCTATCTATCTATCTATCTATCTATCTATCTATCTATCTATCTATCTATCTATCTATCTATCTATCTATCTATCTATCTATCTATCTATCGGGAGGTTTGATTGTTAAATTGATTTAAATCAACCCAATGCAATTTAAACATTAAATATATTTGAAACCAAACACATGTTTTTCTTTATTTTTCCATAGTTTGCTTGTGAGTGATCCTTTAGTACAGTACAGCAGCGATGCAAGAGGACAAGTTTATAGTTGTGCCATTTCACAGGAAACTTGCCTGCCGGTGACAATTAATGGTATTTAACTTTTCATATCACACATTTTACACATAATAAGTCTGATTTGACATGTACAATCTAACCGATTTTTGTCTATGCAATGAAAGTGCCTTCTGAAGCTGTTAACATGTCTCTTGGGCTTTTTATGACTAAGGACACACAATCTTCTAATTCAGTGGTAAGTGATATGCTCATCCTGACACGAAAAAACAACACATTTAAACTATACAGATTTTTTAGGCTAATGTTAGGCTGAGAATATTGCAATTAATATGATTTAAATACTTATGGGGCTATGTGTAGAATTCCAAAACCCTTGTTATTTTTAGCAATAAGCTGAACTGAAGTAAAGTATTTAGATATACAAAAATGGTGCACTCATATTACTAATGATTAGGAGAAAGTGCAACACGCAATATAAATAAAACACCAGATTGCAGATTGATAAATCTGTACTTCGGTACTGCAGCTGCCGTTAGAAGCTCTGTTTGCTATAGAAACAGTCATTGTTATGAGTCACGTGCTTAGGACTGCACATGCGCATTGGCTGGTCTAGCCTGAAAAATAAGCTTCTTAACGCTATTTGAGCATAATGAACAACATTTATGAGACAGTTGTTGTAAGATTTCATTGGTAATTTCAAATATGAAATTTAATCGTAAGCTTGGTGAACAGCTTTGGAGGATTTGATGTTTCCCCATTAAGATTTAGGATCTGTACTTGCATGACTGAAATAGCTGCCTGAGAAGCGTTTTGTTACAAGCTCTTTACACATTAACAATAAAAAAGTAATTATTAAATGAAAGTCCTTACATATAGCCCCTTTAGTTAATGCTTATAGTAATTGTATATATTGCTCTTCGCAGAACAGTGAAAATGGCTTCATAAATATTCAGTGTTTGATGTGCGTATCGATAAAATGAAAAACTCGTACTCTCCCTCAGGTTTGTGGTTCAACCATTCCTAAGGACTGCAAAACAATTACTACCCTTAATGGTATGTGCTTTAATATCAGTGGAAACAATGTAGTGAGTGCACCGATACCAAGTGCTTTGAGAAGTAAGTCAAATGAAAAAGTACCTAAATCCCTGTCCTTTTCTATTGCTTTTTTGATAATCTAATCATATGCTGAACTCCTCATTCACAGGCTGCCCTTTAGAAATAGATATTGCTTTTCTAATGGACGGCTCTGAGAGTGTAGAAGTCCCAGATTTCATTCAAATGAAAACTTTTGTTACAACCATAATCCAGAGTTTTTCCGAGTGCAATTCTCAGGTATGATTATATGTTTTGATGATTCCAGAAGGCCTTTAGAGACCCATAAAGTGTGGTTCACATTGCAGCCAACCACCAGTTTAGACAGGAACAGGACTGACATGTGTGAATGTTTTCTTGTCTTTTAGTTTGCTGTTGCACAGTACTCCACTGGTTATGAAATTCACTCCAAGTTTGAAACAGTTAAAGACATTAATTCATGGAGGACAAGAATAGGAGAGATAAAACAGCAAAGAGGATGGACCTACACTGCGAAGGCTATAAATAAACTTATGTACGACACCCCTAATGTCATCAGCATTCTAGTATCTCAAAATTCCTCTTCAAAATGTATTAGTGCAAAGTTCATTTTCAAATCTAACATTTACAATTGTAGTCGAAATTATTCCACCCCCATTGCAAATCCGGTTTATTGTCGTGGCAAAATGTACAGACTTTCAGCTGTTTGCAATGAACAAATCAAACAAAAGTAATTGAAATAGCTCAACACAACAAATGGTTCAAGTGGTTTCCGCAAATTTCCGCAAAAAATGCAACTTTTAATGACTTACTTAATTTCGATTACAACTGTAGTTCTTTTCTGTGTTCAAATATAAGTATAAAATACACTCACCTAAAGGATTATTAGGAACACCTGTTCAATTTCTCATTAATGCAATTATCTAATCAACCAACCACATGGCAGTTGCTTCAATGCATTTAGGGGTGTGGTCCTGGTCAAGACAATCTCCTGAACTCCAAACTGAATGTCAGAATGGGAAAGAAAGGTGATTTAAGTAATTTTGAGCGTGGCATGGTTGTTGGTGCCAGACGGGCCGGTCTGAGTATTTCACAATCTGCTCAGTTACTGGGATTTTCACGCACAACCATTTCTAGGGTTTACAAAGAATGGTGTGAAAAGGGAAAAACATCCAGTATGCGGCAGTCCTGTGGGCGAAAATGCCTTGTTGATGCTAGAGGTCAGAGGAGAATGGGCCGACTGATTCAAGCTGATAGAAGAGCAACTTTGACTGAAATAACCACTCGTTACAACCGAGGTATGCAGCAAAGCATTTGTGAAGCCACAACACGCACAACCTTGAGGCGGATGGGCTACAACAGCAGAAGACCCCACCGGGTACCACTCATCTCCACTACAAATAGGAAAAAGAGGCTACAATTTGCACGAGCTCACCAAAATTGGACAGTTGAAGAATTGAAAAATGTTGCCTGGTCTGATGGGTCTCGATTTCTGTTGAGACATTCAGATGGTAGAGTCAGAATTTGGCGTAAACAGAATGAGAACATGGATCCATCATGCCTTGTTACCACTGTGCAGGCTGGTGGTGGTGGTGTAATGGTGTGGGGGATGTTTTCTTGGCACACTTTAGGCCCCTTAGTGCCAATTGGGCATCGTTTAAATGCCACGGCCTACCTGAGCATTGTTTCTGACCATGTCCATCCCTTTACGACCACCATGTACCCATCCTCTGATGGCTACTTCCAGCAGGATAATGCACCATGTCACAAAGCTTGAATCATTTCAAATTGGTTTCTTGAACATGACAATGAGTCCACTGTACTAAAATGGCCCCCACAGTCACCAGATCTCAACCCAATAGAGCATCTTTGGGATGTGGTGGAACGGGAGCTTTGTGCCCTGGATGTGCATCCCACAAATCTCCATCAACTGCAAGATGCTATCCTATCAATATGGGCCAACATTTCTAAAGAATGCTTTCAGCACCTTGTTGAATCAATGCCACGTAGAATTAAGGCAGTTCTGAAGGCGAAAGGGGGTCAAACACAGTATTAGTATGGTGTTCCTAATAATCCTTTAGGTAAGTGTATGTTTGGGTGGTTTGGAGAGAAAAACAGTAATGCGTTTCTGAGTTTGAATCGGCAATACCTATAAGAAATATGGTGCAAAAACAACTGTACCTCTGCTGTACACTGAAAAAACAACATTTGGTGTAGAAACAATTTTCAACTAGAAATTGCTTGTACATTTTACAATTAATTACAAAGAAACAGCAAGTAATACATTGAATTAAATGTGACATTTTGAAGTAGAAAGACTGAAATAGTATTTTCTTATAAAAGTACTGTAGCAATCTGTTTTATTTGCAACTTTGTGTATATGCATATTCAACTTATAATAGCAATCCTGATTTGTAATCTTCAAATGCTTTTCTTATTTTCAATGTACAGGGATGAGCTCTTCATAACTGAAGGAGGGGTGAGGCAATCAGCAATTAAAATCTTAATTGTTATCACTGATGGTAGCTCAATTGATGAACCTCATCTCAGAGGTGCTGTTGAAAAGGCAGAAAAGAAGAATATCATCCGATTTGCTGTTGGGGTAAGATCCATGCATTTTGTCAACAAATCACTCTTTTAAGTCAGGTCTTTTCAATGAATCTGTTGATCCGGTACAAAATACTTGTGTATTACAAGAAGGTCCAATTATACTTAACATTAACGGTTCACCTAACATTAGAACAATGAGCAATACATTTGTTACATTATTTATTAATCTTTGTTCATGTTAGTTCATTATAGCTCAGTTCCATTTAATAATATTAAAAGACAACTTTTAAGTTTGTAAATGTAGTATTAGTAAATGTTGACCAAGAACTTAGGGCACTAGAAAACATGAACAGAACAACCAAACATAACGCAACGAGAAGTGACAAAGAACTGAACGAAACACATAGCTTAAATAGACAGAGCAAACCAATCAACGAAATGAATAACAGGTGAACTTAGGAATATACACGTCACATTACTCCCCCCTCATGGAAGGCGCAGCCCTGCGCCGTAAAAATTGTCCAACTGAGCAGAGAGGTTTAGGGCTTAAGTGGGGGACGGAGAGCAGGGATATGGGACAGGCAGGACCAGAGTGGAGACGAAGGTCGGAGGAGCCAAGGTGGAATCCCCAGCAGAAGGGCCAGGATGCAGGCCCATAGCGGAGTTGTAAGGAGAAGTCATGGAGGAGGCTTGACAGATGGATCCGATGGTACATTTACATTTTACATTTATTCATTTAGCTGACGCTTTTATCCAAAGCGACTTACAATTGCTATATATGTCAGAGGTCGCACGCCTCTGGAACAACTAGGGGTTAAGTGTCTTGCTCAGGGACACATTGGTGTCTCACAGTGGATTCGAACCCGGGTCTCTCACACGCATGTGTCTTATCCATTGCGCCACCACCACCCCTATATGGTAGTGGAGAGCCGGGGCGAAGCTGAAGGGTTGACAGGACCAGCGACATCGAAGGTCCTGGAGGACAGCGCGGAGCCGCAGCGATGAGCAACCGGGGCAGAGCCAGGGCTCTGGAGGACTGAGGAGAAAGCTGAGCGACCTAGGACCAAGGTGGAGCTGGAGGGAAGGAGGATCCCGCAAGAGCCATAAGGGTGGAGGGATGAGGTGCAGCCGAAGGCCCGGAAGTCCATGGCGATGAGTGACAACTGACCAAGGTGAAGACAGAGGGACGAAGAACCCCACTGGAGTTGCAGGGACAAAGGTCCCAGGTGGAGCCGAGAAGGGCGAGAAGCCAATGTGGCACCAACTGCTCGACAGGCTGAGGTGGAGTTACAGGCCCGGAGGTTCTGGGCAGAGCTGTGGTCGACACTCCAGGGCTGAACTGGCTAACACAATGTTAAAGCTGAAGGGCAGTGCAGAGAAGACAATGCAGGCAGGACATAAAGACCGGGAAGTGCAGACAGGAATTTCACAATTAACTCTTTAGGGAGACACAGAACAGACAAATATCTCGTGAATGACACTCTTGACTGACACAGAACAGGCATACAATTCTTATAAGGCAGACTCGAAACATTCAGAGGAGGTGGGAGTGGGAGACAGGGTGAGAACACTGACATCAATAACACAGGCTCAGTGCACAGGGAAACAGGTGTTGCACACTCACTTGCAAAGACAATTAGCAACTCTTCCTCTACAACGCGTTGTAAATTTACACGTTACAACTTTATTGTAACGCATTACCAAAACGTGGTTAATTTTATTATATTATAAGCTTGAAACTCTAGTCCCCATTCATTAACAGTGACCATTACAGCGTTCACAATGTCAGAGTAAATGATGACAAAGATGTTGTTTTTGGGTTAACTAATCAGTCAAGAAAGTTTAATCTTCAGATGATTTTTAAATTTTGTATCCTTTATCTTTGCATCATACTAAACAAGATATAATAATATGAAATGTTTAAATGGCCCAAAAATTACTGTCTTGTCTTTTCAATTGTCAAAGATCGGTGAAGCCTTTGATGATCCCCGCACAAAGCAACAGTTAGAAATTATTGCATCCGCTCCTGTTGCTGAACATGTGTTTAACGTGACTGACTTCGACGCATTGGACAGTATCCGTGAACAACTGGAAGAGAACATTGCAATCGAAGGTGTGTTTACTGATAAGAGCAAAAAATTTGAGAAAATTGTAGATGAAATTTAATTGCAAAAAGTAGTGTTACAAGAGTGCTGAACAAAATAAACTTGCTATGCTTGCATTTGCCATGACCAAATTACAGGCAAGCTGAAATTCATTATAAAAGCACTGTGATATCACTTCTTCTTCTTCTTCTTTTAATGTAATAATATATTTTCTTTCAGGAGTCCAGTCCACTGGTGATTCTGCTACAATGGAGTTTGCACAAGATGGATTTAGTGCAGTGTTTGCATCGAATGTAACTAAATACTTCAAAGCTTTGTTTTGAAAACCATTTTTTATTAAAGCAATAATTTAGGCAGCCAACAATGCAATGGATACTAAGTATCACTCACTTGAGATTCAAGAGTGAAGATTATTTAAATATACACATAGATTGCATGTAATAGTTCAATGTTATTGGATAGGTCAACCAGAGTTTGATATAATTAAGATTTTTTTAATATTTTTGAAAGAAATCTCTTCTGCTCACCAAAGCTGCACTTATTTGATCAAAATATAGTAAAACAATAATATTTTGAAATATTATTACAATCTAAAATAATTGTTTTATATTTTAATATATTTTAATAAATACAATTTATTGAATTTTCAGCATCATTACTTTAGTCTTCAGTGTCACATGATGCGAGGGAGGTAAAAAAGAGAAAAAATACAAATACAAACCTCTTTATTTAGGTAAGCCTGATCATGAGTTCTGTGGGAGCTTTCCAAGGAAAGGGCGGATATCAAGAACAGTATCAAAATGACCAATCATCAAGGCAAGGCAAGGCAAGGCAAGTTTATTTATATAGCACATTTCATACACAATGGCAATTCAAAGTGCTTTACATAGAAGAAATTAAAATAATGAAAAGAAATAAGAATAATTAAAACAGTTTAGAAAAATAAAATAAAATACAGTACTTAAAAAAAAAGAATATTATTATAAATCTTTCCTTCAAAGGATTCCCTTAAGACTTAAATCTTTCAACTTTCTTTTAACCTTCAATCTTCTTACGACTTCCATCTATCAACTTTCCTTTAACTTTCTTTTCTCCCTCATTTACTCACACGTTCTTTTTACTTTCTTTAGCACTGCGTTCACATTCTTTCTCAGACGAAAACTTTAATATCGACATTTAAATACTGTTCTACTTTCAGACCCACATTAATACACGTCACTTTCACATTATCACCTTCTGAGTGGGCATTTACAGTTACGGGCTAAATGCCCTGCTGACATAGGAGAAATTAAAATAATTAAAAGAAATAAGAATAATTAAAACAGTTTAGAAAAATAGAATAAAATACAGTACAGTAAAAACAGTCGGACGAACAGAGGCACAGTGCTCATTCAGTAAATGCATAGCTAAACAGAAGTGTTTTGAGTCTGGATTTGAATGTGACCACTGTAGGAGCACCTCTGATCTCTTCTGGAAGCTGGTTCCAGCTGCGGCTGGCATAATAGCTAAAAGCAGACTCACCATGTTTAGAGTGAACCCTTGGTATTTCTAGCTGATATGATCCTAATGATCTGAGTGATCTGTTGGGTTTATATTCAGTGAGCATATCTGCAATGTATTGAGGGCCTAGGCCATTGAATGATTTATATACCAGTAATAATACTTTAAAATCAATCCTAAATCTAACTGGGAGCCAGTGTAAAGACCAGTGTCAGACTTCCATGTGGGAAATGAGCAAGATAGCTACTTGGGTAAGACCTTGCTCAAACACAGACTAAAAATACATAAAATTGGCCATACATTTATTGAGGTCATCTACAATCTAAATAAAAGGATACTGTAGTTCACCCAAAAAACATTTACTCACTTCCAAGCCCATATCAATACAAACAAGTATATTCTAAGGGATATATTGGTTCCTTTTTCCATATAATGAAAACATGTTGTGAACAGTGGTTGTCTGATGGTGAGTAAATGATGGCTATAATCCTTTTTTGAGTGTACTATTTCTTTAAAGATTTGATTATCTAATATTTTTTTAAAGGTTATTCAATGACAGTAGCAACACGGTCTAAAAAAAAGTTTGTGATTCTGGGAGCACCAAGATACAAGCATAAAGGACAAGTGAGCATTTCAATAATTGGAGTTAACAAAACAAACCTGCTGGTGGAGTCACCCAAGGTACATGAATATTTCACCAATGTCATATTTGTTTAATTTGTTTAATAAAAATGCAAGGTACTTGAATCTTAACTCAGTTTTGTTTATTTTGCAATGTATTGGCCGTTGCATTTTGTTGTACTATTATCATGTGTTCTTATAGCATATTGGGCAAAGGATTTGATTCTGAAGAGACCTTTTCTTTTTTATTCTTTCACAGTCTCAGATTGGTTCATACTTTGGGGCTGAGGTCTGTGTGGTTGATCTGAACTCTGACACAAAAACAGATCTTCTATTAATATCTGCACCAACGTATATAGACTACAATTCTGAAGGCAGAGTTTTTGTGTACTTTTATTCTTGGCAGGTAGGTTAAAATATCAATTCCAGATTCTAAATTCCAGATTACTTTGGACTTTATTTTGTCTTTTAAAAGTTTTGACCTTTTTCTGGTTTTGCAGCCATACTTCACGTTTTCTGAGGTGCTGGAGGGCATGGCAGGTCAGAGGGGTCGGTTTGGCTCTTCTCTGGCCAGTCCAGCAGATCTGAATGGTGATGGTTTCATGGATGTGCTGGTTGGAGCTCCTTTAGAGGAGGATGGACAAGGCAGCATCTACATCTTCAATGGCGGAATAGATAAAATAAATTCCAAATATTCACAGGTCTGCCAATTTAAGTACCTAGCGTTGTAACCTTTTGTGGACTGCCACTTATATAGGTTTTTATGTTTTTTATGACCTTTGGCTTGCTTTTTTCCTAAAACAGTTCCCCTTCCTCTTATTCTTTGTGTTACGTTAGAGAATTACTGGATCAGCTGTGCGCTCAGGTTTACAGTTTTTTGGACTTGCTCTTAGTCAGTCCTCCCTAGATCACAGTGGAGACAGTCTACCAGACATTGCTGTTGGATCAAAAGGAGCCGTTTTGCTTCTTAGGTACAGTACTTCCTGTAACTTCAGTATACACTCTCAAAAATCAGCGATGCCATAAAAAACCTTGCCTAAAGAACCTTTAAGTAATCAGTTAATTAAAGAACCATTATTTTTCTTAGTGTGAATAACATTTTAAATATCCAAAGAACCTTTTTTCTCTATAAAGAACCTTTTGTGTATTGAGAAGGTTCCATGGATGTTTCTACATGGAACCATCGATGCTAATAAATAACCTTTATTTTTAAGAGTGTATTTACACAAACATTCCAATCTAATAAAATGAACTGATTAATAAAAGTAAACATCCAATAACTTCACAAACAGTAACATACAGAGCTCATGGTCCACTCTGATCCATTCATTCGTTATGTTTCGCAAATGTGTATTTTTCTACAACATCCAGGTCCAGACCAATTGTGTCTTTGGATGTGAAAGTAACCTACAGCCCATCCAAAATTTCAACCATTGAAACAAACTGCAGCAGGCCACTGGAAAACACCTTGACAGTGTGCTTCAAAATGAGTGGATACAAACATGCTATAACAGGTTCCCCCAAATTTTATGGCAGACTTTATTTTCAATAAATAATTTGAATACAAATATCATAAAATGTTATTCAATGCCATTTCCAGATTTGGCTGCAAATATTAGCTATACGTTAAAGCTGGATGCCAAGCGATATAACCACCGTGCATACTTCTTACCCAAAAATCATGTCCTCAGTAATGTTGTAAATGTTACACTAGAGGAGGTGTGCAAAGACCATCCTTTCCTTATAGAGGTAAGTCATGTATTAGTCCCTTTGTAGCAGCAAACCAGCCATTTCTAACAACTTTGAATAGTTTAAGCATGTTAATGGATTTATGGATATGACAATGTTAATGGATTTGGTCATGGCGGACTAAAACTGCTATGCTGCTGCTGTTGCTATGGACTTGCTACTGGCAATAGACACACATACACACTGATGTGAGATTGTAAAATTTGCTGCTGCTGCTGCATGAATAGGCAAACATAAATCTCATAGCAGCTTGTGCTATCTAGAGTTTCATATGCGTATGTATGTAACAATTAATAAATTGTTCACCTTGTCCAGTCTTGCACAGAGGATCCTCTCAACCCACTGCTTAATGAATTAATATTCACTTTTGAGGGTCTGCCCTCCCAAAATCTGGAGAACTTAAAGCCTGTTCTCATACCATGGATAAAGAACACTACATTATGGATGGTAAGGGACACATATTTAAAGGTAACCTATATTGTCATAAAGTGAGCCCTTCATGAAGTTGCTTTTCGGTAATATCCTCAGACTTTATCATTTCTATTATACTTATATCATACTGTTATTCAAGACAGAATGTAGTTAGTTGTCAGTATTAGTAGTAGACTTACTGTGAAACATTAGTTTCTACTGTGAAATAGTGTGAGTAACAATACAGTCACCGGCTTCTTTATTAGGACCCTCTTTTGCCTTCACGACTGCCTTAATTCTTTGTGGCATAGATTCAACAAGGTGCTGGAATCAGAGATTTGGCCCATATTGTCATGATAGCATCACACAGTTGCTGCAGATTTGTCAGCTGCACATCCATGATGCAAATCTCCCGTTCCAGCACATCCCAACGCTGCTCTATTGGATTTAGACCTGGGGACTGTGGAGGCTATTTGAGTATTGTGAATTCACTGTCATGTTCAATAAAGCAGGTTGAGAGGATTTGAGCTTTGTGACATGGTGCATTATCCTGTTGAAAGTAAGCATCAGAAGATGTCCACTGTGGTCATAAAGGGATGGACATGGTCAGCAACAATACTCAGGCTGAGGCATTTATACAGTGCTCAATTGGTATTAAGGGGCCCAAAGTGTGCCAATAATATATACCCCACATCATTATACCACCAGCAGCCTGAACCATTGATTAAATGGCAGGATGGATCCATGCTTTCATGTTGATTACGTCAAATTCGGACCCTACCATCTGAATGTCGCAGCAGAAATCGAGAATCATCAAACCAGGCAATGTTTTTTCAGTCTTCTGTTGTCCAATTTTGGTGTGCCTGTGTGAATTATAGCCTCAGTTTCCTGTTCTCAAATGACAGGAGTGGCACCGGTGTGTGTCTTCTGCTGCTGTAGCCCGTCTGCTTCAAGGTTTGACGTGTTGTGCATTCAGAGATGCTGCAGACCTCGGATGTAAAAAGTGGTTGTTTGAGTTACTGTTGCCTTTCTATCAGCTCAAACTAGTCCTGCCATTCTCCTCTGACTCCCGGCATCAACCCTAGAGATGGTTGTGCATGAAAATCCCAATAGACTGTAAGGGTGGATTTTCTGCATGGGGTTCGGTCTGCAAGACTGCCGAATGACTAAAGAAATGTTATTAGCAAGATTGTAGAAAACCAGCAGTTTCTGAAATACTCAGACTAGCTCATTTGGCACCAACAACCATGAAGTTCAAAGAAACTTTAATCACATCTCTTCCTCATTCTGATGCTTAATTCAAATTTCAGCAGATCGTCTTGACCATGTCTACATGCCTAAATGCATTGAGTTGCTGCAATGAGATTAGCTGATTAGATATTTGTGTTAAAGAATAGTTGAACACGTGTACCTAATAAAGTGGCCAGTGAGTGTATAAGGGAATATATATATATATATATATATATATATATATATATTAAAAATCTTATTTTTATTCTAACCTCATATTACAGTTAAATTATGAGATAAACTGTGGATCAGACAACCTTTGTGTTGACAACCTCAAAGTGGACTTCAGCTTTGATGGGTAAGTATGGTGAAGTCACAAGTTAATTTAACTGTCATCAAACATAATTCTTTAACACTCCACCCACCAGCCATTAGCGGATGGTCGTATAGTCTTGCCCTAAAATTGGTGCAGTTTAACTCTGTGTCTCCTTTGCTTCTGTAATTTAGATCTACAAACATAGAGGTTGGGATAATGCAGGAGCTCAAAGTGACAGTGTTTGTAGAGAACAGAGGAGAAAACTCATACAACACCCACTTTACCCTCAGCTACCCCTTTGGACTTTCCTACAGGAGAATTATGCCTGAAGTGGTAAGGCAGGATGATGTTTATGGCATGTAGGGTTAAAAACAGCAAGTTCATTGTTTTACAAGTTAAGTAGTTAAAGTGCATGATTTTCTTTAAGGAATATCTATCAATTTTTCAAATTCCTTGTCCAATTTAGGGTTACAGGGATGCCAGAGCCTAAATAAAATATTATACAGTAGGCTGCTACAGTATATGATCAAGAAACCCATTTTTTTCTGTTTGAGCAGGGCAGAGTGGATTGCCGTTCTTTAGATGGCATGCAAGGAGTTTCAGCAGGGGAGACTATCTGTCGAGTCAATAACCCTCTATTCGCAGGAAACACTTCTGTGAGTTGAAATCTATGTGAACAAACACACAAACAGATGCAGCGAGGTTCAAAAGTCTGAGACCAAATCTGGGATTTAAAATCTGCTTTAAACATGGGAAAACGTTAAACAAATGTTATGATATAAAATGGAATAAAGATTCTGTAATGTTTCTGTAAAGTCATATCAAAGATGGCGACGTTCAAACAACGAAAAAGTCTTATCAATCGAGCTGCGAGTTCATCCATCAAATATTCATTAACCGACAGCAGCTTTTATATCTGGGTGGAGAGTGGAGCATTTGAGTTGTGCGCTGAACAGAAAAACTGATGGAAGCTGGTCCAGTGGAGAATAGTGACTGGATCTAAAACCTTCAGATGACACACAGCTCATATCTCCGTCGCTGTATGTTACCGAAAGTGTAACCACACATAAAAACCCACAACACATAGTACAGATGCATTTGTGCAGGGCAGAATGGCTCTCTCGCACTGTATGAAGTGACAGACAACTAGTTGTCCATTCCGGTTCCGTTCACACAGCGTGGGTTTTTCCGAGAATGTGGTTTTGAGTCCTGAAAATGTACAGGTGTAAGTTCTGTTATAGAATGTGGTTGTCACTCCCATAAATAACCGAACTGTGTGTGAACGGAACCGTATTAAGGACTCAAAAACTACTGACAACCGTGTTCTGTTGCTGTGTGAACGTGGCCTTAATGAGTGATTGAGAAACTCAAGGGTTGCTAGAAGACCTCGGCAATGACATATCAGAAAGACCACACCCACCAGTTATAGAACAGTTTGATTGGTCAATGCATCAGTCAATCTGAATTGAGATTCTTTGTCCGTACTATAGATAGAGTACTAGAGATTTGAAAAAGGTTCTTTAGATCTCCTTGCTAGAGATTTGAAATCTCTGTGTCTAAGGGGTGGAGCTCAGACTCCCACTGACCTTGTAAATGTCAATAAATTCTGATTGGTTAAACCTTTCACCACTAGTGGTTTTATATCTAAATTAGTTGACCTATGGTAGAGAATTGACCACAGGCTCACCGCTGACCCTAATGTATAGACACACATTGGAAAGTTTTTTTTAAGCATCCTTTTTGTTTTAAAAAAAATGTATAATGATTATTTCTTACCTCATTGTTGTAGGCCGTGTTTCACATTATTTACGGTATTAATAAAGAAAGTCATTTTGACCAAAAGGTGACATTCAGTGCATCTGTTACCAGGTAGGCTATGGTGTTCATTTTTACTTGTCTGTAGTATGTTCAGTGCTAATTGTAATCTATCTCAAATGTATTTGAATTATATTGACATGCGTAGTAGCACAAACTAAAATGTTCTGTCATTTCCAGTGGAAATACGAATCACTCTGAAAACAGTGAACTATTAAAAATGAGAAACATCAGTGTAAAACATGCAATCTATGTTGCCTTGTTGAGGTCAGTGCTTTTTTTTTTTTTCTGTTTTTGATATTTGACATTTTGCTTTTCTCTCATTTCTATTCATAACCTCATCTACTGTATTCTGTGGTTCTCCTACAGACATACAGATTCCAGCATTTACATAAATTTCACGAATGGAAAAAACCTGGGAAAACCAGTGAAACAGATATTGGAGGTGAAGATGCTTCTTCCTTTATTTCACCTCATATCCATACTGAAACAAAATCAGTTGTCCGTATCAATAAATCTCCTTCTGTTTATATCTCTAAGGTGAAGAATGAGTTTAGAGAGCTAAATTTAACAGTTTTCATTAGAGTACCTGTAAAACTGGGAGCTGAAAACATCTGGGCTGACAAAAAGTTGAAGGTAAAAAGTTGAAGTTGTCTGTCAAAGCTGGACAACATACTTTTATGGCCGAAGACATTGGAATGGCATGAAGACAACAATATTTGTGGGTGAACTGTCACTTTAAGTGTTACAAATATGTTTTTCTTTGTAAAAAGATTCCAGATTGCTTTAGGGAAGAAGACGAACAACCCACCACCAGTGATTTTCTAAAAGTGCTCAAAAAGAAAAATTTATTAGTGAGTCATTTTTTATTTAATTATTTATTTATTAACTTTTTATTAGAAATTTTGAATAAATTATTTACTTTAAATATTGTCAAATTAAACTTGTTTGATTTGAACTCAACACTGTTAAACATGCTGTAATATGTTTTTCTGCCAGAACTGCTCTGTGGCGGTGTGTGCAGTGTTCAGGTGTGATGTGAATCTGATGAGAAATGAAAGGAAGTTCTATAATATCTCTAGCAATGTGAGCTCTGGATGGATTGAGCAGGTATCTGAAGTTACAGGGCTTGAAATCTTTATTAGAAAAAAGATATCTGCCATTTTTATTCACAATATTTATTATCTTTATAGATCGGGGTTAGGTCTGCTTCTTTTGAGTTGGTCAGTACAGCATCTCTGAATTATGATGAGGACAAATATACGTCCTTCTCTGATTCTCTCAGCTCTGCATCAGTTCGCGAGGTGAGGAATACTTTACTAAAGCCTGTTAGAATTCTCCAGCTGTTAGTGGCATTTATAGCAGACTTTATCATTGTACTTGAGATAGCGTTGGATATTCCATCTGAAATCTTTGTGTGCATGTGAAGGTGAACACTCTGGTGGAGGTCTATGAAGAACCCAGCCTCCTAAAGGAGGGCATTGGAGGAGTTATTGGAGGACTGCTGATCATCTCACTCATCGCAGCCACCCTCTATAAGGTGCAATACACCAGCCTGTTTATTATTCATAAGTAGAGAACTAAAACAAAATATATAATGTTGTCTTTTCTTTTTCTTTTATAGTCTGGGTTTTTCAAAAGAAAGGCCAAGCAGCAGATAAAGGAAGAAGCTGATGAACTGGAATATTTAGATGACAATTAATGCAGAATCAATTAATTACTTTTTTTTTTTACTTCTAATGATTCCATCAAAATGAATAGATGTATAAAATAATTATGATTAATTTCATGATTCTTTGTTTCTAACATAGCTAATATAACACACACACACACACATCTATTTTTTGTTTAAACAATAATAGACCATTGCACCTTATTACGTTGCACTATATGTAGATAGTTTGCCCATTTGTTTATATAGTTTGCACTTTTGCATCTTTTTAAAATATTTAAAAAAAATTACGAATTCAATGATCATGCCACATCCTGTCTCATGAGATACATTCTGATTTGATCTGATCTGATCGATTTTTGAAGGCAGTATTGATGGATCCTTCGCTGCCTTTGATATCCCACAATCCTGTGCGTTCCATTTCCTGACTGTTGAGCTAAAAAAATAAAGATGGCGTCTGAAATTTGAGGTTGGTGGTCAGTTTGTGTGTAAAGTGTACATTTTGACAAACTTTTCTCACTTTTGATGACATTTCAGGCGAAGTCTTTCACAAGTAAAGACTTTGTCTGTGGTCACAAAAAATCCCAGGATGTCTTTCGAAACGAGTAGGGGTGTAACCCCAGCATCCTGGCCAAATTTGCCTAGTGGCCTCTGTCTATCATGGCCTCCTAATCATCCACACACACACACACACACACACACACACATATATATATATATATATATATATATATATATATATATAGGCACTAGTTGCCTTCCTCACTCTGTCTCGTCTCCACCTGTAAGATGGTGTGTGGTGGAAGTTCTGGCGCAATATGGCTGCCGTCGCATCATCCAGGTGGATGCTGCACATTGGTGGTGGTTGAGGAGATTCCCCCTTCCATGTAAAGCGCTTTGAGTGCAGAGAAAAGCGCTAAATAAAATTTAATGAATTATTATTATTATTATTATTATTATTATTATTATTAAATGCAAAGTGCAAAGAAAAAGTGCAAAAAAAAAAAAAAAAAAGCTCTGTAAACACTTGCATTTTTTGCAACACTATAAGTGTGTCCCATCGGGTATTCAAATGTTCTACACACACTTGCAGTCTTTACGCCTACTTGAACACTTTGGCCAAACACAAGAAATACATCATGTAAGTAGACAAGTGGTCAAGTGCAAAGACCCCGGGTGCTTCTCTATACCCCTCCTTATTTCCTCGCTCCTCCGTCCTCCATCCCATGACCCAGAAACTGATCGAGCTCAGCCATCTTGAAGGACATCTCAATTCTCTAATTTCACCATGAGGAGGCGAGGAATGAGGAAGTTTCCACAGGAGTTTTGAGCGAGGATGCACAGGTGTATCCATGCGGAAGTCTTTCTTGTCGAGAAACCTGACGCACGTATAAATTCACCTCCCACTTCACATCTGTCACAATCATTTTAATTTATGCTTTGCCTTAGCAGTTTAAATAAATCATATATCACACACATATCATCAGGGCATCTTACTTTATCTTTATTATTTCTTAAAGGGTTAGTTCACCCAAAAATGAAAATTCTGTCAGTAATTACTCTCCCTCATGTTGTTCCAAGCCCGTAAGACCTTCGTTCATCTTCGGAACACAAATTAAGATATTTTTGATTAAATCTGAGAGCTGTCTCACTCCTCCATAGGCTTCTAAGGTATTATAACTTGCTGGCCCAGAAAATGTATTAAAGAGATCGTTAATATAGTCCAAGTGACTACAGCGGCTCAATCTTAAGTTTATAAAGCGACGAGAATACTTTCTGTGCGCAAAAAACAAACAAAATTAACGACTTTATTCCACTATTCATTTCCTTCTCTCTGGGCCTCGAGTTTTTTCACGTAGTGTAACTGCGCAGTGCTTCTGTGTAGTATGTCACACGCATCACACACATGACCAGCGTCGGCCAATAGTGAGCCTACGTGTGACGTACAACACAGAAGCGCTGCGGAGAATGGTGTGGAGAATGTTGTCAAGGCTGGATCTGGATTTTCCCTTTGCCTGCAGAGATTAGGCCTATATTGTCTGTGATGTGGTCCTCCGGCTGGACCTGACATGAAGACTTGATACTGAAGCAGAAACAATCTCTCTCACTGACCTTGATTCTGCAGTTGCGCAACTCTTCTGAGTGACTGTAACATACTGAACAAAAACAATTTAAATTGTTCTTTTTTACTGAAGGCTATATGTCCAAATAATGAAACAAAATCATTCTGCAGCCATCCTGATTTACAACTTAAAAAAAAAATTATATATTTTTATATAAAAATTACTATTAGAGACTAAATATAGGACACCTCGGCTTTCAGCTGATATTGCAATTAGTTGTGTTTGGAATAATTATTAATGATATAGTTATTATTTAAATTCATTGTAAATTTTCTGCTACTACTTTATATTTTATAGGCATATTTGTGTTAGCATTCGAACATGTGCCGATCCGCCGTGCAGGAAATCGTGTTGCATCTGTTCAGGGTATTAGGTGGCTGACGATCTAGCCTGGCTGCAGTTCCCTACTTTTAAAGACGAAATATCCTTATTTTATTATTATTATTATCATCAATATTACTATTATGCTGGTAAAATGCTAGCTAATACATATAGGCTAATTTATTTTGATAAGATTGATATTTCACAAAATAAAACAAACTAATTATAGGCTATAATCTTTGGGCGACAGTGCAAAACCCTGAATCATGAATTAGTAAAATTTTCACATTTATTAGAAATTCAATTTCGCACATATCCTAACATAACAGATCCATTTATGAATGGACTTTGATTCTGGTGGTGGCTGCATTGTTTCCGATTTGTGTGATTCAAACTCTAGCGTTATTAAGTCCAAAAGTCAAACTGCATTGAAAAAATATTAATGTAATATTTTACAAAATTCACAACATGTTTTTATCTACCGACATATTCTGCTTCAATCCATATTTGTTGGCATTTAGACTTTCAAAAAAATTGTAACCCGCCGGCGTCTCCGTGTCGTGATTTATCTATTTTCTACTATAGGCTATTTTCTTCTTATTTATTACATTCAGGCAATTGGTTGATGAAACATTGATTAAAATTAAGATACAATTAATACAAAACGAAATTAAATTTAAAGACAGATTTGTGCTTTCTGCTTGAGGTCTCTGTGAAAGTTTTAAAGCAGTCTTTTAGTGCCGCTTTCAGAGCGGTCACGTCCATAACGGACAACTGTCCCATCCGTAACATAGATTTTTTTTGTGTGAAATAAATTTCTAAATAAATGCGACTCATAGTCCAGTGCGACTCATATATGTTTTTTTCCTCTTCATGACGCTTTTTTTTTTATTGATGTGACTTATACTCCGGAGCGACTTATAGTCCGGAAAATACGGGTATATTTTGTGATGTAGACAAAATTCTCTAGGCAGATGTAAATTAGTGGTGTGATCAATTAAGTTTAGAAATTGCAGTACACTCACCTAAAGGATTATTAGGAACACCTGTTCAATTTCTCATTAATGCAATTATCTAATCAACCAATCACATGGCAGTTGCTTGAATGCATTTAGGGGTGTGGTCCTGGTCAAGACAATCTCCTGAACTCCAAACTGAATGTCAGAATGGGAAAGAAAGGTGATTTAAGCAATTTTGAGCGTGGCATGGTTGTTGGTGCCAGACGGGCCGGTCTGAGTATTTCACAATCTGCTCAGTTACTGGGATTTTCACGCACAACCATTTCTAGGGTTTACAAAGAATGGTGTGAAAAGGGAAAAACATCCAGTATGCGGCAGTCCTGTGGGCGAAAATGCCTAGTTGATGCTAGAGGTCAGAGGAGAATGGGCCGACTGATTCAAGCTGATAGAAGAGCAACTTTGACTGAAATAACCACTCGTTACAACCGAGGTATGTAGCAAAGCATTTGTGAAGCCACAACATGCACAACCTTGAGGCGGATGGGCTACAACAGCAGAAGACCCCACCGGGTACCACTCATCTCCACTACAAATAGGAAAAAGAGGCTACAATTTGCACGAGCTCACCAAAATTGGACAGTTGAAGACTGGAAAAATGTTGCCTGGTCTGATGAGTCTCGATTCCTGTTGAGACATTCAGATGGCAGAGTCAGAATTTGGTGTAAACAGAATGAGAACATGGATCCATCATGCCTTGTTACCACTGTGCAGGCTGGTGGTGGTGGTGTAATGGTGTGGGGGATGTTTTCTTGGCACACTTTAGGCCCCTTAGTGCCAATTGGGCATCGTTTAAATGCCACGGCCTACCTGAGCATTGTTTCTGACCATGTCCATCCCTTTATGACCACCATGTACCCATCCTCTGATGGCTACTTCCAGCAGGATAATGCACCATGTCACAAAGCTCGAATCATTTCAAATTGGTTTCTTGAACATGACAATGAGTTCACTGTACTAAAATTGCCCCCACAGTCACCAGATCTCAACCCAATAGAGCATCTTTGGGATGTGGTGGAACGGGAGCTTCGTGCCCTGGATGTGCATCCCACAAATCTCCATCAACTGCAAGATGCTATCCTATCAATATGGGCCAACATTTCTAAAGAATGCTTTCAGCACCTTGTTGAATCAATGCCACGTAGAATTAAGGCAGTTCTGAAGGCGAAAGGGGGTCAAACACAGTATTAGTATGGTGTTCCTAATAATCCTTTAGGTGAGTGTATATACAAAAGTACATTTTTGCTGCATGTTTGTGTTGGCTATGTTATTCTTTGGGGTAGAGGGGTAAAACTTTATTAACATTGAAATAATAATTGAAAAACTTTAGGAAAAAACATGTATTCGAGCATGGGACGCTCAAGGGTTCAGGATTAATGCAGTTGAGATGGTGGTGTGTGTTTCCGGTAAGAGAAACACGAGAAGGAATCCCAGTTGAACTTATTTATTCAAAGGAGTTTGTATGTTAGGCTACTTCACAAATGTGTGGTGGTCTGCAATAAACAGAATATAAACAAAGAAAACAGTAAGTATATCAGTAAATTATACAAACATGCAGTTAAGCATATCAGTAAATGATACAAACATTCAGTTATTAAGTAATATATAAATTAACATACTTGGGTAAACCGCGTGATTATATTAATAAAATAATAAAGTAAATAATGACATGCAGATTGCACGATCGCGTATATTAGGCTACAGCAGCAAACATAAAATGTCATTAAATTCAACATTTTCAAACAATATTGAACACACAGGGTGATCTGAAACTAGGTAGAGAATATCTTATAATCTAATCTAATTACAATCATTTTCGAGCTCAGAGTCTGATATGAAAACGGTTTGGTTTCACTTTGTGACGCAGTTTAAAGGAACACTCCACCGTTTTTTGAAATAGGGCTTATTCACCTTCTTTCCTACATTTAGATAGGTGGGCAAATGCATTTTTGTCTCAGTGCATGCATTGTTTTAGTTTGACAGGGTTGGCGCTAGCTTAGCTTAGCATAATGAATGGAATCCTTTGTTGCCAGCTAGCATGTCCTGAGTAAAAGTGATATAAAAAATAAAAAAAACCCACCTAATTACTTCTTGTGGCCTGCGTATTCACAACGAGTACAAATAGCGATGCAGATTAACACTAGGCGATTTCCTATGCAGATTTTGACTTGGGACTATATTAGGGGGAAGCACAGGCGAAGCACTGCTACTTGGGCGCAGAGATATCACGCCCAAGTAGCAGTGCTTCGCCTGTGCTTCCCCCTAATATAGTCCTTAATATATAAGTCAATATCTGCCTAGGAAATCGCCTAGTGTTAATCTGCATCGCTATTTGTACTTGTTGTGAATACGCAGGCCACAAAAAGTAATTAGGTGGGGTTTTTTTATTTTTTATATCACTTTTACTCAGGACATGCTAGCTGGCAACAAAGGATTCCATTCATTATGCTAAGCTAAGCTAGCGCCAACCCTGTCAAACTAAAACAATGCATGCACTGAGACAAAAATGCATTTGCCCGCCTATCTAAATGTAGGAAAGAAGGTGAATAAGCTCTATTTCAAAAAACGGTGGAGTGTTCCTTTAAAATGCGTTCATTTTACGAGCAAATCTCGACATTCAGAACAATAATATCAATAACAAAGGCGAAATATATACGAAAACTCAACCCTAATCATTTACGCACTGAGAAAAAACATATACATGGTTGGATAACAGACCAGTCGGTCTGATTTGTAACTCAGCTGCCGATTTTGCATGTCCACACCTGGCTGATCGCTGTATAATACCAAACACTCAGGAGGCGTAGGGCTTTCTCACAACGTGCATTTTCATTAATACAAGGAATGCAAAAAGTGCTGCACAGGGTGTAACCTCTCTGTGCTCTTTGGGTGTAGGGATGGTTCCACTCAGAAAAACAATACAAGGCACTATTAATTATTAAAAATATAAAAACATGTATTTCATTAGTAGTGTATTTGTGTGTCTATAGCTGAATATGTTATAAAATCAAAGAGAATAGTTCTGATGATACTACATTTAGGCTACTTTTAATAAATGCATTAATAGACTGCAGTGCTTCATTGTGCAGTGAATACTGAACTGTTTCATCAACAGAAGGGTGTTTTTTTTTTTTTTTTTTGTATGTTGTGTTAATTGATTTGAGAGCAACTATTCATTTAAAGAAGTTTGATTGAGGAAAAACTAAATATCAGTCAGTGGCCTCTCCCACTTTCTGATTCATGTAATTGTGTTTACAGTTGCTTGCTTTTTATTGTGTTAGGATATGTATTGTTTTAAATGTTGTGTGTTGTTATGATTTATGTGATGCAGTGGCTAAATTTTGAGCCCAAGACAAATCAGAGTGATTCTCAAAATGTTCAAAAAAATATATAAAATAATTATGTATGCTATTTATTTATGCTCATTGTCCATTTTTATAGACATTGTTAAAATTTTATTTGAGATTTAATCCTGCAATTTACAGGATTTGTTTGTTATTTGTGCTTGTGCAAGATAGCCATACCAGCCAGTAAAGTTCCATGGTTTCCAATGTGCCAGCACGCAAATTACGTGTTTACACGACAGTTTCACACGTTTTGGCCCTTTTGGCCTTCCATAAGGGAAGGGCATAAAAATAGTAAAACGCGTCAAACAGTTTAGAAATTCTCAACTTAATATATAATAAGGAGCGGAAAACGCAGTATAGCAGTGAGGTTCGGTTAATGACATCTGGCATTTATGCGTTAAACACGTCATGCGTTTAGATTGTGCTGGAATTTCGTTTGGATAAATCGTATTGTTTATACAGCCTATGTTAAATATTGCAGTTTGGACGCTTCAGTTTTAATTATTTATTTATTTGTAGGCCTACTCACGGCTGTCATTTTCTAGCTAATTGCATTTTATTTTAAAATCCACAACTAGGCTAAAACACATAGCCTATATCTCTTCTCAAATACTTCCTCGTCTTTTTAATGACTATTCAAAGAGTCTGTAATCTGCAGTAGCCTATAGGTAATTTACAGAGGTGTTAAGTCCAGGTTCAGAAAGAAAAAAGTCCTCCTCAGTATTTTGTTCCAATCACCTGGATTTGCTAATTCAGACAGGAGATATAACTAATAAGTGAAATCAGCTGGCTGAGTTCATGGGTGGAATAAACATGTGGCAGGACTTTTACTTTCTGACCCCTGGACTACCCACCTCTGGTAATTTATTATGCAGTTTAATAAATGAATAAATGCTCATTCTGTGTATTCTTAAGAATTTTATTTGGACCATGTATTATCATAAGCTTCATGTTTCTTGAATATGCTCATTTCCTTTTTTATGAAATTGTTGTTCCTCTTTAGTTAGGCGCTTCCACCCCTTTTTATATCTATGAACTACTCGTCTTCACTTTCATTTATTGCCTTGACTGTCCCACCTCATGCATCCTCCATATACACTTGATAGGTTATAATGGACCAGAACTTCTGTATCAGATTATGCATCTTTTGCGGTAAGATATGTATTATTTTCTTCTATATCTTTTATTACTTATTTGTTATTTTGTAAACACCATTGCTACCTCAGTAGCTGCCTATTTCCACTCTAAGCCTTCTTGTGTTGCAAGTCTTAAACCTTTTTGTTCCCTTTTGTACGACTGAAAGCAGTGAGTAGCAAAAATATTTTAACTAGTTACATGATCTCATCTGGTAAAATTGGCTTTACATTCTCTTTATAGTCAAATTTGTTCATTTAAAGCTGTGTCAAATGCATTGCAATAATCATGTTGTGCATGAATAGACGAATAAGTGATTTAAAAAGAAAACTGTATGATTGTATGAACTAAGTTTAAAGCTCTTACAGTTTTAGTTTTACTTTAGATTGTTGATTTATTTGTTGATCAAAAGAAATTATACATCTAATTTTAGGCAACGTCAAAAGTTCAAAACCTATAGTAGTAGTAAATGTTATATCATGACCAGACACGATATGGATGAAGATGTAAAATGTCCTTTTAAGGCAAGAACAATTTCCAATAAGTGTGAACTTCCTTGTTTTCATTCCCCTCTAATTCTGTCTCGTATGAGCTATCTGCTTTCACACATCACACAGATTAAAAAAAACATCTATGATAAAATAGCAAAAAAAAAAAAAAAAAAAAAAATCATAAATGCACATGACAGCTTTTCACATATTTAAATATTTGTATTAAAAACAATTGAAACCGAACAAGCTAAAGCTTTTGTCAGGCACAATGACTATATTCACAGTGTAGCATTGAGGTCTTTCTTCTTTTCTTTTCTTTTCTGCTTTTTTTTTTTTATGTTTACAAAATATTTTATACATGTTATCTTATTACATAATTGCCTCTATTGGTGCAACACAGTGAAATCACCATCAGCTGCTGAAATTGTTACTATAGCATTATAATATTTTAGCATGGCTGCAACGGCATATTTACCAATCAGTTAGCAGGAATGAAAATATAAATTTTATACATTTTAATTATGTCAAATTACAGTTTCTAATTCAGTCTTTTTTATCACTTCTGAATACTTTAGCATCTCAGTCGGTGATGGCTTTTAACATTGACCCTGTTTCCTGGAAAAACTTCATTGCACCTTCACAGAGCCAAAATGTTGCCTTTGGCTATAAGGTGATACAGAAAGACACATCAAGGTAAGAGCAAAATAACCACTGATAATGAAACCAAAAAACCCTGTATGGTTTGGAAAGCCAGTACTCACCACATTGCATAGGTTTCTCCTCCAATGTTGATCAGCACTTACTTGTGATGATGGAAAGCTTGTGGAGAGCATTTTTATAAGCATAAAGACTCCTTTACTCTGTTCATTAGCTTATTATGGCCACGAGCGGAACACTGGGACAGGAAGAGACTGGCTTACCAACATCAGTTAACAACCACAGTTGCTTTTGCTTTTACTTGCACCTTTAGGGGTAAATCTGAAATAGATACTACTACAATAGACGGACATGGAAAAATCTCAGATTACAGCTTTTGTGCTTCATTCCACATAGTGAATAATTTTACTGGTTATTGAAATGTTTATTTAAAATTTGTGTGACTTCTAAACAATGGGCCAGTCCAAACGTCCCATATGGTGTCTCTTTGAATGCAGCACCCCCCCGTTGACAAACACTGAATTAGCATTATAGACAGATATGCCATGCTTAAAGGGTTGTAGACAGAGAAAGTACCAAGCATCATACAGAACTGTAAATATACCAATAAAACGTCCAGTACACACAGTCATAGACATGGACTGTGTTTAAAATGGCAAGCATATAACATTATTCCTACTATTTCTGCAGTATTATTTGTGAAGTATATATATTTTCTGTAAGCATGGAATATTCAGATGACCTACTATATCTGTCAAAATATGCCAAAATAAAACTACCAGTACCAGTAAGTTTACAGACATTTCCTTAAAGCCACACTAAGTAGAAATTGTGTTTTTGTCAAACAGCGACCCCTAGAGTCGCTGTGGAATACTTGCACTGTCGTTAATATATTATATTATAACATTTTTACATGATTGCAGCTAAATCACAAGTAAATAGTCTATAGTCTAGGCCTACTGTATAATTTAATTTGTGTTGTTTTTATTGGAATGTAAACATTACAAAATGCCAGATAACATCAATTAAGTTAAATATACGTCGCATTATTTCATAACATTGGCCGTTATGATGTCATTAGACATGATTATTGCAATTTATCATAATAGTTTGCAAATTGTGCTCGTTTACACTATTTACAACCTCTACGTTAGGCTTATTTATGATAATTATGTGAGATATTGAAAGCTGTTCTCATGATAATCGCAGGAATCAATCAACAGCGTCGTCTGATATCCCTCAGGACTACGTGATAAATACACCTCACAACACCTGAGTTCAGCTGGCAAACTAATTCGTGAGGCATAGCTATCTGATTTATCAAAACGATTCCATTTACATCTGGTCACATAAATGTATTTTTGCGAAACGGATTTAAATTCGATCTTCAATTCTTGCGCTATATGCAGATTTAATGGAGTGCACGTCACCGAAAGCAACAGATATGAGCTGCATTTTATAGATCATCAGCTAAAATTTCAAAATCAAAGACCGCAATAAGAGAGAGCAGTAACAGCCCTGGTAAGATCATTTCGTTTCTTTACTTTTAATGATGAAGATTGTGTGATAAGCGTCTGCGACTTACTTTCACTTTGATTTGCTATAGTTTGCACGTTGGCTTGATGCAGTTGCTCATCTGCGGTGATGCGTGTTCCAGCGCGTCGTCATATCTGGATATAACATAATAGCCTATACAACGCTCTCACACGTTTTTTTTTTTTTTTTTAACATTTTTGGGAGGAGTACAATTTACATATGTGGTTTCAAAAACCATATGCATTTACACTTGTCCAGTTTCGTCTGGAATGCGTCTCAGATCTCCTCCTGAAGTGGTTTGAGGGATCGGATTCAAATCCGTCTCAAATGCTTTTCGGAGGGCATTTAAACCTGGACTTTTCACGATCGGATAGCTATCCGATCTGAGAAAATGCATGAAGTGGCCAGGTGCAAACAACCCCCATGACAAAAACATAGGCACGAAAGCCGAAAACAAACGCTGGTTGGCCTCTCACGTCCAAATTTGACGAAGAGGTGGGGGAAGTGACGTATGCCGTAAAGCAGTCGAATTTTGTAGTTCTTTTTGTGCTCTGGTTACTACCCGAACACCAAAGTTACATAGTGCCAGTAAAAGCGATACAGACCCTGTCAGGCTATGGCAGACGTGTCATTCAACCTATTGTAAGTCGATGTACCATCACAAGGATCTTGGAAATATATTATGAAGGTTGAAAAGTTACATAGTGTCGCTTTAAACCCTAAAACACAACACAGTGCAGTGCAATGCGTGATTTAAATTACGAGTAAAACACTTTTTGTATCGATTTTTAAAACACAAAAATAAATACATAATATAGCTGCGAGCAGCGATTGCGGGCCCAAGCCGGTGGCACCGCCACCCTGGTGCCTTTAGTTACACTAAAGGCACCGGGGTGGCGGTGTCACCGGCTTGGGCCCTCCATCGCTGCTCGCAGCTATATATATATATATATATATATATATATATAAATGAAAAAAAAAAAAATATATATATATATATATATATATATATATATATTTATTATTTTTTTCCCCCTATTTTTAATATATATTATTATTATACATATAATAATAATATATATATATATTATTACATTTTTGGGATGCTAAACTATTGTTTATTATAGGCTTTGTACTTCACTCACGTTCCAATATTGAAGGGAAAAATTATCCTCTTCACATGCGCAAAAATGTGAATGACATAATTTATTTATTTTTTGGACTAAAAAAACATTCTGGCTGTTTTTAAACTTAAACAATTATTAAATTGAAAAAAAAAAAGAATAAAATGGGGTTAGTTCATGATATTTGTATAATTTTATATATAAATAAATGGTGTATAATTACATTTTTAGAAGATATGAGGCTTTTAGTGTTTCCTTTTTTGACATTACTTTAATCCCTCGCCATAGCAAAACCGTTTGAGATATTTATTATTAGTGGTGGGGGAAAAAAATCGATTCTGTTCAGTATCGCGATATTTTGCGCACGCAATTATATCGATACAGTAGCGCAAAGTATTGCAATATTTAATTATAAAATTATCTGTTTTAATTTCGGGTTTTCTCCCTTGCTTTTCTCTGAGTTTACTGTGATAATTTACATTTGCGTATTACATCCACAAGGTGGCGCTTGTTGCGGTGCTTTGTTGTCGTGCATTCAACAGCAAATTCAAATGAAAATGGCTTCACCATCACAACCGCTAGTACACAACGCTCCGTCTTCTTTCAAATCGAAAGTGTGGCTAAATTTCGGTTTTCATCAAAAAGCGAGTAGTATATTCCCAAATGAATTTTGGTTGATGACCTTGCAGCCAACAGGACTGGACTCTAGCAGTAGGCTACACATTTTTGTTTATTTTTCTCACTTTGATTGAAGCTCTAATTTACTCTTATTTATATGATTATTCTCAGGTTTATGTTACTCTATTGTATTTAAATAATTGTAAGTTATGTGCTGGGAGCTCTCCATTCATGTGAGAGGTCTCCTATTCAGAGAATAATTGCGTCCTGTCCTGTAATGAGGTCCTGTGTCCTGAATGTTCAAGGACACAGTTTTTGCACTTCAGTTAATGTGTAGAAGATACTGTTCACAGAATTAAATGTGACATTTGAAGTGAGTTAAACAGTCTTATTTTCCACATTTTTTGTAAAGCCTTTGAATAATATGGGGGACATGAATCGCAATATATCGCAGAATCGAATCGCAATCCTTGCTGTATCGCAATATGGCTAGAATCGCAATAATATTGAATCGTGGCCCAAATATCGCAATACTATCGAATCGTCACATTTTTGCCAATTCCCAACTCTATTTATTATCCGTTCACAATTTAGCATCTTTAATGTATTTTCATCATGTTGAAAAAGTTTGGTGGGAATAAAATAAACAACTTAAGAGGAGTGGGTAAAAATTCAGAGGCTGATTATGCAAAGAAATCCACATTCAAACCTAAATATCTGACTTCCTGTAAATCTGACTGTAAATTAGAAAGTTGTCCGGCTCGATGAGAACAATATACATACTGATTTTTGTTACTGTATATAAAACTAACCCCCCCACTTTTGTCAAAAGCATTTTGAAAGTGACACACTTCCTGCTACCAGTTGGTGGCGCTATAACTTTGACTCACAATAGTTACATCCATCTGATCGGCCTCTTACCACTAGCACACTGCTGAAGTTTCATCAAGATCAGTTAATGTGTGCAGAAGTTATAACACTTCGTGTTTCTCTTTTCTCGCCATAAATTCGTGTCCTCGCCACGGCCAAACCGTTCGAGATATCAAAAATCCGTTCGCAAGAATTCATCCTCAATGTCTTGACTTCATTCACACCGAGTTTGGTGGCAATCGGATGAATTCCCTAGGAGGAGTATTTCACATTCCATTGTATGCGTTTTCCAAACAATGTATAATAACCGACTTCCTGTTGGGCTTTTGTAAAACTTAGAGTACGAAAATTGTTCGGCCCGATGAGATCTATATGTGTACTGAGTTTCATATTATTACATGCAAGCGTGTTTGATTTATGGACCAAGTTTTCGGACACCATTCCAGGGGATCCTATTTTTACGCACTTTTCCTAGTGTGTGCAGTAAACAAAAACATTAGATTGTAGCGGTTTCTTTGTCTTTCCTGTTTTTGTTTTGTTTTTTGTTTTAATTGTATAGGCTAGCTGTATCTGGCTATCAAACCTTCACTTTACTATATTAATGCGTTATGTTTGTGTTTGTTCTATTTTTTTGTTTGTTTCGTATATAAATAACATAACCACGACAGGATTGAATTCTCTCCCATATGAAAATTATGCTGTATGTACATTCCCTTAAAGGGATACTTCAGGATTTAGCATTAAGCTTTGTATTAGTAGAAAACCTGTAGTATTTTCGAATTTTGCGTCATCGGAGGATTTTTTGGCCAGAGGCTAAAGACTACAGCCAGTATTAGGGGCTGTCCCGTATGTTTTCAACCCGCCCATAGAGGGTGGGATCTCACTCACAGAATTTACACATATGGCGGTACTTTTTTTCGTATCACCTCCGGCGAGGTTCTGAGCGAGCTGAGGCGATACCAGAGAATGTCTAATAGGAAGAGTATTGGCACTCTCTGGTTACTTCCGGTTTCTGGACTGGCTGCAGTAACACGTCTCTGTCCATGCGGGGGCGCTCGCAGGCGAGTGCAGAATGAATGGAGGTCTATGGCGCTATAGCCATCAAAATCCACTTTTCTCAGGATATAATTTTTTGTCTAGTAATTTGAATATTGTATTCGAAAGGAGAAGCAAAGAAATTACACATTGCTGGGTGTTAGATTTTTTAGAGTCACTTATTTGCTTTAAAAAGTCTTTTAAAGTGTCAATGACGTCATACACATCGTACGACCAGAGATACTGCTTTACGGCAATCCTTCAGTCACTTTGGTGCTTTCGTGCTCTGCACTTTCTTTTCTCTCGAGGCATCGACAACACAGCTGACACAGGTAAATACACGTGCTAGACTTGTTTTTGTTTTGTTTGTTTCTGGTCCCGCTTCGGATGCCACGATGCCATCAAGCGGTATCTCTGGTCGTAATCAGTCCTTCACTGACCAATCAGCGTTCATTAGCAGAATGCTAGCGTGTTATGGGCAACAACAACTCAACCTGTAAGAAATCGAAAGGACATAAGTACTCGTTCATTCAACTTTCGACCTATAACCCATGTTGAACTTGCAAAACCTATAATCAAATCTGAGATTTCTCAACGGCAGTCGGGTGAAAGAGACAAATTTAGACGTCTAGCCCCATTGACTCCCATTCATTTTGCACTCATGGGCGATCGCCCCCAGTGGAACTCTGGTGGAACTACAACCACAATTCGGTACAATAGGACTTAATAGGAAGTGCCAAGGCTCTCCGTAGACGGGCTCTGGCGATACTAAAATGTGACGTGAAAACACGGCAGACTGCTGATTGGTCAGAGAGAATCGTCACTATTCACTGCGTCATCACTGCACGCGCCAGACGGAGTATCCTGAATAAAAAAACAGCAAAAACAAAAACATCCAAAAACAGCATGCACTCGATTTCCTCCATTGTCCTGTGTGTGTGGGTAGCGGGCGTGTGTCGCGTAGAAGATTAAGTCACGGCAGCAGTGTTGCCAATTGGGCTCCTTTTGGTCACATCCGACCGGAAAAAAATGCATTGGGCGGGTCTTTAAAATTTGGGCTGGTTTTTGATGCAACGGGCGGGTTTTTATTTTTAACTATAAACAGTATTTTTTTATATTTTTCATGAAAACGAACTATAAAATAAATTATGTAATGTAGGATGACGTTTAAATTAGGTATGGTTCAGGTTAGCCAATAAGGTTCAGGGGAATCCTGTCCAATCGGACTTCAAGCTTGATTGGCGGGTTGTTGTAGGCTAATCGTTATATTCGTTATATCGTCAAAACTGCATTTATCATCATCATTCATCATCATCATGCCAAAGTGGGGTAAATATAAAAAGTCCTACAGAAAGGAATGGGAGAGCGACCCGTCTCTGAAAACATGGATTGCACCCGTGGTAGGCGATGAGTCAAAGGCATTTTGTAAATACTGTCAATCAGAAATCAGAGCACAGTTAAACGATTTGAAAGAGCATGCTAACACAAAAAAACACAAATCGCGCTGTGCACCAAGTGTAAAAACTTTTACTGTGCCAGCGGGAGCAGCAGGGCAGTGTCCGATCAAAGATGACCAAAAGCACCGTGAAATTAGAATCGCTACCTACATTGCTCGTCACAGTTCAATAAATGCGGTGGACGATTTGTCAGACATTTTGAAAGATGAGATGGGAACATTCCAAATGCACCGGACAAAGTGCACAGCTATTATCAAATCTGTCCTCGCGTCACACTTCAGAGAAGAACTTGTGGAGGATATTGGTGAGTCTTCATATTCCCTGTATCTCGATGAAAGCACTGACATATCCGTGAACAAACTTCTTTGCATTTGTGTGAAATACCACTCAAAAAAACACAGCAAGTTTGTCAGTACATATCTTGGACTTGTGGAGCTGACAGATGCTGATGCTAAAGCCATATCAGACACTGTTGTTGCTTTTCTATTAAAGAACGGCCTGCAGATTAAAAACATGATGGGCATTGCCACAGATGGTGCCAGCGTAATGGTTGGAAAAAAACACTTGGTTTTCACCCTACTTAAACAAATACAGCCAAACCTGCAGCTTATTCGCTGTATTTGCCATTCACTTGACATTGTTGCAAATAAAGCAATGCAGCTTCTTCCGAGCAACATAGAATACATGGTTAGAGAAACCTACAACTGGTTCGCTCATTCAGCAAAGCGGCAGTATGAATACAAGAACATATACGAGACTAGGCCTATTAATAACGGGGGCTGCCCCTTGAAATTAATAAGTCAAAGCTGTACCCGTTGGCTTGTGATGGCTGACTGCATTAACCGCATTGTGGATCAAAAAGATGCCCTCACATTGCACTTTAACATGGCTTCAAGTACAGAACACTGTTATACTGCTCGGCTTTTAAAGGAAATGTACTATGACAAAAGTAATCTCCTTTACATGTACTTTCTTCAACCTGTTCTGATGGAAATCAAAGCTGTAAATAAATGCTTTCAATTAGAAACAGGAAACACTCTCGGTGTGTTTAGAGACTTGGAAAGGCTGTACATGACAACTGTTAAACGCATTCTCAAACCGAGCGTCTTGTGTAATCACAAGCAGCTCCGTGAACTTGACCTCACACAGTCTGGCATATTCCTATCCCCTCTGGATGCGGACCTGGGTACCACATTTATGGACAAACTGGAGGAAAGTAGGTTAGCCCCAGACATGAAGGAGAGAATTGCTTCGCGTTGTATGGATTTTCTGAAAGAACTTGTAAAGCAGTACCAATTGCGTTTACCTGCTTCAATGGAATTCCTGCACAAACTGGAGCTCATCTGCCCGAAATCTGTTATGTCCACTATAAATAGGCCTGGAGTAAAGGACTTGCCAGCTGATCTTTTCTCGTGCCCCATTGGTACATTAGAATCGCAGTGGAGGAATGTGACAACCGCAAGCTTCTCTGATGATCAGGACATTGACAAGTTTTGGCTCGAAGTCGAAGCGTTTAAAGATGCAGGGGGGCACAAGTGTTTCCAGGAATTGGCACAAGGTGCCATAAGACTTCTTGTTCTGTCTGTTTCCAATGCCCATGTTGAGCGAGCATTTTCCCTCGTCTCGCTTTTAAAAGATGACACTAGGAATCGTATGGGACTACCGCTACTCTCCAGCATCATGGATGTGCGCACTGGCCTGGTCAGAAATGGCTTTACCTCGGCAACGTTCAAACCTCCCAGGCAGTTGCTGGAGAGATTTGACTCAACAATCTATTAATCTATCTGGTTGTGACTGTACAAAGTTGGTTCTATAATTTCATAGTTCTATAATTGTTCTATAATAGAGACGTTTTCATCAGTTCTGCGGAGATTCTCTACGTTAACTCCATAAGCGTGTTTATGCTATTATAGCACACTTTTATTTTGCTGTACAATTCTGATGTCATGTTTGATCATTTCTTAAACCTAATAACATATAGGCTACAGGTAGCTGATGTAGTGTCTAGTGACGATTCAGTGTATCATTCAGTCGTTATTTTATCTAAAATTAAAAGAAGGAAAAAAACGAGAATTCATCTTGATTCGCCCAGTGGTCTATAAGTTAAATAATAATAATAATAATAATAATAATTTTAATAATAACATAAGAAATTTAATTAGTTGTAAATAAAGCACACATTTTTAAGCACTAATACAAAAAGTAAAGTGTAATGAAATTATTTGAGAATTGTCCTATTAGAGAAGAACTGTAGTTCCGACAATAGTAGCACAAGAACAATAAAAAATGTTGTCCCCTTCTGAGGTTTCCGATGTAGACCTTGTGTTTTATAAAAATTATTATTTATATTTAAAAAAAGATGCACTGGAAATATGGCGCGAGCATGGTGCTCTGCGATTTGTTAGTCTGGTTGTTTAATAAGAAAATAAATTCTGTGTGTTTTATTGTATAACAGTTTTAATAACAGTATGTATTTTGGGCTGGTATTTTTTAAAATCAGAATCAGAATCAGAATCAGAAAGAGCTTTATTGCCAAGTGTGCTTGCACCCACAAGGAATTTTTCTTGGTACTGAAGCTTCCAGTGCACATATACAAATACAAATACAACAAGAAACATAGTAATACAAATTCTAAGAATAAAATATATATAAAAAAAAATACAAATAGTATAAAAAGTAAAAAAAAGGGGTCACAGTTGGGTTTAGTCTGAATAAACATTTACAGATTATGAACATATTTACAGTATGTTGAGTAGTATGAATTATAATATAAATATAACTATCACCTGAGTTAGAGAATATTACACTAGACAGTGGGAGTCTAGTGCATGTTACAGATTATGAACATATTTACAGTATTTTGAGTAGTATGGATAATATAAATATAAATATCACCTGACTTAGAGAATATTGCACTAGACAGTGGGAGTATTGCACTTACAGGCATATGCATTGGGGGGCATGTTAAGTGTTCAGAAGGGAAATGGCCTGTGGAAAGAAACTGTTCCTGTGCCTGGATGTTCTTGTGGCCAGTGATCTGTGTCGCCGTCCTGACGGTAACAGTTCAAACAGGGGGTGTCCAGGGTGAGTGGAGTCTGTGATGATTTTACCTGCTCTCTTCCTCACTCTGGAAGAGTACAGGTCCTGGAGGGTTGGCAAGGGGGCACCAATAATCCTCTCTGCAGTCCGGACTGTCCGTTGTAGTCTCCTGATGTCCGATTTGGTAGCTGAACCAAACCAGACAGTGATGGAAGTGCTTAAAACAGACTCAATGACGGCTGAGTAGAACTGGATCAGCAGCTCCTGTGGCAGATTGAACTTCTTCAGCTGGCGAAGGAAGTACAGTCTCTGCTGGGCCTTTTTCACAATGGAGTCAATGTGATTTGCCCACTTCAGGTCCTGAGAGATGGTAGAGCCCAGGAACCTGAATGACTCCACTGCTTCCACAGTGCTGTTCATGATGGTGAGAGGGGGGAGTGCTGGGGATTTTCTCCTGAAGTCCACAATCATCTCCACTGTTTTGAGCGTGTTCAGCTCAAGGTTGTTATAGCTGCACCAGACAGCCAGCTGTTCAACCCCCAGTCTGTAAGCAGACTCGTCACCATTTTGGATGAGGCGGGTGGGCGGGTTTTAAGCTGTAGTTGGGCTGGAAATCTTTAGTCCAATCTGGCAACACTGCACGACAGTTTCCTGTGGCGTCGCTATGACGACCAGGTACTAACGTTATTGTGGAGGTACTATCTGCAATGGAAAACGGAGCGAAAAGCGAGCCGAGCCGAGTCGAGTTGAGCTGGTACTGGTAATGGAAAAGCGCCAATAGTGTCAGCCATCTTTTTCTGGAAGCTAAGCTAGCAGACTCTGGTTCTGTGGAGAAAGCTGAGTAGTAGGAGAAAGCTGAGTAGTAGGGGTTACCATCCTCTTTTTCCCGGACATGTCCGGCCATCGAGATCGTCCAAAATGTCTGGGATTCGGCTTTTGCTTTCTGTAGTCGCCATTCATTATTCATTTCCTTCTCTCTGGGCCTCGAGTTTTTTCACGTAGTGTAACTGCATAGCGCTTCTGTGTTGCACGTCACACGTATCACACACATGACCAGCGTCGGCCAATAGTGAGCCTACGTGGTGACGTGCAACACAGACGCGCTGCGCTAAAACACTACGTGAAAAAACTCGAGGCCCAGAGAGAAGGAAATGAATAGTGGAATAAAGTCGTTATTTTTGTTTTGTTTTTGCGCACAAAAAGTATTCTCGTCGCTTTATAAACTTAAGATTGAGCCACTGTAGTCACTTGGACTATATTAACGATCTCTTTAATGCATTTTCTGGGCCAGCAAGTTATAGGGCCCTATCTTGCACCCAGCGCAAGTGACTTTGTACACCGACGCATGTATCATTCCTATTTTGCACCCGCGCAAAGCGGACTTTTCCCTCCACAGAAGCACGTCGGTTAACTAAGAAATACACTTGCGCTCCCGGGGGCGGTTCAGCGCAAAGAGGAGGCGTGTTCCGGCGCAAACGTTCCTTCTTGCTATTTTGCAGGTTTAGAAAACAATTGCGCCACTAACCAGGAAAAAATAGTTTAAAGTCAGTGGCGCGTTGCGCATGTTATTCATAGGCTATTTTAAGGGCGCATGCTTGGCCATAATCAATGTAGCGTGTGCACAACGCGCACTTTGATTCTCTCATCTACACAGAAGCAGCAGTTTTCATTTTTGCAAATCATACATTATTACGATAGATAGATAGATAGATAGATAGATAAACAATTTATTATAAAAGCATACATCTAGCTTACACATTTACCCAAATTAACCGAAGTTAATTTGGGTGGGTTTCTCCATTTCAATGTAACTTCTCTCTTTTACGGCCGTGACGAGAGCGTTGCTCTCCTTGGCTGTGAACCGCTGCTGGCGCGCGCCTGGCAAATCCGCCGTTACAATAGCAATCCGCTATGGAAAAAGCGCATCTGCTCTTAAAGGGAATGTGAGATGACGCTCTGATTGGTTTATTTCACGTTACGCCCAAACCACACCTATGAATAATGAAGCTACTTCAGACCAACCCATTTTAGATTTGCGCCTGGCGCAAGAGTCATTTATCCCGCCGGGAAAATAGCAACAGCGCCGAGACCCGCCCACAAAGTTACTTGCGCTTTGCGCTTTGACACTTGCGTTTCAGATCGTTAAAATAGGGCCCATAGTGTCTTAGAAGCCTATGGAGGAGTGAGACAGCTCTCAGATTTAATAAAAAATATCTTAATTTGTGTTCCGAAGATGAACGAAGGTCTTACGGGGTTGGAACAACATGAGGGTGAGTAATTACTGACAGAATTTTCATTTTTGGGTGAACTAACCCTTTAACATCTTCATAAAATATATTGGTATATGTGTTAATATAACACGTATTTTGCGGATGCGTCTAGGACAGGGTTTCTCAAACTCGGTCCTGGAGGGCCACTGTCCTGCACAGTTTAGCTCCAACCCTGATCAAACACACCTAGCTGTGAGTTTCTAGTGATCCTGAAGACATTGATTAGCTTGCTCAGGTGTGTTTGATCAGGGTTGGAGCTAAACTGTGCAGGACAGTGGCCCTCCAGGACCGAGTTTGAGAAACCCTGGTCTAGGATATTTGATGTGCAGGCCTATCTGGAGGATATAAATACAGAAAACTACACCTTTAAAGGTTGTTTCAGCGATTTCAGGCCCAAAAAACGCCCAAACATAAATGATCGCATTCATCTAATCTTTCCTAACGATCCGCTAGCTGCCCGCCCCATAAGCAGGCCGTAAAAAAAACGTGTCTCTGTAGGCAGCCTAGGCTCTGAGATCTGCACACAAAAACAATTGATAATGATAATTTATGTTTGGGCCTTTTTTGGGCCTGAAATCGCTGATACAACCTTTAAGATGTTTATGACTTAGGGGACATTTACACATAACATAAGTTGGCAGTGGAATGGGGAATTTGTTGTCATATTCCTCTATCTATTTGAAATCCATGGATCCACCTTCTGTGTTGCTGCTTGTTCATACACAAAAATTCTAATTAATGTTACAAATGAATAAAAGACTACCTAGTTTCGAAGCCGTCTCATAATTTATCATTAATGTTATTCAATGCAGAGCATGCCATGTTTGCTGTGTAGCATTTACACGGCTTTGACCAGTGGTTGTGGCTAGCGTGGGACTTCCCTTCTGCTCCGCTGCTTTGTGCATGGGAAGAAGCACGAGAAAATAAGTCATTAAGAGGAAATTTCTCATTATTATGAAAAAGTTTCTTATAATAGTGACTTAGTATGTCATAATAATGAGAAACGTTCTCGTAATAACTTATTTTCTCATGCTTCTACATGCGCAAAGCAGCGATACTAAGTCATAATTTTCTCATTTTTTTACTCAACTGTGGCGGAAACGGGCTACATAGGTGATTCTCTGCAGACTTTTTTTGTTATGTTGGTTGAAAGTGTCCTCAAATCCTAATAGAAATCATTTGTAAAGCGGTCTAAATGTATTTTTATAAATGTATGTCGTCTGTGGAAGGCGTAGGACCATAAAATGTTCGTTCAATCGTTGCGTTTGGTCTGAGCGGTCCTATAGCATGTGTTCCCTGTCGGTCTGTTTCCATACCACTGCACAGGGTGTTCACGCAGACATAATAAGTCATCAGCGCGTTCACGTACGCTGTGCAGACAGAGCGAGAATGGCAGGCAATCAGCAACAACCTAACTTTCCTTCTGAACCGACAACAACACTGGCAAAGGATCTACGATCTATATATCTTCATCGGAGCCAAGCAGACTCTCATCGTGGAAACCCTGTCCTGCAAGAAAAATTATTACACACTGACAAGTTTTGCTAGCTAAACAAACCCAAAACTTGCTGCATCTAATTCTGTTTTTAAGAAGTTGTCTATTTGGTATTTTAGTACTGTTAAAGGAGCTGTATGTAAGAAATGTATTTCAATTAATCCTAAAATGGCCCTGATATGTCACTAGACATTAAAAAATCATGTTCATTTCAAATACTTATATCACTGACAACAGTAGTACGGTCAGGATATTGTCATTTAAAAAGTGAAGTTGCAGCCCTCAACTGATGTTGATGTTGTCATCTTGTGTTTTGGCCTGAAGCGCCACCCTCCACCTATCTACCAATCACAAAGTCAGTAGTGTTTCGGCATCCGGGTTGCCAGCTCTGCTCTAGTTGAAAGCTCCTTGTAGCAGCCTACGTTCCTGCTGGATCCAGCAGCCTATCTGGCAACCTCGAGTCAGGGGGGAGGGGGAGGGGATACACCACTCTACAGTAATTTGAAAGTGATTGCAGTACCAGTTTTGGCCACAATCTTACATACGGCTCCTTTAAGGCTGATTTATACTTCTGCGTCGGACCTACGCCGGAGCCTCTATGCTGTAGGCAACAAGTTGGTTTTAAAATACTTCTACATCGTTGTCCTCGTTGAAGCGCAATTACAGAGGGAGCATGTGAAACCCGAGGGAGGGGTTCTAGCAGACCAGTCACAGCGCTTGCGTCCGCGTAGAATTGATGCGTTGTTACATTTTTGGAGAGGTGCACGTCAGGGTACGCCGAAGGGTACGCTGGCAACACACAGTCTACGACGTGTGACTACGGCGGGAGTTCGATGCAGAAGTATAAATTGGGCTTTACTCGTTTGTACTGTAAAGTTTCCTCACTGGTGACACATGATGAATTGCAGTAACGTTAGGCTTGTTCGACTTGAACCGGCGTTGCAAGTACCACGAGAGCAATTCAAAAGCATAAGGAGCCGTCTGCTCTCTATTCGCTCTCGCGGTACTTTGATGTCATTCACCGATCGGTCTGTGCAGCACAGGTTCAAGTCGAACAAGCCTGTTGTATCCGGTCTTCTTGGCTGTGCGCGTTCATGCTTTCAGGAGGCGTGGCTTTGGACGGCGATTTGCAGGGAGGGTGGGACATACACTTTTACTGCTATCAGGCTAAAGTTAGCATTTTCCCCGATGTCCTAAAGCACCTTTAATTATCTGTAGCCTACTCCGTAGTTGATTCTAACACATATTCTTAATTTTTCTTTCTTATAGTCTGATCGTGAGTGATCCTTTAATTCAAATCAGCCAAGATCAAAGAGGATTGATTTATAACTGTGCTGTCGGACCAGAAACCTGCTCAGCAATGAAGATTGATGGTATTTTGGGTTTTGTACTACACTTCTAATTGAAATATTATTGACCACTTTCCAAGTATATACTAGTACAGTAGGGTCTAGGCTAGGGTAATACTGTATATGAGAGTTGTTCTCTTTATCAACAAATTAACAGAGGTGCTTAACTTTCAGAAAATTATCAACATTAGAAGGTTATATAAGCTGTTTTATTTTCTACCTTGTTACCAAAATGTGTGCAATTTAAAACTCTGATTTGTATTTTCTAGTGATTGAGATTAACATTAAATAAACATTCCAAATTCAAAATAATTAAATTGCACTGATGTGTAATGTATTTTTTGTTCCTTTTGGAGTTTATTTTTTTATGAAAATGATCAAACTGTCTGTATGTTAATGAAGTGCCCTCAGAAGCTGTCAATATGTCTCTTGGACTTTCCATGATTCAAAATCAACAGTCTTCAAAGCTGGCGGTAAGTAGTTCAGAACACCATTGAGATCAGTTACAGATAAATATTATAACTATTTCACACATGCAATTGACCCTTCGCAGGGAGTTTGATTGACAGGCGATCTGACCAATCATCATTCGCCATCCGCCGAATCCGGCATTTTTGTCCGACAAAGCAGTCAGGAGAGTTAGTAAATTAACGTTGGAGGATTTGAACTTGAAAAACGGAGTGTACTGACGTCTTTCCGTGGTTAAAACAACATTCCTCCTTATGTTCATTCATGTTTATTTGATGCTATAAATTAACTAGAAGGAAGAGATGGTCGGTTCATGAACAGCTTTAACTGAGGCTCTACAGCGATCTGTCAGACACATTAAAGAGCCACAAAACGGTATTTATTGTTTAAATTTCTTTTTAAAAAATGACCAAATTTGAAAGGTGAGACTTTGTTTCATATCAAAAGTAACCTGGTCAGTCCTGTTTGTCAGTGTGTTGTCAGTGTCCTCTCTGCTCCGCAATGTATTTTTCACTGTGTGAGAACATGGTGGGGTGTGAGAGCGGTGTGGCTTGTCAGACATAGCAACAGTAACTAAAGGGGGCGGGTCTTTGCGAACGGTCAATTGGCTGAAGAACATAAGCTCAACACACTCTAATGGAAATGTGTATCTATTTTATAAATTTTGGTGAATTGGTGGCTTGTTCAAATGAATTTGTACGATCTCTTTTGTACGTTTTTGTACAATTTGCTTATGCCCCACTGATAGGTTTAAAGAGTGGACCTTTGAGAAGACATGATGTTTTGTGCTTAATATTTACCAAATTGAAATGCTTGGGATTGGGAAGACAAGATAAAACATCCTTATTTTGTATGTGTAATAAAAAAAAAAGTACATTTTAATTCATATAATTTATCTGATTTATTTAAGGCAAATAAGTTTGTTTCATTATACTGTGTCTCAACAACTAAACAGATTTTGACCAGAGCAATAAAAGTGGCTGGTATTGAGGTCTATAATCGGCATTTGATTTAGTATTTCTTTTAAAAAGGTGAAATCCATGATTAAATCCGTCTCATTTAGGTTTGTGGTCCAACCATTCCAAAGAAATGTGTATCAGTTACCACCTTCAATGGCATGTGCTTCATCAGTGAAAACAATGTGTTTAAACCACCAATACCCAGCTCTCTGAGAGGTAAATATGATGGTCACCGAAGTTTCTTCTCTTTTGATGTAACTGCAGTTTTAACAACATATGTACACACTTCTGCTTCTATTCATTTACAGACTGTCCCGGTCAGATTGACATAGCTTTTCTATTAGATGGGTCTGGGAGTGTGCGGAGTAACAATTTTATAACGATGAAGACTTTTGTGATAAACGTGATCAGTCGTTTTACTGAGCGAGATGCACAGGTAGGAATAGCCGTCAACATCATTTTAATGATTTTCAGTATTAACTTTAGCCAATTTTTTATAAACAAGCAAAAACCTTAAGTGTTTTGTTTTTGTCAGAGAGACATTATTGACCAGTTTATCTGTTTTTGGTTTACAGTTTGCCATAGCACAGTACTCCAGAGCTTGTGCTATTCACTACAATTTCAATCAACTCAAAATTCAAGACAGCACATGGCAATCTAAGGTGACAAACATACAGTACCAGAATGGAGATAGCACTTACACTGCGACAGCCATCATAAAGCTTGTGTAAGACTTGTTTATTACATTGTTAATTGGAAACGTCTCGGCTACATATGTAACCCTTGTTCCCTGAAGGTCACTGACATATTGGGAACTTGCCTAAGAGCCCAATCACCTTTGAGTGTAAACTAAACGAGCTAATGGACATTTGCATCTCATGCTCCACCCCGCAGCACAGGTTCAAAAGGGGCTCTCTGAAGTGCTGTTAGCACAAGTGAGAGATCCCAAGAGGGTACAGGGTGAGAGCAAGAATGATTTAACCTGATGACCTGGTCATGCTTTCCCAGAGATTTACGATCAACTGCATCCTGATGTGCGGCAATAGTGGCAACATACACTTTCAGGGTGGAGGGAGACGTCCTTTGCTCCAACCCATCTTGCAGGAAGGAGAGCACAACTCTGATCAGGCATCTTCGGGGGTCTTCCCGATGAGAAGAGCACCATTCAACAAACAGGTTCCACTTCAATGCATAGAGGCGCCTCGTAGAGGGGCGTCTTTCCCGACTTTGCACAGTGTCTGTGTGAGAAGGCTCACTGGGGGAAACGCATACTTGTGTAGGCCCAGGGGCCAACTGTGTGCCAGCGCATCCGTGCCGAGGGAATAAATCAACTGGCAATGTGATGTGTCTGGGGCGGCAAAAAGGCCTATCTGTGCAGTCCCAAAGCGGCTCCATAATCAGCCGCCTAGGGAGTCGCCACTCTCCCGGAAGCACAGGCTGACGAGAGCGCGTTGGCTGCACAATTCAACAGGCCTGCGATGTGAACGGCATGAAGTCACCTCAGATGCTTCTGACTCCATAGGAGGAGATTTGGGACATGCGACCGGAGCATAGACCACCTTGACGGTTGATGTATGCAACGGTTGCAGTGCTGTCCATAAGGACCAATACGTGCTTGCCTCGTAGCTGCGATTTGACATACTGCTAACAACTCAAGGCAGTTGATGTGCCAATGCAGTTCGGGGCCCGTCCAGATCCCCGCAACTGCATGCCCATTGTATGTGGCCCCCTCCAGCCGGTGGTAGAGGAATCCGTGGAAACCACAGCATGCCTGGACACTTGTTCAAGGGGAACTCCTGCCCGGAGAAATGAAGGATCCAACCACAGGCTAAAGGTTTAGCGCAGACCGGGGTGATTGTCAAACGGAGCGTGCCACGTTGCCTCGCCCATCTCGGGACCCGGCCGTGAAGCCAGTGCTGAAGCGGCCTCATATGAAGCAATCCAATCGGCGTTACTGTGGCTGCACATGTCATATGCCCCAGGAGCCTCTGAAAGAGTTTCAGTGGGGCCGCTGTCGTGCCTTTGAACGAATTCAAGCAGTTCAACACTGACTGAGCACGTTCCTCTGTGAGGCGTGCTGTCTGGCTGACCAAATCCAGCTCCATACCGAGAAAAGAGATCCTCTACACGGGGACGAGTATGTTCTTTTTCCAGTTGACCCGAAGCCCCTACTGGCTGAGGTGCCCGAAGGGGAGAACTTTGTACTGATATGCCCATCTCTCGAACACAAAACGTAGGAACAGTCTGTGTCGAGGGAGAATCGAGACATGAAAGTACGCATCCTTCAGGTCGAACGCTGCAAACCAATCTCGGGGACAGATGCACCCGAAGATGCATTTCTGCATTAGCATTTCGAACAGGAGCTTGTGAAGGGCCCGATCAAAACTTTCAGGTCCAAGACTGTGATCTCTGCCCGTAAAACGGGCGCATCACTGGCCAGCATGTAGGTGAACTGAATGCCCCTGAATTTGGGGGGACGCCGGGCGAACTGAATCGCATAGCGAGTCTGATGGTCCAGGTGAGCCAATAAGACTAGCGCTAGCCAGGCCCCCAGACACCATTCAAGCAGGGCCAGCGGGACCACAGACGTATCCGCAGTGGTGCAGTGGGGCAGCAAGGTGGAACGCAGGGACCCGACTCAGACAGCATAGCAGCCCAAAGTGGGGTCTGAGTGTGCGGTGCAACACTTACCTGATTCCACAGTAGGGCAGAGGGTGTGAGAGACGGCTTCTTCCTTGCGGCCTCGACACACACGCTGCTGCCCGCTGGCGACAAGAGAGGAGGTCGAGGGTGGCAAGGTATATCGTCACACACTGCCAACCGGTCCCTCTTGGGACCCAGAGATAGAGAAAGCTGCTCTTGCTGAGAATTTGGGTACCCCTGTGACGCTAGTGGCGGAACAGAAATGCAACAAAAGATTCTCCACCCAACCCTCGTCCGAGGGAGGAGCAGCTCCATTCATCTCTGGATCGCCCGTCTCAAGGGTGGAGTTTCACAGACCGCTTGGAGGATTTAGAGGCAGCTGAGACGGGCGGTGTCGTATCCCTGCGGGAGTGCTCGAAGTCACGGCTAAACTGGCCAGCCAGAGCACTTGCTTTTTAAATTTTTTTACCGCAGGGAAACGGACACCCTTGGCGACGAGCAGACTGAGGGGCCTCTCACAAAGGCCTGGTAGCACTTCGGAGCAGGCTCTTGATTGCCTTAGTCTGCTTCTGGTCAACCGAGAAATGAAAGCTTTAGCACAAGTTCTGCTGGGAAGACTCAATTGTTACGTCACTTATTATTATTAAAAAAAGAGTAAATTCTGTCATCCTTTACTCACCCTCATGTTGTTCCAAACTTGTATCATTCATTCATTCATTCATAGAGTCAGTCAGTCAGTCAGTCAGTCAGTCAGGTCCCAATGGGACCTAATGTTGTGTTTGGCCCCATTGACTTTGATTGCATTCATAAAAATTTGAAACTGTCTTTAGAATGTCTTTTGTATTCCACAGAAGATACAAATGCACATAGGTTTGGAATGTACGTAGCCACATGGTGGTGGAAATAAATTGGGATGGGAGAAAAAAATATGTTTCAAATCTTTTGCGTTCCCCCGAGAAACTTTGCGTTCCCTTGCAAAGATATTTGCGTTCCCTGGCAAAACCTGTTGTGAGCTTGAACATACATTTCCTGTTTAATATCCCGCTGGCAGTGTTTCAGACATCTCCGTACCTTAACAATGGAGCGGTTCATAGTGTTTGAACTTTGACTCAAATATAATGAAATGCGGTCAGTGCTTAAACCAAGGAGCTCAGTAAAGTTGGCAATATATTCACAGATTCGAACTTCCTGGATCAATAACTCGTGAGCTAAATGTTGTTAAAACGTACTCGGTTACTAACGTAACCTCGGTTCTCTCTAGAAGAGGGAACGAGTACTGCGTAAGATATCTTACGCTAGGGGAAAATCCTTTTCCGCGAGATATTGAAGCCAAAAATTATCCTTAATTTTGTAATAATGCAAAACGCGTTGCAGCAGCAATGCAGACATAGGCGAGACAGCTCGCGCGCCTATTGGCTGCTCTGCGGCAACTGCAGCAGCCTATCGAGCGAGGCCTGGCGTGACGTCAGACCCAATCAGGGCACTTCGCGCCCGCTGCGTCACGTCCCGCCGAAATGGGCGTGGTCTAGGCCTATAAATATCGCTCGCAGGCAGCTATTATCTGGTTTTTCATCATCGAAGCAACCAGAGCGTGTGCATGCACGGCAAGATACGCAGTACTCGTTCCCTCTTCTAGAGAGAACCGAGGTTACGTTAGTAACCGAGTACGTTCTCTTACGAGAGGTCTCTCGTACTGCGTAAGATATCTTACGCTAGGGGACCCAATGTAAAACGCCGTGCATGCTGAGATCTGACACCAAAGACCCAAGGGCGAAAGCCCGGGGTACATATAGTGCACAATCACTCAGGGAACTCACAGGGAGTCCGGGAAGAGGGAGGGGTGCAGCCTCACTCTTCCACATATAGCAGCGTCGATGGGACGCAAATTTCATCATACAGACAGGGCGGGGTACGGCCTGAACTGATGGGGAAATGTGGGTCTTACACAGTTTGCCCAGCTTTATACTGTCAAACATTGAGCTGTGCTCAGCAGACGCAGCATTCTGAGCTGATCGCATCAGGTCAGATAATACTGGTAAATCTAGACCGACAGCAGCCTGGCCTGCAGGGCGGGAACCTCTAGGTTATAAAACCTTATAAATGTAGACGGGGAGGCCCAGCCTGCCGCCATACAAATATCTTGCAAGGCAATCCCACTTGACCAGGCCCACGAAGAGGCCATGCCTCTCGTGGAGTGCGCTCTGACACCCAATGGGCACTGCATGCCCTTGGAGGCGTATGCCAGCGCTATAGCATCAACTATCCATCTGGATAGGCTCTGTTTCGACGTGGCTAGTCCCTTAGAACGTCCGCTAAACGAAACAAAAAGCTGCTCCGTCTGTCTGAAAAACAGACGAGCGAGACACATAAGCTCGTAATGCCCTGACTGGGCAAAGGAGGCTCGCGTCTTTTTCCTCATCAGGGACCGGTAGGGCTGACAGGGAGATAACCTGCACCCTAAACGGTGTGTTGAGGGATTTTGGAACATAACCGTGCTTAGGTTTGAGTATAACTTTTGAGTCATTGGGCCCAAACTCCATGCACGCCGCGCTCACAGAGAGCGCGTGCAGATCCCCTATGCGCTTCACTGAAGCGAGAGCCAGCAAAAACATCGTCTTGAAAGACAGGTGTTTCAAATCGATTGACTGTAAAGGCTCAAATGGCGCACCTTTCATGGCTTCCAGAACTGTAGAAAGGTCCCATACGGGGACTGAGGGAGGTCTGGGAGGATTCAGTCTCTTAGCCCCTCTAAGGAAGCGGATGACTAAATCGTTACTTCCTATTGACTGACCAAGCGTTGTTTCTGAGAACGCTGCTATAGCCGCGACATTAAACTTTGAGCGTTGTGGGGGCCCTGCCCCCATCCAACAGCTCTTGTAGGAAGGAAAGCACCTCCGTCACACCACAGTTTGTGGGTGACACACCACGGGCTGTGCACCAGCCCGAAAACACCGACCATTTCGAAGAATAGAGTCGTCTTGTAGACGGAGCTCTAGCCTGCGTGATCGTGTTTAATACTCCTTTAGGGAGTCCAACATGTACCCGTTGATGGCCCAGACATGAAGGGACCATAGTTCCGGGTGAGGATGCCAGATCGAGCCGCGGGCCTGTGAGAGGAGATCTCTCCTCATTGGTACTGGCCACGGGGCAGTACTTGCTAACTGCATCACGACTGGGAACCAAGGTTGGTTTTTCCAGAACGGTGCTACCAGAAGTACTGAGCATCCTTCTTCCCTGATCCGTTCTATCACCTGAGGCAGGAGAGAGACGGGGGGAAAAGCATAGAGCGGGTGGCGGGGCCACACATGGGCCAGCGCGCTCCTGCTCTTGGAGAAAATTTCTTGACAGTGAGCGTTTTCTTGAGACGCAAACAGGTCCACTTCCGCTCTGCCAAATTTCTTCCACAGCAGATGGACTGTCTGTGGGTGTAGAGACCACTCGCCTGCTGGAACATTGTTCCTGGACAGTCTGTCCGGTCCTATATTCAAGATCCCTGGCACGTGCGCTGCTCTGAGCGAGCGCAGGTTGCACTGAGCCCATACCAGGAGGCGTTCTGCCAGCCTGTACAGTTTCTCGGATCTGATGCCGCCCTGGCGATTTATGTAGGACACCACAGACATGTTGTCCGAACGGACCAAGACGTGGTGACCTTTTATTTGGGGACAAAAACGCGTCAGCACGTTGTCTACTGCCAGCCTTTCGAGGCAGTTTATGTGCAGGAGCTTCTCCCGTTCTGACCATTGGCCGAAGAACGGTCTGCCCTCGAGCAGCGCTCCCCATCCCGAGGTGGACGCGTCCGTGGACACCACTTTCACCCTCGAGGAAGTCCCCAGGCTTACACCTGATTGGTACCAGTCATTCGCTTTCCAGGGTTTCAGAGCTGTGACGCACTTCTGATTGACCCTGAGGCGAAGCAAACCGGGTGCCCACGCTTCGCGTGGGACTCGCGCTTTCAGCCAAAACTGCAGCGGGCGAATGCGGAGCAGGCCCAGCTGGAGCACTGACGATGCTGAGGCCATGAGACCTAGCATCTTCTGAAATCTCTTGAGCGGGACAGACGCGCCGCAGCGAAAAGAGTTCGCTGTGCGTCGAATGTCTACCGCGCGCTGTTGTGATAGTCGCGCTATCATGGATAGTGAGTCCAGTTCTGTGCCCAGGAAAGATATTTTCTGACTGGGTGACAGGGAGCTCTTCGCCCAATTGACACTCAGACCCAAATCCTCGAGGTGATCGAGTAAAATGGTTGTGTGTTCTATGAGCACTGCGCGAGATTGCGCTAGAATCAGCCAATCGTCCAAATAGTTTAGCACTCGCATGCCTCTCATTCTGTGGGGTGCGAGCGCCGCATCCATGCACTTCGTAAATGTACAGGGTGCCAGGGACAAGCCGAACGGCAGGACTGTGTACTGATATGCCTGGCCCTCGAAGGCGAATCTCAAATATCGCCTGTGACGTGACGCTATCTGTATTTGAAAATACGCGTCTTTCAGATCTATTGACACAAACCAATCTCCTTGGCGAATCTGCACAAGGATTTGCCTGGTCGTGAGCATCCTGAACTGTCGCTTCACAAGCACTTTGTTCAGTTTGTTCAGACTTTTTTCGGTACCAGGAAGTATCTGCTGTATAGCCCTCCTTCGCTCTGAACTTGAGAGAGAGGCTCTATGGCCCCTTTGCTCAATAGTTTCGTCACTTCGGCTCGAAGTAGATGTGCTACTTCTCTTTTTACCGTGGTCTCGACGCGCGCCACATAGCGGCGAGGGCGTCGGCGAAACTGCAGCGAATAGCCTCTTTCTATAATGTTCAGCACCCACTTCGAAACCCCAGGTAGCTTTGCCCATGCGTCTGCATGGATAGCTAGGGGTTGAATACGAAGCGCGCTCCGCTCGATCAGCGATGGAGAAGCTTCGGCGTGCTGTAACACAAGCATGGCGCTCGTGACATTTGAGGCATGGGGCGCGCTGATAACAGCGGGCATATTGCCCGCGCTCGACTCCTCTGCGGTGGTCAACCGCGAGGGGGAGGGCTGGGCGGTTCCCGTAGGAACTGTCATGTCTATGTGTGGATGTGGGCGCGGGACAGCGGGCACATATCACACCGAAAGCATCGTTCGCTTGAGTGAAGCGAGTGCACGTTGGTTTCGTTTTTACAGAAACCGTGAGACATGCATAACGTGGTGTTAGTGGGCACTGGGTTGTGGGCACATTCACCATGTTTGAAGCGCAATCGATCTGAGTCGATTCATGTGCGCAAGCCCTGTGTGACGGGCTGTGCTTGTGTGTAGAGATGGGCACTGGGCAGTGGGCATTCTTTCTACACATAAAGCACCATCGGCCGTGGCCGGGACACCAGAAAAATTCACGCTTATGGGATTTATCTGGGTAGCCGTAAAAACGGCGTTTGTGTGCAGGCAAGCGGGTGACAGAACCGACTTGTTTACTGCAGGATACACTGGAACAGTCACATTTACTGGAACTGAACGAGCGAGAAGTTGCCATAGAAACAGAGAGCGTCAACATGCTGGCGTTTATTGCAGGCCTGCGTGCATTACAACAGGCTTGTTCACTGCAATATTGACATTTCCAGTCGCCTGAGTTCCAGAGGGGAATGGGAAATGTATAGGAAAAAGGAGGTTGGTCCGTCCGCAGCGGGACCAGAAAAACTCCCCTTTTTTTCCTTACGCCAGTGACGCACGGAACACCATAGAAACGGTGTTTGGGTGCAGGCGAGCGGGTTGTACAACGCGCTCGTTGGCTGCAAAATACACATCTGCAATCGCCTTTTCAGGGAACTGACAGAGCGAGCATTGACGGCATAATTGTATCTGCCGGTAGACCCGGGGATCGAACGCGGGTCTCTCGCGTGCAAAACCTGGGTGTCTGCCACTGGGCCACAGGGGGAGACACATTATAACTCAGTTAGCGCGAGTATTATAAGAGAGCGTCAACGTGCTGGCGTTTGTTTGCAGGCATGCGTGTATTACAACAGGCTTGCTCACTGCAATACTGACATTTCCAGTCGCCCGAACTTCAGAGGGGAATGAGAAATGTACGAGAATGAGGAGGTCGGTCCGTCCGCGGGAGGGACCAGAAACGCTCTTTTCTCCTTTCGCCAGTGACGCACGGAAACCATAGAAACGGTGTTTGGGTGCAGGCGAGCGGGTTGTGCCACGCGCTCGTTGGCTGCAAAATGCACATCTGCAGTCGCTTTTCAGGGAACTGACAGAGCGAAGCATTGGCGGCATAATTTTAACTGCCGCTAGACCGGGATTCGAACTCCGGTCTCTCGTGAGGAAAACCAATGATTCCGCCACTGAGCCACAGGGGGGAACACAAAGGCTTTCGGATGCACGAGCATATAACAGCGTCACATGCTTTCTTCGGCGTATGCTTGCAGGCGCGCTTGTATTAAAACAGGCTCGCCTGCTGCAATATTGATATTTCCAGTCGCATGATCAGGGAACTGGGAAATGTATGAGAAATTGAAGGTCAGTCCATCCTCGGAGGGACTAAAGACACACCTTTCTCCTTTCGCCGGTGAGTGACGCATGAATGGGGTGCAGAGGCAGGGTAGCTTTCTTATAACGTAAAGAAAAACTAACCCCGACCGTCCGCTTCCAGCCTCCCTTGTGAGCGGCGCAGTTTGCGCGGCTTGAACAGAGGGAGAGAGAAAGCTAGACCCGTGACCGCCCGCTCCTGACATCCTCTGTGAGCGGCGCGGTGTGTGCGGCTCGAACAGAGGGAGAACAGGTATAGTCCCCCAAGCAGGCAAGGCAAGCGGGCGAACCGGCAAGCTTTGCGGGTTGGGGGTGGGGGGGCGGAGGAGCAGTCTCGGAGAAGGATGCCAGGTGAGTCCTCAGAGTCACCACAGGCAGTAACTAGCTCGCAGTGAGGGCAGTCGCCGTCAGCGAGCGCGAGAGCTGCTTGATCAGGAAAAGGGGCATCTTGAAAAAGACGCCCAGCTCTTTTAGTGCAATGGGAGTGTGTGTCGCGGCGGCGAGCACACACACATACATAAACACAGTAGCAGAGAAAGGATATAACGCCGGATAGCGCAGCAGGAAGGCAAGGAAGGCGGCGCGGCCAGCGACTTCAGTGACTCGTCCCGCTGAAGATGCTCTCTCTCAGACGGCGCGGCTTCTTATCCAGCTCCAGCGATGCGTGTGCTTCGCTTGAAGGATGAAAAATCAGATAATAGCTGCCTGCGAGCGATATTTATAGGCCTAGACCACGCCCATTTCGGCTGGACGTGACGCAGCGGGCGCGAAGTGCCCTGATTGGGTCTGACGTCACGCCAGGCCTCGCTCGATAGGCTGCTGCAGTTGCCGCAGAGCAGCCAATAGGCGCGCGAGCTGTCTCGCCTATGTCTGCATTGCTGCTGCAACGCGTTTTGCATTATTACAAAATTAAGGATAATTTTTGGCTTCAATATCTCGCGGAAAAGGATTTTCCCCTAGCGTAAGATATCTTACGCAGTACGAGAGACCCCTCGTAAGAGAACACAAATGACACCCATTTACAATCATTTTACTTTACAACCCAATTTTCCTCAAAATGAGCTTTATAAATGATGTTTTATTAACAAGGTTCGGGAGGAACGCGTTATAATGATCAAGCAATCAAGTCATTCTAACCAGCTGTCATCAATCAGTAATCAACAGGTCCACTCAATCAGCATGAGTTAAACCTATAAATATACGCAGTCGACTCACCCATATTCCTCGACAGTTTTCAGCATCCCTCCACCACCCCATCTCCTCACACTTGCATGGTTATCTTCCTAACCAGAGACGGGGGGAGTACTCTGGGTTCGGGCCCAATTTCCGAGCTCGGAGCCCTCCCCCCGGACAGCACGCCAAATACGCATAACCATTTACTCTCTGATCATTTGTAAGTGTGAACTCGTGAATCAGTAGCGTGGTACACCATTTCTGGACGGGAAACAAACTTGACGGGAAAATTTGCGCACCTGTACGCAAACTCTGACCCATGTGTACAAACATTCTGGAGACGGAACAGTTTAGCAACACCGATGGTGAGCTGAGGGACCGACGGCAGATGAAGGAAAACCACTTTAAATCTTTATTATGAGTCCTAATCATAAATATAGTGCATGGTCACAATAACAGTTTAAATAAATAAAAGAATGATTTAAACTATGTTTTACATCTGATATACACATTTAGATTAAATATGCCATTCTCATTAATGGAGTTAAGCACTTAAATTACATGAAATCATTACAGTGAAGTTAATTTTTATATATAAATTTTAATTAATGGAAACTTTTGTAGTGGATGCAATGCTTTTGAACACTTTTCCTGTGGCATGTTGTGTTTTCATGTTTAACTACAGCGAGGATTGCTTAGTGTATGATAATAGCAGAACTCATGGTCTGAGAAAATATTTTTGCGCAAATAATGATCAATAATGCACTATAAGGCCTATCTGTTTACATTAAATATATAAAGCAATTAGAAATACTATTTGGCCAGGGGAAAATATTGAGAAAAACTTTCTCTGAAATGTATTTTATACAATTTGATTGATTTATTCAAAAACAAGGCAAGGATGGTTTACTTAATGATTTTTAGAAATGTAACGGCACATCCGTATCTCATATTTTCCTAATGTCTTGTACCGTTAAACATGGTATCACGTGGATGAATATGCATACGCAAATGATATGCAGATGAGGATATGCACAGTTTTATAAATGAGACCCCTGATGCAGACACATACCTGAAGCGGACTGATAGCATCTTTGTCTAGAGCGAGGTTTACGTAAGGTCACGTGAAAATAAGGCAGTCTGAAATCTGCCCCAATGGCGCTCTATGCAGAGCAGTTCCATTTTAGTGCGCTCTATGCACTGCAGTTCCATTTTTCACCACAGATTTACATTGGAAAACTGTGGGGCACTATCAGAGCCACCTTAACCTAATGTTAGGCCCCGGGGCTGAGAGGTTTTGTAGGCCCCCCATCCCCTCAATTTAAAGAGTCTCATTTAAAAAAAAAAAAAGTGTAATAGCCTATCTAGGTAATCTACATCACAAAATGCATTAGTTTCTTTCGAGAACTACAACAGTGATTTTTTTAAAATATTGTTTTTAATTTTAATATTGTTATTAACATAATCACTGAGCACATAAACACAAGACACTTTATTTAACAACCACACACAGCAACTAAATTTCAACATTATGCAAATAAGAAGCGATTTTCGACAACCAATAGGAAAGAAGCCTTTCAGTGGAGCTCAGCTCCCGTCACCATCTCGAGTGCAGTGCAGGCAAGACAGAAGAGTTCAAGGGCGATTTCACGGTTTTATATGATTTGACTGTAACTAACCACAAACATGGATATAATAAAATGTTGCATGGAAAAGAAACTGTCGACAGTCTCAGTGAGTTTAATTCATACATTTATAGGTCGAGTGTTGTAGTTTTATGATGCAAGTTTAGCACTGCTGCAGTTCATTTTACAGTGCATTATGTTGACTATTAGGGACAAGAAAATGTATTAGCCTATTTGTCAAATTCGGATGACGTTTTAGTAATTTATGACAGTATGAGTGAGTTTAATTTGTAGATTGATCGATCGTTAATCTAGTAAATTATTTAATCCCTGAACTGCTGTGTGGTAATATAAAAACACTCTCCCAACAGCATACTGTTTCTTTTGAGCCTAATTCCTAGTCAAATTAAAATGATATAGTTGTATAATATCACTTGTGGTGGTGTTTTGTATAGATGTGGCAGACGAGCAGTCTCGCCTCATTCGCGCAGCGGGACCTCTAGACGCGCGTAAACGCGTCTTTACAACATTGAAATCACTCGCGCCAGACGCTCTATTTGCGTTTGGTGTGAACGCACCTTAACAATAACATTAGAGCGACAGCACTACCAACGCCCACAAGCGACTAGCGACAAAATCTGACAAGTTAAAACAATATGACCTTTTCAGCTCATCATGAACCTGAACATGGGAGGCCCCTGAACTTGGGAGGCCCCTGGGCTTCAGCCCAGGTAAGCCCGTGCATTAATGCGGCCTTGGGCACTATAGAGCTGGGGAGGGCTCTGAGACCGGCTGCCCCGCTTAGTATCATAAATACATGCCGGCCGAATCCACGCGCCACATTTTAATATATCCTGTTCACTTTACGACTTAAAATATTGTGGCAGAATGCTGAACACATTTATAATTTATTATTAATTCAGTGAATATAGAGGTCTATGTTTGAACAGTTAGTGTGATAAAATGTGCTTTTGCACATATATCATTTCATTATATTATGAAAAATATCCAATAACTTCACTGTAACAGGTGAACTTCCTGCTCAGCTACTGTTCGGACGCTCTTGCTTACTGCTCCGCGCTTTGCTCTATCGCTTTTATATTTTATCTTCTATACTTTTATAATTTGAGCTCCTTTTATCACCTAATTTTAACTTCAGCAAATCAGCACAGTGCTCAAACGACAAAGTTTGGATTACTACAAAAACGCAGAATTCTTCTACCCGACCAGCTTACATTCCGGGGAAAGGAAAACACAACTGCCTACAAGGATAAGAGAGAAAATGCCTCTTCTGGAATCTACTTGCTGCACTAACTGCCACAGACTTTTACAAAGGATTGCAGTTCTTGAAACAAAGTTATTTACGGGACCACCAAACCAGACGGAACACACAACAGAGCTTCGTCATGGACGCCCTCAGCATATAGCCGGTGAGTCCCATGAAACTAGTGCTCCTCGACAGGTAGAGAAACAAGCCGATCGACTTACAAATCATGATGGCACAAACAGGGAGCGAGACCCAAAGGCACTCGAGACATCAGATTGTCACGAGCCTCACATATCTCTGAGCAACAACAACTCTGACAAAGACTGCAAACACTGGTCTCCCACCAACACCTATACATCTTGAGAACAGATTTGAAGTACTAATGAATGTAAATGAGGAATCCCCAAACGTGATGAATGTGATCGAACACAGACTGTATCAGCCAGTAGCTAACACTGATGCTAACTGGCGCTCAAGGTCGAGCAGACAGCGGCACTCAGCTCAGAGCACAGCCGAGCCCAGGACTCTGATAGTGGGGGACTCCATAATCAGAAACATTAGCTGCAGGGATACAACTACATGCTGCCTTCCACAAGCAACAATTTCTGATATAAACAGGGAACTTCAGAACATTCTAATGAAACATAAGACTGCAAATCGACTCATCATTCATGTGGGGAAGAATGACATTCATAAAGAGCAGTCAGAACTCCTTAAGAAGGATTTCAATGAACTTTTTGAAACACTTAAAAAACTGAAAGTTCAGACATTCATCAGTGGACCACTCCCAGCAAGAGGAACAAACAGGTTTTCACGGTTGCTTGGGATTAATACATGGCTGCAAAAAACCTGCAATATAAAAGGAGTAAACTTCATTGACAACTTCAATCTCTTCTGGAGTCAGAGACAACTATTTCATCGGGATGGCCATCACCCAAACAAACTTGGTTCAAGAGTGTTAAAGGACAACATCTACTTCTCCCTCAATCATCCTTCTGCAGTGTGTGCCAATCCACTCAATCAGAACGGCACACACACACCTGGACACAGTATGAATGACCACAGGACTTCACTTCATGATGTTGACATATCACACAAGGACAATGATAACACCACTGAGCCACAACAACCTCTGCTCACAGACACAATCTCAGCTGAGCCATGCCCACAGAGCTCACCACAGACAGACACATCAGAACTGCTCCAAGATTCAGCACCCAAGGACGACTTCCTGGAAAACAGCCAGGGAAGCCAGGACAGCATATCACAGCCTCCTATAACACCAGAGCAACAGCCCCTTTCACCAGACACGTTCTCCCTCTCGCCACCAACTCCACTCCTGTGCTTCTCACAGAAAATGGAAGAACTTGTGCATGCTGGAACCAGACTATCACACTCTTTTGCTGCAAGCCCCCAGATATCAACCAAAAAACGTCGGGCACCGCTACCACCAAAGCCTGCAGGCCCAGCTCGCCCTCCCCCTGCCTCTGTGAGAGCTCTTCGGCCTCTGCCACAACGCCAGGGCCCACACCCTCCTCCATCTGCTCGAGGTGAACCAAAAACAACTGATACCAGCTCTCAGTGATGTATGTCGGGTCCCCGTTTTGATAACAGTAACTTTCTCAAATGTTTACAGAACAAGCGGGAACCCAGTGTGCCTGTATCTTTCTCTATTGCTGTTCTATTACAAGATAGAAAGTCTAAGGCCTTCAATAGCCGTACAGCAAACTCAACTAATCTGGTGCCTATTGCACGTCTAACTAAGATTGGTGTAGGGAAAAAAAGTAAGACTGTTAAGTTAGCAATTTTAAACATCCGCTCACTTAAAAATAAATCACTTCTAGTCAATGACTTAATAACCACAAACAACCTGGATTTTATGCTTCTAAATGAAACCTGGCTAGAAGACAGCTGCAGTGCAACAATCCTCAATGAAACATCCCCTCCTAACTTTACTTTTATGAGTGTCTGCAGAGCTGTTAAAAGAGGTGGGGGTCTAGCTGCTCTTTTTAAAGATATCTATCAATGTAAGCAAATATCATTTGAAAACTACACGTCTTTCGAATATCTGGGTATTGTATTAAAAGGTGCTCCACGCATTTTACTTATCATTATTTACAGGCCTCCAAAATACTCTCCAGCCTTTGCTGAGGAATTTACAGAACAGTTATCAACAATTACCTCAGAGTTTGACTGTTTTGCCATTGCTGGAGATTTGAACATTCACATAGATAATGCAGAAAACAATATGGCAAAAGAAATCAAAACTGTTTTAAAAACTTTTGATCTGACTCAGCATGTACATGGACCCACACACAATCATGGACACACTCTAGATTTACTTATCAGTAAGGGTCTAAACATCTCATCGACTGTTATTAAGGATGTAGCACTGTCTGATCATTTCTGTATTTTCTTTGATATATTGATCTCTCCTGCCACTGAAGCTAGATCTGAGTCTGTCAAGAAGAGATGCTTAAATGAGAACACTAGTGTACTATTTATGAAGGCTATATCCTTAACACCAAGCATATCTGCTGACTCTGTTGATTTTCTCCTTGATTCTTTTAACTCAAAAGTTAAAAGTGCAATTGATGATATTGCTCCTGTGAAAGTCAGGAAGAAGAGTGGCAGACAAAAAGCACCTTGGAGAAACTCAACAGCAGTGCAAAATATGAAAAGACAATGCAGAAAAGCAGAGCGCATGTGGCGGAAGACAAAACTTGTAGTCCATTATAACATCTACAAAGACAGCCTTCATGCTTTTAATATGGAACTAGGCAAAGCTAGACAGACTTTCTTCTCAAACATTATAAACTGCAATTTAAACAACACACGCACTCTTTTTGCTACTGTAGAGAGACTGACAAACCCCCCAAGCCAGATTCCCAGTGAAATGCTCTCAGACAACAAGTGCAGTGAGTTTGCTTCTTTCTTCTCTGACAAAATCAATAATATCAGAAAGGTGATCAGCACATCCTTGAGTTGTGCTGGGGTCAGACAGATCAGACCACCTGAAAAAGTAGTAACTTTGTCTGATTTCAAAAAAATTTATGGAAAAATTTTGGTAGAAACCGTACAGCACCTTAAAACATCAACATGCGCTCTTGACACACTTCCCACATCTTTTTTCAAAAGTGTGTTAAACAGTTTAGAAGCAGATCTTCTAGAAGTGGTAAATGCCTCACTTCTCTCTGGGAGTTTTCCAAACTCCCTGAAAACTGCAGTTGTCAAGCCCCTCCTGAAAAAGAACAATCTGGATAAGACCATATTAAGCAACTATAGACCGATCTCAAATCTTCCTTTCATAGGCAAGATCATTGAAAAAGTTATCTTCAATCAGCTGAACAAATTCTTAAGCTCGAATGGATACTTTGATAATTTTCAATCTGGTTTCCGACCGCATCACAGCACAGAGACAGCGCTCATAAAGATAATAAACGATATTCGCTTAAATACTGATTCAGGCAAATTATCAGTGCTGGTACTACTCGACCTCAGTGCTGCATTTGACACTGTCGATCATAACATACTTCTTGACAGGCTGGAAAACTGGGTGGGGCTTTCTGGGATAGTCCTAAAATGGTTCAGGTCATACTTAGATGGGAGAGGTTATTATGTGAGTATAGGAGACCATAAGTCTGAGTGGACATCCATGACATGCGGAGTCCCTCAAGGCTCAATTCTTGCGCCACTCCTGTTCAACCTGTATATGCTCCCAATGAGCCAAATAATGAGAAACAACCAAATTGCTTACCACAGCTATGCAGACGACACACAGCTGTACTTAGCCCTATCACCTAATGATTACAGCCCCATTGACTCCCTGTGCCAATGCATTGATGAGGTCAACAGTTGGATGTATCAAAACTTTCTTCAATTAAACAAAGACAAAACTGAAGTTATTGCGTTTGGAAACAAAGATGAAGTTCTCAAGGTGAACGCATACCTTCTCTCTAGGGGTCAAACAACTAAAAATCAAGTCAGGAATCTTGGTGTGACACTAGAGTCAGACCTTAGTTTCAGTAGTCATGTCAAAGAAATAACTAAATCAGCATACTATCATCTGAAAAATATTGCAAGAATTAGATGCTTTGTTTCCAGACAAGACTTAGAGAAACTTGTGCATGCTTTCATCACCAGCAGGGTGGATTATTGTAATGGACTCCTCACTGGCCTTCCCAAAAAGACCATAAGACAGTTGCAGCTCATACAGAACGCTGCCGCCAGGATTCTGAGCAGAACCAGAAAATATGAACATATCACACCAGTCCTCAGGTCTTTACACTGGCTCCCAGTTAGATTTAGGATTGATTTCAAAGTATTATTACTGGTATATAAATCATTCAATGGCCTAGGACCTCAATACATTGCAGATATGCTCACTGAATATAAACCCAACAGATCACTCAGATCATTAGGATCATATCAGCTAGAAATACCAAGGGTTCACTCTAAGCATGGTGAGTCTGCTTTTAGCTATTATGCCAGCCGCAGCTGGAACCAGCTTCCAGAAGAGATCAGATGTGCTCCTACTGTAGTCACATTCAAATCCAGACTCAAAACACTTCTGTTTAGCTATGCATTTACTGAATGAGCACTGTGCCGCTGTTCGTCCGACTGTACTGTATTGTATTTCATTTGATTTTTCTAAACTGTTTTAATTATTCTTGTTTCTTTTTATTATTTTAATTTCTTCTATGTAAAGCACTTTGAATTGCCATTGTGTATGAAATGTGCTATATAAATAAACTTGCCTTGCCTTGCCTAACACACCAAATTCAGGTTTACACATCACTGCTCTCCTGCTGGTGAGCCTATACAACACTTAGTTTGGCAAGTAATAGCACATACAAGTAGGCCTATTCTTAACACAAATAATGTTGGTGCACAGCTAACATACTAGTTACAACCATAGATTTTGCATGATAATTGCTTACTGAATTTGATGGCATTACACTGTATAACAGTGTGAAATTATCGAATATTTTTTCTAATAACAGTGAAGTTATTGATTTTGTTTCACAATATATAATCATATTATGAACATGTTGTAGTATAACCAGCAGGAAAGCAGTAATGTGTGACCTGAATCTGGCGACAGCACAGTGTGTCACAGTGAAGTTATTTAATATTTTTCATAATATAAAATGTGTGCAAGGAACATCCATTGGCCCAACGACGGAATCCAACGGCCTGGCGAAGGCATAATGCGTGTATGTCTTTTCAGTGCTCCAGTGAAGTTCACTTAATTTATTGGAATTTAGTTTTAGTATTACTTTAGCTCTATGCGTAATCTGACTCCAATTTCAAATGATAATCAAATTTAGATTGTGTTTTTGATTAGAAAATAATCATAAATATTGATTATGAATTAATTTAGATCTTTGATTATTCTAGGCATCTCAAAATTTCAAATATTCGTTCATTACGGACCTAGTGTCACTTTGAGACGTCACGTCGCGAATGTGCGCTCACGATCACAAACTAGCCAGTCCTGAAATAGTCAATAATCCTGGTAAAGAGTCCCAATGACTGCTCTGTTACCCATCCTTAAATACCCAGAGGAGAACAAAAAGGGTTATACAAATATTGTTTAGAGTTGTTTGGGCCAATCCATTTACCCCAGGGGGGTAGCACCTGTTTTTTTTTAGATATCTTAAAGAGATATCACCCAGAGAGGGGAACCAGATTCTCCTAAGTTCTCAGCCTTTCTCATTAAACCAATGACTGCAATGAAATTAAGACCATTTTACCAATCGCACTGAGACACTTAAAATGATACCAAACATGAAATGGAAAAACAATATATTCACAAGATACACCATATGTGTTATATAGACAGTCTTAATGAACTTTCAGTGACTTGAGGAGGGAGAGGGGGGATGAGTTGAAGTCAAACAAGGAGACAAGGAGATAAGTTTGGGCAGGACAAGGTCCTGTGCTCTGTCTTTGCTATCTGCTGTCCAGGGTGCATTTTATGGCTTTATTGCAGGGTGCGTTTTGTTTTAGCAGGAAAATCAGTCCTTACATGTGCAAAGGGGTTTTGCAATTTGCAAACGGTCCCTTATTCAGTCTTGTCTCTCAGTCGCCTGCTTATAGAGACCAATTTATGTTATAAAGCTTGTATTAGCGGCTGTAGACAAGGCAAAACAAAATTTGCAGCCGCGAGGGACTAAACACTGAGAGACTGGAAACACTGTGACGTGCAGAAACTCAGTTCCACTCAGTGATCTACGTTCAATCATTTATTACGCTTCAACATGTCAAGATACAACTGGTACTGCAGTTACCAGGTCATAAAAGTGCTGTGTGAGTGCGAAAGTGCGGTCAACAGAGAGTGTTCGCTCCCAGGCTCACTCCCTCTCTCTGTCAAAGCCCCATTGAACTCAGGTGAACAGGTGAAGCAAACAAATAGACCACTATCACTTCCGCCCAAACCCCGGTGGACACGCCCACCACCTACAATCCGAGTGCAGTGAATATTATGAATGATACCATAAACACAGATCACATGGGAGACTTACAGGAGGCTCTTACATTCCGGCCCCTAATTATTTTAACACAATAATTATACAACTGCACATTATGTAGGAGATGTCTTTCCTTCCAGGGTAAGACAGTCCGTTTGAAAGTGTCCTTTCTTCTTTAGACCAAACAAAAGAAAGAGACAAAGTCCTTTGTCTTTGTAAAGAGTGATCTTCACAATCACTTAGTCAGTCATATAAAGAAAAAAAGGTCCGTATAACAGTGTCAAGGTTAAAGTCAAAGTCTAAGAAGTTCAAAGGTCAGCTGGATATCCTCATGGCTCCTCTGCTTCCTGTAGAAGGCAAATCTTGGTAATAGGCCTGTCCAAATAACTGGTCTTCGTCCTAATTCGCACTTGACGAACAAATCCTCTTCTATCAGGGATAGTTTGCACAATCCTTCCTGTAAGCCATGAGTTGCGAGGTGCTGAGTTGTCAACTATGAGTACAATATCTCCAGTAAGGAAGTTACGCTTGACACCAGACCACTTCTGACGCTGCTGAAGAAGAGGCAAGTATTCCTTAATCCAACGTTTCCAAAACAAGTCAGATATATACTGAACTTGTTTCCATCTGCGACGAGCGTAGATGTCCTCCTTTTTGAACTGACCCGGTGGAAAAGATGGCATAATCTTGAGCAGCAACAGATGGTTAGGGGTTAGTGGTTCCAAGTCATTAGGATCAGTGGATGCCTTGGTAATAGGACGGCTGTTGATAATAGCTTCTGCTTCACAGAGAACTGTGTGAAGACTCTCCTCATCCAGGGGCTGCAACTTCAGGGTGGAATTCAGGACCTTCCTCACAGATCTTATCAACCTTTTCCAAACCCCTCCATGATGTGATTCTTTGGGGGGATTGAAAATCCACTTAATTCCTTTCTGAAGGAGGGTGTTGTTAATTAGAGCATGATTCCAACCTTCCATTGCCTCTCTCAATTCTCTCTCTGCACCGACAAAGTTGGTGCCATTGTCTGAGCGCAGTTCCGATACTTGTCCACGTCTTGCTGTAAAGCGTCGAAGAGCATTAATAAAGGAATCTGTGTCCAAGGACGATGCAACTTCGATGTGGATCGCTCTTATGGCAAGGCATGTGAAGAGAACCCCATACCTCTTCAATGTACTCCTTCCTCGCTTAACTTCAAAAGGTCTGAAGTAATCAACTCCAACCCGAATGAATGGAGGTTCATCTGGAGAAACTCTGTCCCGAGGTAAATCTGCCATCTGCTGCTGCCCTGGAGCTGCATGCAGTCGTCGACAGACAATACATTTAGACAGGGTTTTCCTTATAGCCACATTAGCCCCAGGGATCCAATATCTTTGGCGCAGGCTAGCTAGCATGTGGTTAAGACCACTGTGTCCCACCTCTTGATGTATGTGCTGAAGAATTATGTCGGAAATATGTAAATCTTTTGCCAATATGGCAGGATGCTTAGCTTCTTCCGGCATAGCTGCTCTGCTAAGTCGTCCTCCAACTCTCAGAATACCATCTTCAAGTATTGGGTTGAGCTTGTAAATGTGACTAGTCCTTTTCACACTTTCTCCCTTTCGCAAGCTGTTGAATTCTCCTGGAAACCTCCTTCTCTGACAAAACTTAACAATCTCCATCTCAGCTCTTCTGAGTTCCTCAACTGAAAGAAGACCACTGCCAGTCTGAGCCTTGATACTCTGCATCTCCCTTTTCAATTTTTTTTCTCTGTTGGTCCTTATCCAAGCCAGAATGAGCAAGAGTCACGCTCAGTTGCTTCCTCTTCTGACTGAAGTACAGTAGTAGACTCTTCAGCTTAAGGATCATCTTCTTCAGACGGATCCAAGAGGAGAAGTAGTTAATCAAGCGAGTGACTGCATCACTCTTCTCTTCAGCCTGCACAGCATTCACAATCAAGCCCATCTTGACCTCAGGGTCATCTAGCGGGATTCTCACAGAGCCATCTGGGATTTCAGGCCACCCCTCTTCAGGCCCAACAAGGAACTGAGGTCCAGACACCCATATGTTATCTCTCAGGAGTGATGTCACCTTTACTCCCCTGGAGGCTAAATCAGCAGGATTGCTTGTGGTGTTAACATATCTCCACTGAGATGGATTTGATACACTCAGTATCTTTGAAACCCGATTGGCTACAAAGGTACGAAACCTTGAGGTCTCATTGCTGATGTACTTCCGTACGGAAGTACTATCAGTCCAAAAAATTTAGTCCTGAAGTTGCATCTGCAGCTCCTTCCTCCACAACTCATCCATTCAACCTGCAACCATGGCAGCTGTCAACTCCATACGAGGGATGGTGATTGGTTTTAATGGAGCCACTCTGGCTTTACCCATTATGAAAGCACAGTGAACTTGTCTGTCTATGTTGTTTAATAACAGGTAAGTCACTGTTCCATAGCCGCTCTCACATGCATCCGCAAAGTGATGTAACTGAGCAGAAATCACTTCCCCAAAATCCATTGGTTTTAGGCTTCTGTCAACTTCAAACCTTTCAAGCTGCCAGAGCTCTTTCAGCCAACTTCTCCACTCCTGGAGTATAAGTCTGGTATAAGGTCATCCCAATGTGACACCCGCGGGGGCCAAATAAATAAAAAAAAGAGAAAAGAAACAGATCTATCACAAAAGACAATAAGTTGTAGAAAAATACAAAATTCTTTATTAAACAATACCATAAAATGATTCAGGCTATGAACTGATTCAGCTGACAGGGGGAGCAATTACTTAATTTGTCCAACTAGGAATACAAAAAAACCTGAGCTACCTATACAGGGGACACTTCACTGCATTCTGTGAAAACCACAGCAAACCCCCATAAGCCCTTCACTACAAACAGGAGTATGTGATACACGTTCACAATTAGTAACCACACAAATCAACCCACAAGACCTATAAGGGCTCTATTAAATTGCACTCCCAGTTCTCCACCGACCACAATGGGAAACTACCCCCTGCTGCTTGATCAAGGGTGAAAAGCAGTTTACATTAAATACATAATTTAAAGAAAAAAAAGACAAAGAAAATAGATATAAACAATTCCACTAGCCAGCGACAAATCAACCAATACATTAAACAAAAAAAACAATAAACAAACAACAACCACACATAAAGCTGGCTAGGAAATTAATTACCACAAATAAATCAGGGAGCAGTCAATTTCACAATTGTCACATGAAACCAAACAAACATAAAAAACCAAAAAAAACAATATAAGAGAACAGCGACTAGCAATCAACATCCAACACCCTATAACAAAATAGAATATTTTTCATGAGTGTCAGTCACATCCAAATAACAAACAAACAATGAACTCAAAATTAATAACCATACCTTTAAGGTGCACAGCCAGACAAATACATGGTGGTCCTGAATTTAGTCCATCAGGCAAACAGTTCTAAAATGTAATACAATAACCATATTACCATCATTACAAACTTTTACCCACATGATGCATTAATGGATTCAAATACCCTCAATTAAAAACAATAATTAAATCTATACTGGTGCTGGTGACTGCATCAGTACACTAAAAACAACCCTTGTAATAGTACACCAAAAAAATACAGGTTTACCTTCAATTGAGAGAAAGAAGTACACCACATGACACCCAGTCCCAAACGGCTAACTGATGCTACAAGGACCCCAGCTGCCTTTCCATGTTGCCTGTCCTTTAAATTGGGCCACCCTATCAGCAATCTGTAATGGGATTGGTTGTTGCTTCACAATCCCCCTCCCCTTCTCCTGCTTACCTTGCTACACCAACCAAGGTCCTCTCTGCACAAGTCTTGAAGGATCTTTTTGGCAGATAAGACCACAGGTGCCAAGATTCCTAAGGGGTCATAGATTGAACTGACCATGGAGAGGATCCCTCTTCTGGTTAAGGGTCAATCCTTAATGAGGACTTTGAACTTAAAAGTGTCGGACTGAACACACCACTGTACGCCCAATGCTCTTTCTACAGGAAGTGTGTCATTTTCCAAATCCAAATCCTTAACCTCTTTTGCTCTCTCTGTTGCAGGTATAGCTGCTAGCACGGCACGTCTGTTGCTGATCCACTTCATGAGCTTAAAGCCCCCTTTTGAACAAAGGGCACGAAGGTCCTGGTAGAGTGCTATCGCCTCCTCCTCAGAAGCCACTGATGTAAGGCAATCATCCACATAGAAATTGTGCAGTACTGTTTCGATTACTTTGGAGCTAAATTGCTCCCAATTATCTTCCGCACACTTTCTGAGAGCAAAGCTTGCACAACTTGGCGAAGATGTGGCTCCGAACAGATGCGCAACCATTCTGTGCTCCACTAGACTCTGCCTATGGTCTCCATCCGGCCACCAGAGAAACCTCAACAGATCCAAATCCTCAGCTGGTACTCTGACTTGGTGAAACATTGCCTCGATGTCTGCCATGAGTACAACAGGCTCCTTTCTGAATCTGGTCATAACTCCAATTAGCATGCTGGTAAGATCGGGTCCCTGTAGGAGCTGAGCATTCAAAGATGTTCCCTGGAATGTAGCTCCGCAGTCAAAAACGACCCTGATCTTTCCTTTCTTCGGGTGATATACACCATGGTGTGGTATATACCATACCCTTCTGTCGCTCCGATCCAGATTCTCAATTGGTACCTTCTCTGCATAGCCCTTGGAGATGATGTCATTCATAAATGCCGTGTAATCAGCATGAAATGGAGCATCCTTTTCAAACCTCCTTGTGAGGCTCATAGCACGCTGTTCGGCAACTCTTCTATTGTTTGGCATTTTTACATCCTTTTTTCTTAAAGGTAAGCAAACACTATAATGGCCATCCACCAACTTAGCAGATTTTGTAACATACTCCATGAACTGACAGTCTTCTCTTGATAACCCCATCTGCTCATCCTGACTACATTCAGGAAAATCTGCCTTTAGCTGCTGCTTCCACAGATCGTTGAGGTTTGCAATAGAGATCCTAATGACAGTGACATCTGGCTGTCCACAAGTAGTTTCTCTACCTTCATCGCCTCTAAGAGGTCCATTTACAGTCCAGCCCAGCATCGTTTTGACTGCGTATGGGCCCCCCTCGGTGCTTCGAACGACTTGCCATGGCTCCAGTGCTCTAGGGACGTTGGATCCAATCAGCAGGTCAATATCTGAATCAATCTCCCTTATCTGGACATGTTTCAGATATGGCCATCGTTGGAGGTCTTTCTGGTGAGGAATATTACCTCGATGAACTGGCATGTTTTTCTGCGTATAAATATCAGGCACAAAAACAACCGCTGTCTAATTCAGCCACTTCCAAACCTGAGACAATATGGCTTCCAACGAACTTCTCCTGACCCATAGTCCGAAGGAGAATACCAGTTTTTCGTCCCCTGACATTCAGCTTGTTCATCAGCCGCTCTGTGCAGAATGACGCTGATCTCCCAGGATCCATGAAGGCATAGGTAATCAACACCTTATGTCCTTTCCTAGGTTTAACTTGAACTGGAACTATGGAGAGTGTACAGTCTTGGTCACCGGCCCCAATGAGACCACTGGATTGAACAGAGATCAAAGCACTGCCCACTGCTGTCTCAGATTCTCCTTTGACTTGCAATAACTTAATTTCTTTCTCTTTTGGATAAATGTGGAGTGCAGTAGGGTGCTTCAGACTGCACACTTTGCATGAGAGACGCTTCCTACAGTCTCGGCTCATGTGCCCATTGCACAAACAGCCAAAGCACACACCATGTTTCTTTAAGAAAGTAATCTTCTCATTATGCACCCTCTTTTCCAACTGGCGGCACAGATCCAATGTGTGCTCACCTCCACAAAACATGCAAGCCTTCATACCAACTGAACTTCCCTTTTCTGGTTTTATTCCAGGTTCAACTTTCCTTTCCACTGTTGCAATGGTGGTAGCAAAGCTACTCCCCTTGGCTCTAGAACTAGGCTCAAACCTAGATTTCCTTGCGTCCTTGTTTGCTGTTGTTGATGATGTATCTTGTATATCCCCGAATAGCGGATCACTTGCGATCTTCACTTGTCTTTCAATGAAGCCGACAACATCTGTAAATGTGGCTCTCCGGCCACTCCTTTCCTGCAACTCACAAGCCACAGTTCTCCATCTGTCCCTATGTTTGTAGGGCAGCTTTTTTACGATGGTCAGCATAGTACTAGGCATGTTCAACTCTTCCATATATTCAACATCCTCCATGGCGTTACAACATCCTCGTAGAAAAGGACTGTATGCCTGTAGAGATTTCACATCTTCAGATTTTATTGGTGTCCATGTAAGAGCCTTTTCCATGTAGGCTGAAGCAATTTTCTGTGCATTACCAAAATGCTCTTGTAGCAAAGCCTTAGCCTTGGCATATCCTCTGTCATGTGCCATATGTTGACAGCTTCTGACAAGCTCCTTTGGATGCCCACTGATATACTGTTCAAGGAAGTACAAGCAGTCTTTAGGATTGTCAGCCTTCTCTTCAATGCTGTGTTCAAAAGCCCTCATGAAGGTATGGTATTGCAAAGGATCACCGTCAAAAACCTGAATGTCTCTTTTAGGCAGTAATGAAAGAGATTGATGCTGAACCAATAAAGCAGTTATCTCATTTTGTTTTTCCAACACAGTAATTATTTGAATTTGATCACTGCTGCTTGTCACCTGTGTTGCCAATTGATGACTCCTGTGCTGAAACAGTGGACGTGATTGTACTGTATCTTGATGTCCCGCAACTTCTGGACGCCTAGACGATGTGTGTTGAGGTTGTGGTGGTTGAATAACATTTTCCACTTGAGGTTTTGTACCCAAGAAATGTGAATTGGGCTGTCCAAGTATTGAAATATTCACATCAGGCACAAATGCTTTTGCCTCAGCACTAAGTGTTTTAGTTTTCCTTTGTCCCCTTTCTAAATAAGAATTCATGCCATTGGACTTCACAGATAGATGACTTGAAACACAAGACCCTCTTGAGCCTCTCAGCACATTCACTTTGGCCACTGATGCGGCTATTTCCACTTCAAGATCAAACTCTTCACGTTTTTTCCTTAGCTGCTCCTCTTGTTCTTCTAATGCATGTTTGTCCTTTAATAATCTTTGTCTTGCAATGAGAGCAGACATATTTGCCTCTGCTTTAATGCATGCTGATGATGTTGTTGAGACACTGGACTTTCTTCCAGCCCGGCTCTGCTCAATATTAGAACATTTACTTCCCATGTTTGACACACTATCACTTGGTTTAATTTCATCTTGTATAACAGAGGCTTGAACACTTTGCCTAGAGTGATTTGAAACATTAGACTCATTATCATAATGAGGTTCGTCCAACTTGTGTATTGATTCCTTTTGTGATACAAATATGGGAGCATCATTTGTGACAACATGAGCAATAGTACGGCTTGTTTGTCTCCCCATTTCAGAAAGCCATCCTTTTACATCCTCCATAAATCCATTGTGGCATTTTAGTACATTCACAAACCATTCCTTTTGTCTTTCCTGTTCCTCTTCAGGAAGCAAGGGAATCACAGACTCATATAACATAGTAGTTTCGTCCACCATTTGACTCATTTTCTCAAGATGGGATCGCACTTGTGGGGCATTATCATCCTTTTGCAATTTGATGAACCTTTTTTCTACGTTCCTTTTGTAGTGTTTCTATTTTATTCACCAAGGCCTTGGCAGTGAGTTTGATTTCTCTCTTTTGTTCATCCATCTCTGAGCCATTAACATGTGAATTTGATTCACTTGTTGCCATTTCCCAATGTACCACAAATCATCCAAAAATCCACGCCGTTCAATCCATCAATCAACCAACCGTTGCGTCATAAACCACATCCAAAGACCAACAATAAACACCAGCAAGCAACAATGTGTCCCCTATGGACGAGCGGCAGTAGCCTATTTACACTGTGTTCAAACAAACAACTTGCACAGCACAAATTGACAAGTTATTACATACCGCTTCCGTTGCTGTATTGATCGCGGCCAGGTCTTTATCCCTCGAGCAGAAATGAATGAACCGCCATCCAATATAGCGGAGCGCCAAACATTTCTGTGTTTCCTCTGATATCCAAAGTGTTCCGTTATGATCCATGGAATCCGTGATGAACAGCTCGTTTCCGTAGAACAACACTCTGGTTTAAAAAGTTGATCTTTTTGATCTAATGATCTACGTTCAATCATTTATTACGCTTCAACATGTCAAGATACAACTGGTACTGCAGCTACCAGGTCATAAAAGTGCTGTGTGAGTGCGAAAGTGCAGTCAACAGAAAGTGTTCGCTCCCAGGCTCACTCCCTCTCTCTGTCAAAGCCCTATTGAACTCAGGTGAACAGGTGAAGCAAACAAATAGACCACTATCACTTCCGCCCAAACCCCGGTGGACACGCCCACCACCTACAATCCGAGGGCAGTGAATATTATAAATGATACCATAAACACAGATCACATGGGAGACTTACAGGAGGCTCTTGCAGCTTGTTTTGAGGAAAAAAATGGGTTGTAGCTCGTTGTCTATACTATGATTGTAAATAGGTGTCCTTTGTGTTTAAACAACGTTTAGCTCACAAGTTCGAATCTGTGAATATATTGCCAACTTTACTGAACTCCTTGAGTTAAGCACTCACTGACTGCGTTTCTTTATATTTGAGTCCAAGTTCAAACACTATGAAGCACTATGAAGCTGTTTGAAACACTGCCAGCGGGACATTAAACAGGAAGTGTCTGTCTGTGTTTATGTATCATATACAGATTCACTAGGGAATTGCTATGAAGTTTTTTTTGTATTTTTGTGGGTTACTTACTGGCTAAGTCTAATAATGCTAGCCCCCAAATCTATAGATAGTTGTCAGGTCCCTCCTCATTGTAAGTCTATGGGTCTTTATCAGCCATTTTATTGACTAACCATCAAAAGTAATAGCAAACGTCTTAACAAACTGCTGAAAATGATATGAGGTTTCTTTCATGATTCATTCAAATCTATTCTCTAATACCCAGGAGAGAGCTATTTACACCATCTGGAGGGGCAAGACCATCAGCAAATAAAATATTGCTTGTTATTACTGATGGAGAATCACATGACAGGAACTTATTGACACAGGCATCATCAGAGGCAAATGCAAAGAACATAATACGATATGCAATCGGGGTAGGTTTGTTCTTCTTCGCATTACATTTACATTTACATTTTTACATTTACATTTATTCATTTAGCTGACGCTTATATCCGAAGCGACTTACAATTGCTATATATGTCAGAGGTCGCACGCCTCTGGAGCAACTAGGGGTTAAGTGTCTTGCTCAGGGACACATTGGTGTCTCACAGTGGATTCGAACCCGGGTCTCTCACACCAAAGGCATGTGTCTTATCCATTACGCCACAACCACCCCCTTGCATTACAATCTCTGACATCAGAACCTCAAATGTACCTTAAATGTTGAATTATGTCTAGTTCAATTCTGAAATGGTACAAAAAGCCAGAGAGAGAGAGAGAGAGAGAGAGAGAGAGAGAGAGAGAGAGAGAGAGAGAGAGAGAGAGAGAGAGAGAGAGAGAGAGAGAGAGAGAATTTATATATAGAATTTAACTTTTCACATTCCCATGCATCTCTCAATGCTTTTTATGATAATTTATATTTAGGAAAATATTTTTTGTCCCCAGGTCGGCAGTGGTTTTAATAGTTACGAATTGAATATAATTGCTACTGATCCAGTTGCTGAGCATGTGTTCAAAGTTACAGACTTTGATGCACTGAATAATATTCTTCAAAAGCTGGAAGAAAACATTATTGCCATTGAAGGTATGTATTTATATATAATTTTATTGTACAAACAATAAGTTATATATTTTTTATTTCAAATAAATGGATTCTTCCTGAAAAGATGTCAATGGCATTCACCCAGTTATCTATTTATTTCAAGTTTTTCTTTCCTAACTTCTGTTGATTTGTTGCAGGAACCCAGACTTCGGGTGATTCCTCCAGAATGGAGTTTGCACAGGATGGATTCAGCACAGCTTTCACACCATATGTAAAGAAATATAGAAATTTACCATGTTAATGATTATAGTACAATTGTATTTTCAGGTTGAAAATATACACAGTATGTATTGCATGAATAAAATAAACTATTAATAAATGACCCCAAAGATAACATTCTGCCCTTTAGTTATTTAGTAATGAACATAATTGTTTGTATAGTTACTGAAATTGGGTATCTTGAGATGTTCTATATGTATCAAAATAAATTACAGTTTTGCTTTGCTTTGTTTAGGGAAGTGTGTTAGTGAGTGCTGTGGGAGCTTTCCAGTGGAAAGGTGGATATCAGGAATATTTGCCAGACTACTCTTTTCTAACAGGCAGTGAGCATGAAAGCTATCTAGGTGAGGCTTTTTTTTAAACACTCAAACATAGAAGACATGAATGTAGAGTAATTTTCTTCTATTCAGCAAATACATCTCAGAATATACATACTATTGACCTATTGCCTTTTGTCTGAAGGTTATTCACTGGCTATTGCATCAATCTCAAGCACCAGCTTTGCTATTCTAGGAGCTCCGAGATACAAGCATAAAGGACAAGTCTTTCTATCACAACTCAGATCCAATCAATATAAACTGCTACTGGACTCTCCCAAGGTTGTTAACTTAAATTTTTGGTATCAAATCATACATAAAATCAGTATCATTTGCTAAAATTGCAAATTTAACTCATGCACAACATTGGAGTGTCGCATAAAACATTTGCAAATAAAACAGTGTTTCCATCAAGAGAACAAAATCGTCACTTGAAGTTGGCGCAAAATATACTTGGTGCAAAAGCTGTATTGGCGCATACAGCTTTTATGCATATTTGTAGAATTTATGCGCATCTTGGTGTTTCCGTCCAGCGTTTTTACAAAAAAACATTTTTTTTGCGATATCCCACAATGTGCATAAAAATATATGGATTTTCCCTATACAATAACTGTAATAAGTACGATATTGCAGTGGTGCAAGAGTAAAATCAACTCTCTACAAACGACAATAGGCACTTTCACTCATACTGTACAATCTGTGCCTAAAAATTATTAGCACTTTACTGTTTAAAGATGATGTGAACAGGACCTGTTGAAAATATTTTGATGCTTGTGTGAACAATCCTGTAAAATGACCAGTATTAGCGTGTCCAAATCAGGACTGGCTGATGTCGAAATTGTGCTTTGGACTATTCGTAAAGTTTAGACAAAGATGATGAAATTGCTCTGTGCAGTTTGCCACTATGCCTGTGATTAAAAATGTTATCAAATTGGACAAATAGTGAAACTAAAGAAATAATTGCATATTTTTTCAACCATTGTTCAAATAATGGTATACCATGACCGTTCACTTGGTCTTAAGAGTTTAATGTTAAGGATTTGGTACATTTCCATATTTATATACATATAATGTGAAAGCTGTGTTCCTGCAACAGAAGAAATGGTATCTTAATGGTAAAAAGATGAAACGGCAGATCCAGTACAATTACTGGAAAATACATTTTGTCAATTTACAGTAAAAGCCAAATTAACACCATATTAGCTGGAGGACAACTAGTCCTACACCAACCAGTTTACTGGTAGAGCGAAAGCAAACTCATTAATTGAAAAGTTTAACTCAATTAAACTTTTATAGTAGCCTTTTTGAAGAATCAAAACTAATATTAAAAGGTGCTGTATGTAACTTTTTTCACTCTACTAAAGCATAAAAATACCATAATATGTTTGCAGATATTTAGGAAACATGCTGAGTTCACATACTCGTTTCTCTGAAAAACACTTCTTCAGCTAGTCATTTTACTTTGAAAAGTGCCTGTGTTAGAATGTCTGTTTTTGTTTTGGTCTGTGTGATCCCGCCCACTGCCAGTTCACCCAATAGTATTTCGACACCCCAGGATGCCAGTTGGCAGAAAACACAGCGTATTGCAGCCTTGGAAGCCAACAAACAAACTGGGTCAGAGATTGCAGATTCTATCCAACCTAAAAAGCCTCGGTATGCATCTAAAAATCTCTATGAATGAGAGCATATTAAAACGTGGATAAATCAACTGATCAACTTACAGTGTGTAAATCTGTCAATTGCGCTCGTTCCTGTTGCGTGTCTTCAAACTGGCAACCTGCGTGAGTCTGAGGAGGAGGGGGCGGGGGAAACAACGATCTCCGATATTTTGAATTTGGACTGCAGTACCTATTTCGACCACTAGCTGTCATTCTTACAAACTGCACCTTTAATATGCAAATATTTTGCTACAACTTCCAGGATCTTTAGGGATAGTGCATTTGGTAGTGGTAGCAGTGAGCGTTGTAGCCTGATGTCTCAGCATTACATGTAAGGGGCTTTCGCACCGGAGGAACCTTTTCATAGTTCCTAGAACTATTGGCGGAAGTTCCCGGTTTTTGCCGTGTTCGCACCGCAAGAACTAGGAACGATTTTAGTTCTAGGAACTCCTTTTGGAGGAACTTATTTAGCTCCTACTTCAGATTAGGGTCTAAACCAGCACTATATAGGAACTATCCATGACGCTAGTGTACGCTGATTGGCCGAACGCACGTGAAACACCGGCACCCGCCATTTAAAAAAAAAAGGCTGTGTAAACACAGATTATATATCTATTTTACAAACTAACTGTACGAACATAGAAAACAGTGATAGATGGACCTCTTAACCTTTACGCTGAGGAGAAAATCCAACGCAACGTTGAGGGGACCAAGTGAAGCATGATTATGTATTTCTGCTCAGCTAGCATCACTGGACATCACCCGCACGGCATTCGCTAATAACTTTTCATTACCCTCTACTTTCAATGCATTACAGTTCTATCTAATATCGTATTAGACAAGACTGTTACAGATCGTAAACTAATGAACACGGAGAATGCGAGCACTGTTTGTTTGTTTGCTAAGGCTCTGGCGTTCTCAGCGCCATCAAAATAAAAGTCACAACAACAAGCACGGCTTACGTCACTTTAGAGTTCCTACTAGCGGTGCGAATGCAACCAGGAAAATGTTCCTAGGGGAGCCATTAGTTCTCTGGGAATCACCCTGGTGGCTAGTACCTAGAACTATCCGGTGCGAAAGCCCCTATACATACAGTATACATATAGAACCAATTGTTGATGTAATGAAGTTACAACAAGAAGGCTCGAAACATACAATCAGCAGGGAGTACAGATCATTTTAAAGTTCAAACTTCTCTTTTCTCAGCCTCAGATTGGCTCATATTTTGGAGCTGAGGTGTGTGTGGTGGATTTGAACAGTGACTCCATTACAGACCTACTTTTGGTATCGGCACCAACGTACATAGAGTCTGACCGGGAGGGCTTAGTGTTTGTTTACATCATCAAGCGTCAGGTCAGTGATTTTTTGGAGATTACATTTTTTTTTTTTTTATGAGTTCATCAAGTAAGATTGAGCAAATGTACATTTGTGTCTGTTTAACCCTGTTTCTCCTCTCTCTGTTATATCTCCATAGACAGACTTATTTTCTTCGGATACACTGGTGGGCATGGCAGGTCAGAGGGGTCGGTTTGGCTCTTCTCTGGCCAGTCCAGCAGATCTGAATGGTGATGGTTTCATGGATGTGCTGGTTGGAGCTCCTTTAGAGGAGGATGGACAGGGCAGCATCTACATCTTCAATGGGATAGATGGAGGGATCATTCCAAAATACTCACAGGTAAAAAAGATGCGGGTTGGTGGCAGCTTAAAGTGATAGTTCACATAAAAATGAACTCTTGTCATCATTTATTCAGCCTCGTGGTTCACCTTTCTTGCATTACTTTTCCTTGACTCACTTCATTGACTCTCAATATTTTTGTTATATGTTTAATTCCTTCTTGAATGAAACAGAGGATTGCTGGATCATCTGTGCGACCAGGTTTGCGGTTCTTTGGGATTTCATTGAGTCAGTCTTCTCTAGACCAGACTCGAGACAATCTTCCTGACATTGCTGTTGGGTCCAAGGGAGCAGTTCTGCTTCTCAGGTCTTTTATAAAGAACTAAAATATATACAAATTGTTTCAGCCATAATCATTCATATGTGTTCATATGTGAATCATTCATATATTTGGATCGTTCAGGTCCAGACCCATCATGTTCTTGGAAACCAAAGTAATTTACAACCCAACCAAAATACCAACCGGTGACCAATCAGACTGCACAAAGCCACTGAAAAACAGCCTGACTGTGTGCTTCACCATGAGCGGATACAAACATCGCATAACAGGTTTATACATAATATAATTACATAATTTTTGTGTTCTTACATCACAAGTACACATATTTTTGGGCTTATATGATCAAACACGTTTTCTAGGTTTGGCTGCAAATATTAATTACACCATAATGCTGGATTCCAAGCGACAGAAATATCGTGCATACTTCTCTGAAAAAAAACGTCTCCTCGGTGATGTGATGAACATTGGGTTGCAGGAAGTATGCAAAAGTCATCCTTTTTTTATAGAGGTAAGCATCAAATGTAATTTTTGTTGCACATTTATGAGTAGATTTTCAGTGAATCTGATTAATGTATATATAATGTATAATGTTATAATGTAACTTTTATGTGTTTGCATTAAAAAAACAGTTCTTCTGCTGGAATTCCAAATAAAGACATTTAAACACCACAAACTATAAATTATAACTTGATTATTTACACATGCAGCATGAAAATGAACAGGATGTTAAACAGTATGTAACCTGATATGATGGAAATAAAGAACCATTAATCTATATTGTCTACTTAACTGATAAAAACTACAAATGTTGAGTTCAATTTTACATTCAACATTTCAAGAAATATGATGGGGACATTACAAGAATCAAATGCATAACAAGAGTGACCCAAGTTTAATCGTAAAGTGTTTTGTTATTAACATCACTTATTGATTCTTTCCATAAGGCTTGTTCAGAAGATGCTCTGAATCCATTGGCCAATCAGATAACATTCACATTTGAGGGTAGTCCAACAGGAAGTCTGGCCAATTTGAGACCAGTACTGCTGCCAGAGATAAAGACCACCACAGACCACAATGTAAGAGTTCATCTGTGTTTAGAGCAGAAATTACCAGAACTTTATCACATGTACAATTCAAGAATTTTTCTGTGCATTCACTTTGTTTTACAGCTGGATTTTGAGATAAACTGTGGAACTGATAATGTATGTGTTGATGACCTCCGATTGGATTTCAATTTCTCTGGGTGAGCAAACCATTTGCTCTGTTTCTGAAGTGAAGTTAATAATTAATAATTCCGCACCATCTTGCTTATGAAGCTTATGAAAGTATTTACATTTCTCTCTTTGATCCAGATCTACAAACATAGAGGTTGGGATAATGCAGGAGCTCAACTTGACAGTGTTTGCAGACAACAGAGGAGAAAACTCATACAACACCCTCTTCACCCTCAGCTACCCCTTTGGACTTTCCTACAGGAGAATCACATCTAAACAGGTAAACACATATGCTGAAACTGATAATAGTTAATAATGATAAAAATGCTATTTCTAAAGCAAAATAGCTATAAAACACTGAAGATGCAATACATTTTTAAATAAAACTTAAAATTACAGAGCCACATTAAAAATATGGAGTGTTAAAGGTAGGGATGGGTATCGTTAAGGTTTTAACGGTATTACTACTCTTACCGATACTCCTTATCGATCCGGTACTTTAACGGTATTCTTATCGGTTCTTTTTGTTATATTAAAAAAAGGGGGGAAAATAATTTAGAACATAATTAATATTGCTTTATATTTTGAAATGTAAAATAAATATCTATAGCAAAAGAAAAAGCAATGCTTTAACAAAACAAATAAAACATTTATGTTATGCAGAAGGGTGCAGGCTTTTGTGTTTTATATAGACAGAAGGACGCCAAAAACAAAGTACAAACACATGGTCAAAAAAAAAAAAAAAAGTATACAATAAAACAAATATACAAATTATATACCCAGTGCTTTAATTTCAGTAATGTCTACTGACATTACTGTTCAGGAGTAATATGGGTTAAAAAGACATCTAATAAAGTCAGATGTAAAATAACACTGCATAGTTTATCATAGATAGATTAAAGCTTATATCATTCAAGAGCTGTGACTGATTTTCTCTTTGCCTTTTGTTGTTTGATTCACATTAATGGAGCAATCGTCAGCAGGATTATTAGACTGCTGCCTCTTTAAGACCAAATGCAGATCTAATCATTATTAAGCCTCATATTTTCTCCCAAATATTTACGCCGATTTAAGACATAAACTGTATTTAAGTGAATAAACTGTTTAAGTGAATCTCCAAGACGGCCATTTTGACATATTTGTGTATTTGATCGTTTAGATGCGCACACGAAGCCCAAAATATACGTTGCTATATCTCGTTGCGGTGTGTTTCGGAGCGCGCGCCTTGGAACAGCGTCTATTGCGTCAATTTTGGTACTTTTAATAGCCTTTTATTATCAAACGCGTCCCGCAGTTTAGCAACAGTATAGACTACATTTTACAACAATCACCGATCGTGCAGATTCTGACGTTACGTTTGGGTTTTAGGGAGAAATGACAGCGCATCGCTCTGTGAAGGTAAGGAAGTTGCGCTGGAGAGAATGTGGCTTAGTTATTAGTTTTTAATGGTTACACCTCAAATATCTTCTTTTTTATAATCATTGGAAGCCTAAATCTAAAATAAAATTAGTTTAATATCAAAGATCTAAAGTGTAACCTTTTGAATGTTCTGTCCTCATGTCACTCATTAAGCAGGGCTGTTGTGTTGCGCGCGCCGTGGCTTTGCGTGAAAGATCGCTCGCTCTCGCTCTCTCTCTCACACACACACACACACACACACACTCTCTCTCTCTCTCTCTCTCTCTCTCTCTCTCTTTAGCAAAAATGCATCACAAATGGTTCAATATTCGCAAGATAATAATTTCTTAATAGCAATAATAAATAGCACGTGTAGGTTACTTTCATAATTTCTCCAGTACCGACAGCAGAACCGATAACGTCCGAGCTTAACGATCCAGCGGTCTTTCAAAATTCAGCACCGGGGCCCGTTTAATACCGGGTTTCGGTACCCATCCCTAGTTAAAGGGGACATATCATTCTAAATGCACTTTTTTAGCCCTTAAATGCATTTTGTTGTATATTTGGAGTGTTTAGAAGTACAGAAAAGATGAAATTATTCTCTTCAGGTGCTTCGTTGATATCTTTATATTCTGTTTTGGTCATATTTTTCAACCGGTTCAGATTTTTCTGTTATCTATGACGTTTTTTGAACTATCACGTCACAGTATTTGCAGCGGAACTGCCAAATAAGGACATTGACTTCCGGCCCAACACTTCGAGCAATCCGCCATTATTATTTCTCGCTGCAATTTTGTAGTCCAAGCTAAAGGATGCAGAAGTTACGAGAGGGTAAGTTAAAATGTTCGGTTGTTGGATGTAGTAACCCACACGCTTCATTACACCGTCTAATTTAGATGAACTGCCGCGCTTGTGACAGGAGCATGTTTAACTGAAAGAACGAGCAGAGAGAGAGACCCGGTCGCGCGCGCGCTCACTCTCTCTCTTCAGAGCCAGGCGAAAGTGTAAACAAGACATCACCGTCTCCAAACTAGACGCTGTCTTGCTCTCTCTCCCTCGGACATATTTATCAAAATAAATCGACACGGTGGTAAAAGGTCGGAAGACCAAAGTTTCATGTGTAAATACAGTACACACCATTGCGATACATCCATATGAAGACGTTGTTCTGCAGGTTCGTCGTCTTCATTTTCATCTCGCTCCGGCTCTGGCTCGAACATGTAAGGCTGGCTGGACAAGTCTTCCGTTGTTGACATTTTGTTAATAACGTGTGTATAAAAGTTTCTGTGCGCTAGATAATCCTATCTCTGCTACCAGACTACAAAAATGGCCGAACGGGGTGGAGTTGAACCGAGTGTCACCGCTACAACCTGGAGAGGGGGCGGGGTATGAAGTGTCTCAATATTATTTAAAGAGACCGCACCAAAACGAGTTGCTTTCAGAAGCACATTAGAAAAGGGGTAGAAAAGGGGCCTGTGGAGCTATAATAATGAGGAATTCAGACCCAAGCATTGCAGTTCCGCTTTATATAGACTACAAATGTATGATTTATATGTAAAAAGGAACAATTTAAAAGCATGATATGTCTCCTTTAACGTTTATTTAACAAATATTTTCAAACCATGTAACGAATAGAATGTTAGAAAGATGCATGTTTTTGATATGTATGTATGCTGAGATGATAATATATGTATATATAATATATAATATATGTATTATATGTATGATAAATGTTCTGTATGAGCAGGGCAGAGTGGAGTGTGTGTCTCTGGATGCTGAGCGAGGAGTTACACTGGGAGAAACCACCTGCCAGATCAGTAAACCCATCCTCAAGGGAAACACTCAGGTCAATAATCACACCCCTGGCATGAACGTTTGCTCATGTGGAGGAATGCATGTTAATGGTTAAACTGAAAAACATTATTTTGCTCAAAAAATATTAATCACAATTGTTCTCATTTGAGAAATTTCTGTTTACATTTGATGAGAATTATTGCACTTTCATGCAAGCACAAATCAAGAGAACGTTAAGTCATTGACGGGGTTTATTTTATAGTCATGCTTGGATTTATTATAATTAGTCTCTGAGAAGTTTTTCTCACAGATTTAGTCACAGATGGGCAGTATGATACTTCATTCATTAATTCCAGCAGAATATCACAATGGAGATCACTGAACTCCAACAAACATATTTGCCTGTATTTTCAGATCATCAGCGCATGGATTTCAAGTTGGGAAGATTAAGTAAAACACATGCTGGATAATTTATAGATTTAAGAGGAAAGCTCTGATTGAGGGATTTAAACTCTTGACATCTGGCAACCCCAAGTAGCTCTTGGAGGCTTCTTACTGATACAAGATAATGGAAATGTCCAACAAATCAGGAAAAATAACCAACGGGCCAATATCACAACAATTATGCTTACTTTATCAAGAGAAGCAGAAATCGTGATCACAATTAAAATACTATTAATTGTCCAGCTCTACTCGTATTTATATATACATTCATTAACTGACTTGACTAAACTCAAAGTAGTTAATAAACACTCTTATCCAGAGCAACTTTCATGGGTTACGCTATGTTACGGTGACATATGAATTACAACAACTTTAATTAGTCAAAAATTTTGTTTTCTTTTTCATTCAAATTCTAGGTTGTGTTTGAGATTACATACAGTATTAATAAAGAAAGTTCACTGGGCCAAAATGTGACGTTTACTGCTGCGGTCACGAGGTATGACATCATCTTTGTGTGCTAGAAGTTGTTGAACTCAAAGCGTAAAACACTTTTACCATGAGCTCTAGGAGGATTCTCACATGATCATTTCATCAGGAACAGATAAATGCTACTAATAAACAAAACCTCCATCTCTCACAGTGGGAATGACAAACACTCAATCGACAGTGAGTTTAACAAACAGAAAACCATTGATGTCAAATATGCCATCTATATTGCCTTGATAAGGTTAGTGCTCTGCTCCATGTTTCTGTATAGAAATAATAATAATAAAACAAATCTTTATCCTATACTGTAACATTGTCATTTTCTTTCTTCATTTTAAATGAAAGGCATGAAAATTCCACCATCCACATTAATTTTACGTCAGGGAAAAGGGATCTTATGAAACCGGTCCAGCAGATAATAAAGGTATTACTGTAGTTCTCCATCTTAAAGTATATTACAAAAAGGTTTTATAGTTTCAAAAAGGCTGAATGACAGATTTTAGCAGGATTTATTTTATCAACAGAAGAAAATGTTAAAATGCCCACCCTGAACATAACTCTTCCTTTTTCTCTCTCTCTCTCTTTCAGGTTCAAAATGAACTCAGAGAATTAACTTTAAAAGTTTTCATCAGAGTACCAGTGAAACTTGGTGATACTGACATCTGGACTAATTCAAATTTGCAAGTATGTGAATTTATTTCTTATCTCACAAGTCATACAGGTATACTGATTAATTTAATTAAATAATTTCTGTATGATGTAGGGAAGAAAAATGGCATCCCATCCTTCACCCATATTTTTTTAGAAACGTCTAAAATTTTGAAATGTCACTTTCTTTTTAAAGATACCTGGCTGTAACAGCGTGAACATGACGAAGCCTGTTATCACCAATTCTGCGTTATTGGACATTATTAAAAATCATCGTTTGGTGGTGAGGACACTTTTTAAATTTAGTTTTGTTTTACCTCATTTGTTTTCCACAATTTATTTGATTTACCTGTTGTATATGTTAAACATACATTAATTAATCTCTCTCTCTCTGTGTGTGCGTGTCAGAACTGCTCTGTGGCGGTGTGTGCCGTGTTCAGCTGTGACGTCACTCTCACAAAGAATGAAAGGAAACTCTATAATATATTTGGCAATGTGAGCTCTGGATGGATTGAGCAGGTATCTGACTTTTAAAGCAATTCATATCACAGAACAGACCATATATATTCATATCTTTTTGATCATTTCTTATTGTCATGATCTGTGTCTCTCTCAGATTGGACTCAAGGCTGCAGTTTTTGAGTTGGTCAGTTCAGCGTCTCTGGATTATGACAAGAGCAAATACATTTTCTTTTCCTCTGATTCTCTACACACTGCACCGTCTGCCCAGGTGATTCAGTGATCGTTCATGTCAAGTCTAATGACTGTAAAAAGAGCTCTCAAAACAGTGCTCTGTATGAGGGAATCTATAACGGCAGTCTACTGTTTATAGTTTATGATTTGTTTATTTATGATTGATTCTTTCTTTTTTTCAGACCACATACTTTTCTCTTTTTGCTTCTTGCAAATATATTGACAATTGCACTTACAACATTCTTTCACACAGATCTACTTCCTGTGCAAATACCACAGAGTCAAAAGTGCTAACACTACTGTTCAAAAGTCTGGGGTCTGAAATAATATTTGTATGTTTTTGAAAGTCTCTTCTGCTCACCAAGACTTCATTTAATCGACTAAATATACAGTAAACAGAGTAATATTGTTAAATATTATTACAATTTTAAATAACAGTTTTCTATTTTATTTTAAAATAAAATTAATTCCTGTGACGTCAAAGCTGAATTTTCAGCATCATTACTCCAGTCTTCAGTGTCACATGATCCTTCAGAAATCATTTTAATATGCTGATTTTCTGCTCAAGATTTCTTATTATTATCAGTTGAAAACATTTGTGCCACTGCATATGTTTTTCAGAAATCTTTGACGAATAGAACGTTTAAAAGAACAGCATTTATTTGAATTAGAAATATTTTGTAATATTATAAATGTCTTTCCTGTCAGTTTTGATCAATTTAATGCATCCTTGCTGAATAAAAGTATTAATAACTTAAAAATACAACTTGCTGATCCCAAACTTTTTAATGGTAGTGCATAGCATTATAAAACGAATTACAACAGCACAAGAGACAGGGATGTGGATCATACACACACTAAAACCGATGCATTATAACAAAAGAATGTACATAGTAAACAATCATGTCTCTATTGTTGGACATGGAACATCTGTGTCGGAGGAAGGAGGAGGACTTCCTGTTACACTGAGATCACTTCTGACTGCATTTTAAAATTCACTTGTTCACATTTTTCCACTTTGTAGATTAACACTCAAGTGGAGGTGTATGAGGAGGTGAACCTGACCAAAGAGATCATTGGAGGAGTAATAGGAGGACTGCTGCTACTGGCTCTCATCACAGCGGCACTCTATAAAGTACATCACCATCATAACATCAGTTTCAATCGCTGGCACTTTCACCTGTCTACACAATCTATATGTTTAAATGCTTACAGCATGTACAGTTTATTACAGCATATTTTCTCCCTTTACAAGGCTGGGTTCTTCAAAAGCCAGTACAAGCAGATGCTGCAGGAGGCGCAGGGCGATGCAGGAGGAGAGCCAAACATGACACAATAATGTGCACTCAAACAGTTAGAAGATGCAAGTACTGATGTGTTTTGTGGGCTTGAGAATGAAAAGTGAATTTAACACCTCAGTGTAGCAAAATATTCCAGCTTGATTCAGACAACTTAATTAGAATGAACACTGGACAATTTTGAACTTATTTCATATCACTACTCATTATCTTATCAGTGAGTGCAACGAGTTACCACAATGAAAGTATTTATAGCATCTCAAATATTTAACTTCCTTCTTTGCTATGAAAACTGATAATGACTGTGAGTGTGAACTATAGCAGAGATATTTTTGATAGTAACAGTTGCGAGAAATAAGTCAAAATTGCGAGATATAAACTTGCAATAAACTCGCAATTGTGAGAAAAAAGTCTGAATTGTGAGTTTAGTCCAGTTCTGAGAAAAAATTGTCAGCTCATAATTCGGACATTTTCTTGCAATTGCGAGTTTATAACTTAAAATTAGGAGAAAAAAAGTCAAGTTGCGAGTTATAAAGTCCAGTTCTAAAAAAAATAAAAATAAATTGTCAGTTCAAAATTTAGACATTTTCTTGCAATTCTGAGAAAAGTTTGCAACTGCGAGTTTATATCCCAGAATCGCTATTCAGACTTTTTAACTCGTATTGCGAAGATTGCGAGATATAAACTCGCAGTTGCAAAGAAAAAAGTCAGAATTCCATCCATCTTCTTCCGCTTATCCGGGGCCGGGTTGTGGGGGCAGCAGTCTAAGCAGGGATGCCCAGACTTCCCTCTCCCTACTTCCTCCAGCTCTTCCTCAAAAAATAAAAAATAAAATTTACAGAAAAAAGTCCGAATTGTGAGAGAAAAAGGTCACAATTGCCTTTTGTTACTTTTTATTCTGTTTTCTTATCACATTTCTACAGATTTTGAAAATGTTTAATGCTTTCTGCTTTATATTAATATATTGTTATTTAGCTTTTTTTTGTAATATTGGCATATTTAAAGTGGCACTTAGTGTTGGTAAGGAAACCAACAAAAGCCAAAATTAAATAATTTTGCCATTATCCATTACACTTATTTTTGTGTCATTATTTATGCATACCTCAATTTGTGTTTGACATAACATTAAACATTGAAAATTAAACATTGAAACATGAAAAACAGTGTCAGTGACTCATATCATCAGAAGTAGACTACAACTAATTAGTGGGTGCTTGCCAAAGGCAAGGCACTCACTATTGTTATTGCTCATACTTATTATTAGTGGTGCTTGCCAAAGGCGAAGCAACACTATTGTTATTGCTCATACTTATTTTCCTTATAATTATTTTTCTTCCACTTTTTTTTCGGCACGCAACTCCTCCCGCAGTTTTTGTCACAGACCCATGAATGAGGTGTCAAAACGTGCGGCCTATTTAGGAGAGGTGTAACAAACTGGACATGTACAAATAATTAAATTCCTCTTTTTTGAGATACATGAGAATTTTAATGTGCATACTGGTAATTGGTTTTAAACAATATTACTTGGTTCATGGTGTTAATCTAAGGCTGCTGTAAGTGAAACAACCTGCGGTTTTGAAACGCTACTTTTCTTTGCAAAAATTAAGTTAAAAACGGCTATTGTACCCGTCTGAAGATTTTGACCTGTCAGCCTACCTTTATTATTATTATTATTATTATTAATATATTCCATTACCAGAGGTGGACAGTAACAAAGTACATTTACTTGAGTATTGTACTTAAGTACACTTTTTGAGTATCTGTACTTTACTTGAGTATTATTTTTTCTGGAAACTTTTTACTTTAACTTCACTACATTTGAAAGACAAATATCGTACTTTTTACTCCACTACAATTCTGTCAAGGTCCTTGAGTAGAAAGTAACATCAGTCAGTGGATGATTTTGGTTGCAGGGGTTGCATTTTGGTTGGAAATGAATGTCGGGTTTACGTCAGAACCCTGCATCTGATTGACATCAGAACCCGACGTCAGATTGACGTTGGATATTGATTGAAAATAAAAGTAGGGTTGACGTCAGAACCCGACTGATGTTGGTTTCTGACGTCAACCCGATTTTCATTTTCAACCACAATACAACATCTGTCCAATGTTGGAGATCAACGTCAATCTGACATTGGATTCTGACATAAACCTGATTTTCATTTTCAACGTTGGGTTTGATTTTCTAAATGCGAATTTTGTCACTTTTTTGCACACTAGCTTATAGATAACAGTAAGGCGAACATATTCATACTAAAAGCCAAAAAACTTTAAATAGGGCAATATTTGAGGGAACAGCCATTTGGGTGTCCGAAACCATTGTGGACGTTATTGAGTGCACTTATTCAATCTCACATTCAATCCCACTACTGGAACTGTGTTCTAGAAATAAATGTGATATTGATATGAGGGTATGCAGGCATAGATTCAGAGGCATACGGTACTTTAAGTATTACATACAACAATGCAACAATAATAAAACAATGCATTGACATTTACTTTTTACTTTTGATACTTAAGTATTTTTACAAACGAGTACTTCTGTACTTTTACTTAAGTAAAAATAGGTCTTTACAACTTTTACTTGTAATGGAGTAATATTTGACCAGTAGTATCTGTACTTTCACTCAAGTAAGGAAGTTGTGTACTTCGTCCACCTCTGTCCATTACAGACATAACATTACATTCAAAGGCCTACAGTGCAAAAAGTACAAGACAAATACAAGGCATTTGTGGTACAGTTCAGAGTATATAACAACAACATAAAATGTAAATTGAACATGTAGCCTATGTAAAAAAATAAAATAAAAAATAAACCCGCACAGACTACCTGGCGATCCATTACCGTTAAATGCGTTATCCTTAAATATTTAATCAAATAATTAAGTTCCTTAATCACGAAGTCAGTAGTGTTTCGGCATCGGGGTTGCCAGCTCTGCTCTAGTTACCACAGTTACGTAGCAGCCTACGTTCCTGCTGGATCCTGCAGCCTATCTGGCAACCTGGAGTCAGGGGGGAGGGGGAGGGGATACACCGCTCTACAGTCATTTTAAAAGTGATTGCAGTACCAGTTTTGGCCACATTCTTACATACGGCTCCTTTAAAGCATATTTTTTATTTATCATGGGTATGTAAAATAATTTGAAATTTGAAGCGTCACAAGTCATCTCACTCGCCTGTGAAATGTTCAATAATTCCTTAAGTTGTATCTGTGAGAAAATGACAACATAGGCCTGTCTTCAGAGAGAGCAACCATGAAAACATTTAGAAACTGTGAACACTCAGGCTGCCCCATTGATATTGCCCCATTGATTGATAGTCTGCTAACGCCTTTCCAGAGCCAAAGTTTTGTTCATACTAAATTTATTTCAAAGCATAATCATAAAAGTTTAAATATGATCTTTTAAAAGACTGTTTAAATGAAATCTTTAAAGTTTGAATACATTCATATCTTCTATTTATCTTTTAGAAGACTTATGTATGATATAAATTATTTTGTTTAACGGTGACCTAAAGTATAATTGTTATTAAACAATGTCTGTTCAAAAACTTTAGATTGTTGAAAAACTGTACTTAGCCGTCTTAAATCTCATTTATATGAAAAGATTCAATTAGCATTTTTTTGTCCATGCGGGGTTTCAATTTTTATGGCTTTCCATAGCCATAATGATTTTTGTACCGTAACTGCATATTCTATCCCTTACACCTAAACACAGAAAACTACATTTTCAAAAAAAAAAAAAAAAATGTATATCATTTCTAAGCTGTTTTGTGCACGTGCACACACATGGTTCTAAAAATGAATTAATCTCTATTTTAAATTAAATTATTATTAATAAAATATATAACCAATGAATAATAACATATTATGTTACTAAAATGTAAACAAAGTTTTAGCTAAATAAATTAATAAATAAAAATACCTTACATTTCCAGAGAGGTGAAGTAGTTTTTTATGCAACGATAAAAAACAATCCGAAAAGCAAATGGTTTAGATTTTCATAAACAAAACAGCCCCAGACCCTCCCAGTGATAAACTACAGTGTGAACTGAAGCTTCAGATGAGTTGATGAGTCTCGGGGGACAATGTCACAGTAAATCTAGTCTGCGTTCCAGAATACATCTAGAGTTTATACTAAATTCATTTAAAAGCATAAACTTATAAATTAGATATTTTAAAATTAAAAGACTGTTTAAATCTTTAAAGTTCTTCTTAGAAGACTTATGTATTATTGTTACTAAACAGCGTCTGTTCAAAAACTTTAGATTGTTGAAAAACTGTACTTAGCCGTCTTAAATCTTATTTATACAAAAATATTTCAAACAGTATTTTTGTCCATACAACATGTTTGTCACAATGTTTTTTTGTTGTTGTTGTTTTAAGAAATCCGAGGACTCTACATTGCTCTTATTTAGATTAAGTTGTATCTTTTAGAAAATCACCACACATTTTTCAGAGATGCGATGTGTGATAAGTAAAGTTTGTCTTGAGCGAAAATTTACTCGTCTTAATTCAAAGCATGATCTTACTGGTAGCTATGATCTATTACACGTATAAGATCATTTTTACTTGTATCTCCTGAACTATCCTTAATCAGTGCGGAAACACACAAGGTGAAACCCTTTACTGAGAATATACTATCGGTTATCTACTCAAAATATATGTAGAAGTTTAAATCCGGTGTTTAAAATCTGTCTGGTGGCCGCATGAACAGACTTTGGTGAGAGCTGATGATACTATAGCAGGAAGCATGCCCTTTGACATCCTCGATTTTGCAGGCTTTTTTTTGTTTTTTGTTTTTTTGTTAAAAACCCTACAAGTTAGTTCTCCCCAAAAAAGAATTTCTCCCATCTAGCGGTGAAATTGTATTTTTGATGACACGTGTTGAGGTAGACTAGTGTTTTTTGTCCCTCTCCGCTATTATAGTGTTTCAAGATGGCGGAACAACATGGAAGCTTCCATGGACTTACCTGCCCCATGTAAATAAAGATAAGAAATTCTTCGCTTACGAGGATAAGTCAGTTCATTGGCAGAGGTCATTTTACACCAATGAGGACATATTTTATGAATACAGACAATGATTTTAGCTAATAAAATACATTTTAAAAACTACTGTACCTTTAATTTCAGATACAAAATACCATTTTTCAACCGAGTGAATCTAGGCCTTCAGAAGTCATAACTTCAGGGGTAGGTCAGTTGGCGAAAACCCTGCATGTGTAAAAATCAAATACTGTATTACACTTTTCAAAGGATAATCTAGCTTTAAAGTTAGAATAAAAAGTAAAAAACCAAACATATCTTCATACCTGTTGTGTTCTGACACTAGGCCATTAACTTGTTCTTTTTGTTTTATAAATGTATTTTGCTTATTTCTACAAACATCAACCTGATAAATATGGACTGAATACACGATTAAACAAGATAATCATGCTACCCAACACGTCTGACCCAACATTTCAAGAAAAACAAGTCTTTTAAAATACAACTAAATCATGATAACGGATGATTTTTGACAATCCTACAGAAATGCATGTTCATGACTAAGTTTCAGGCATAGTGCAACCACGCAATGTTATATTTCTCTAACATTGCGAGGTCTCACTCACAACGCGCAACTTTGTAAATAAAATAAAATAAAATAAAATATTATGGAAGTCATTGTACTGTAATTGTAAAATGTTATTCTACCATATTTTATTTATTAATATTATGCTGATTTAAAGTTTTTGTTATTAATACCTTTATCTTTTAACTAACATCCAGCACAGAATTAAAGAGATGTATGAGCTAAGGATGTTCTCTGACCCTAAATAAATAGATAATGGAATGTTCACAATATACAGTTAGATATTCTCCTACTTAGTATCTTTGGGTGTATCTGTGGGTGTATTTTGTCACACCATAGTGATGCAAAGTTCCACACCCTATGGACTAACTTTAAAACATCATCTTTATACAGGAATCCATGTAAGATTCAAAAGACCAAATCACTAAGAAAAGTTTCCAAATTATGGTTTTATTACTCCGCTAGATTTAGTCATCTTGTTCGACTGTATGTGGTTTGGGTGAAGACGTTTCTTTGAGAGCCGTCAACATTCAGTGTTTATTGAAATAAATGACCATTAAGAATTTAAGTGATAGTCTTTCTGTTTGTGAACTGCATTGATACTTCGTATAGTGCATCTTCCCCTCTATCTACGAATCACAAAATGTGCGTGCTGTTTTACACTTAAACTATTACAACAGAATCACATCTGACTATGGCACTGAGAGAGGCATATTCATCAAAGCTTGAGGCTGTTAAACAAAGTTTCACACTTTGGTGAAACCTGCTGATAAAATTGCACAAAAGTAAATTCTAATTCTAATTCTTCATCATCATGAGCCATTTAAAACAAATGCAGAAAAGCCACTATAGTGATCAGTTTTAGCTTTTGAATGTCTGTAATTGACATTTTACCTACTAGTCAGTTACACCTTTTACATCTTGTTTTTGTACAGTTTGCAAAAAGTATATAGAGTGTGGTCAAACATGAACAAATATTGCATAAAGAGAATTAAATGACGGTCCTTCTACATGAGAGTGTTTAAGACTAAACAAATTATATTTATTTTAGAACATCTAAAAACATAGATTTCTGCTATGTCTACGAAACAAAGATGAGTATTACACTTCAAACTCGTCTAACTATTACACTTATTTTGTTATTATTACACAGTTATTTTGTGTGTGTCGCTAAACAACAGTTAAGCTAATGAATTACAGTTGATACGTAGTATTTTTACGTGAAAGGAGGGTTGATTAATTTTTTATTCTGGCCCCACCAATACTTTGACACCCGAGTTTTAGGCATCTGTCTTTTAGGCCCGATCCAGAAAACAGACATTGTGTTTTATGTCTTAATAATTGCTCTTCTTTTTATGAAAACATGTGGTAAGCAGTTTTTGGCCTCATCTGCAATATTTTAACACATCGTAAATTTCAATGGTTAGATACATCATCTAACTATTGTATCTAACAATCAACAGTCGCATTAAAGTTGGATTCTTGTTTATACTGAACCGCATGTTTAACTGCGCTATTGTTCTCGGCCTCATCAAAGTTTTCACTGGAGCATATCGACTCTGAAACAAGACCAAATTGTAGCACGTAACATTTTGGACACCTTTGATTTTGTTTGCATTTCTTCTGAAACACCCTGTTTTGAAATTGTTTAACAATTTTTAACATCACTAGCGTAACACTTATCGTATTGCCGGGTGTGATTGTAATGTTTTGTATGCCGTTTTCTTTACACTTTCCCCCGGATATCTGTTTCCTACAGTTAGCTGTAATGTTAGTGAACTCTAGGTCTTCTCTTTGTTCATATAAGACAGTATTCACATGAATTGGTTCGATTTGATCAAATGATGGTTTAAACTTGGGATTTACATTTACATTTACATTTAGTCATTTAGCAGACGCTTTTGTCCAAAGCGACTTACAAATTGGGACTAAATTAAGCAAGTCATTGTGAAGAGGCAAAAAACAACGCAAGAAGTGCTCAAAATACGAAGTTCAGGCATTATTCAGAGTAGCATAAGCCCGATAAGCGAGAATTTACAGGAAAATATATATATATATATATATATATATATATATATATATATATATATATATATATATATATATATATATTTTTTTTTTTTATGAGGTTAAGTGCTCACGGAAGAGAAGAGTTTTCAGCTCTTTTTTGAATGTTGTCATGGATTCTGCATTCCGGATGCCGGTGGGAAGATCATTCCACCAGCATGGAACTGTGAATGAGAATGTTCTGGAAAGTGATTTTTTGGCTCTCTGTGATGGCCAGTATCGGTATCGGGACCCGATACCAGCATAATTCACGTATCGGATTTTCCCGATCCAACCTGCGGAGATATCCGATATCCATGAGTCATGTCTGCGCTCGTTTTAACGTCTGCTGAAGTGATTCCCACCGGCTAGTCTGCTAGCTGGCTGCAAACTGTGGAATGGATTTCCTGAACGGAGGAGCGGCTCAATGAGACAGAGTTATGAGACACGCTCCCGCTCAGGAAATCCATTCCGCAGTTTGCGGCTAGCCAACAACGTCCGCTGTGTGGATATACTTACACTGGAAACACCGCAGAGCAAGACAGCAAAATGCAATGTTTGCAAAGCTGTAATTCAGAGCCCTTTGAAGCTCCCTCGCGTCGTACAACACAACGAATGCAATCAAACATTTAAAAAAGCACCACGTTACTCTGCGTTCACCAGTGTTGGGCAAGCTACTTGGAAAATGTAGTGAGCTAAGCTAGCAGTTACTCTACATTAAATGAAGCTTCACTACACTGAAGCTACCACCCTGGAAAATGTAGCAAGCTAAGCTACAGGAACATGGCAAAAGTAGTTCACTACATCTAAGCTATTTTTTTAAATTACATTTTTATATTGAACCAACTTCATTCCAAATCAATGCTATCTCAGTGATCAATAAAACTGTAAGTTCAACAGATAGGCAAGCACAATTGTTCAGTTCAATTGTTTATTCAACAACTGTTCCAAACCAATTTGGCAACAAAAACAAACAAACAAAAAACGTGATCCACATAATAACAAAACCAGGTGTCGAGAGTGTGCGTGTATTCATCTGTATGTGTACGTATCCATATGCACAACATGTTTGCCTGGGTATGCACCAAGGTTATTTTCGTAAACGAAAACTGAAACTAAGACTAAAACTATTGGTCAAAAAACGACCTTCAGTCGCCTTCCTGCTGCGCTATCCGGCGTAATATCCTTTCTCTGCTTCTGTGTTTTGTGTATGTGTGTGTGCTCGCTGCCGCGACACACACTCTCATTGCACTAAAAGAGCCGGGCGTCTTTTTCAAGACGCCCCTTTCCTGAGGATCACGCAGCTCTCGCGCTCGCTGACGGCGACTGCCCTCACTGCGAGCTAGTTACTGCCTATGGTGACTCTGAGGACTCACCTGGCATCCTTCTCCGAGACTGCTCCTCCGCCCCTTGCCTTGCCTGCTTGGGGGATGATACCTGCTCTCCCTCTGTTCGAGCCGCGCAAACCGCGCCGTTCACAGGGGATGTCAGGAGCGGACGGTCACGGGGCTAGCTTTCTCTCTCCCTCTGTTCGAGCCGCGCAAACTGCGCCGTTCACAAGGGAGGCTGGAAGCGGACGGTCAGGGTTAGTTTTTCTTTACGTACAAGAAAGCTACCCTGCCCCTGCGCCCCATTCACGCGTCACTCACCAGCGAAAGGAGAAATTTCTCACACATTTCTCAGTTCCCTGATCAGGCGACTGGAAATATCATATTGCAGCAAACGAGCCTGTTATAATACACGCACGCCTGCAAGCAAACGCCGAAGAAAACATGTTGTCGCTCTTATATGCTCATGCATCTGAAAGCCTTTGTGTTCCCCCCTGTGGCTCAGTGGCAGAATCTTTGGTTTTACGCACGAGAGACCGGTGTTCGAATCCCGGTCTAACGGCAGATAAATGATGCCTTCAATGCTTCGCTCTGTCAGTTCCCTGAAAGGCGACTGCAGATGTGCATTTTGCAGCCAACGAGCGCGTTGTACAACCCGCTCGCCTGCACCCAAACACCGTTTCTATGGTTCCCGTGCGTCACTGGCGAAAGGAGAAAAGAGTGTTCTATGTCCCGCTGCGACCGGGCCGAATTCCATTTCTCACACATTTCTCATTCCCCTCTGAAGTTCAGGCGACTGAAAATGTCAATATTGCAGTGAGCGAGCCTGTTGTAATACACGCACGCCTGCAAACAAACGCCAGCATGTTGACGCTCTCTGATAATACTCGCGCTAACTGAATGCCTATGTGTCTTCCCCTGTGGCCCAGTGGCAGATTCTCAGCTTTCGCGCGAGAGACCCGTGTACGATCCCGGGTCTACCGGCAGACAAAATTATGCCGTCAATGCTCGCTCTGTCAGTTCCCTGAAAAGGCGACTGCAGATGTGTATTTTGCAGCCAACGAGCGCGTTGTACAACCCGCTCGCCTGCACCCAAACACCGTTTCTATGGTTTCCGTGTGTCACTGGCGGAAGGAGAAAAGAGAGTGTTCCTAGTCCAGCTGCGGCTGGACAGACCTACATTTCTCACACATTTCTCATTCCCCTCTGAAGTTCAGGTGACTGGAAATGTCAATATTGCAGTGGACGAGCCTGTTGTAATACACGCACGCCTGCAAACAAACGCCAGCATGTTGACGCTCTCTGTTTCTATGGCAACTTCTCGCTCGTTCAGTTCCAGTAAATGCGACTGTTCCAGTGTATTCTGCAGTAAACAAGTCGGCGACACAGCCCGCTTGCCTGCACACAAACGCCGCTTTTACGGCTACCCAGATAAATCCCATAAGAGTGTATTTTCTGGTGTCCCGGCCACGGCCGATGGTGTTATGAGTGTAGACAAAATGCCCACTGCCCAGTGAGTGCTCATTCCTACACACAAACACAGCCCGTCACACAGGGCTCGCGCACATGAAATCGACCCAGATCGATTGCGCATTAAACGTGGTAAATGTGCCCACTGCCCAGTGCCCACAAACACTACGTTCTGCATGTCTCAAGGTTTCTGTAAAAACGAAACCAACGTGCATTCGCTCTGCTCAGGTGGACAATGCTCTCAGTGTTGTAAATGTGCCCGCTATCCCGCGCCCACATTCACACATAGACATGACAGGTCTTACGGGACTCGCCCAGCCCTCCCCCTCTCGGTTGACCACCGCAGAGGAGTCGAGCGCGGGCAATCTGCCCGCTGTTATCAGCGCGCCCCCTGCCTCAAATGTCATAAGCGCGACGCTTATGTTGCAGCACACCGAAGCCCCTCTGTCGCATTCAACCCCTAGCCATTCGTGCAGACGCATGGGCAAGGCTACCCGGGGTTTCGAAGTGGGTGCTAGACATTATAGAAAGAGGCTATTCGCTACAGTTTCGCCGACGCCCTCGCCGCTATGCGACACGTCGAAACCACGGTAAAAACAGAAGTAGCACACCTACTTCGAGCCGAAATTTGGAAACTATTGAGCAAAGGGGCCATAGAGCCTTTATCTCAAGCTCAGAGCGAAGGAGGGCTATACAGCAGATACTTCCTGGTACCGAGAAAAAAAAGAAAAAGAAAAAAAAGACGGGGGTCTCAGACCCATACTAGATCTAAGGCAACTGAACAGAGTGCTTGCGAAGCTTCAGAATGCTCACGACCAGAAAATCCTTGCGCAGATTCGCCGAGGAGATTGGTTTTTTTGTCAATAGATCTGAAAGACGCGTATTTTCAAATACAGATAGCGTCACGTCACAGGCGATATTTGAGATTCGCCTTCGAGGGCCAGGCATATCAGTACACAGTCCTACCGTTCGGCTTGTCCCTAGCACCCCGTACATTTTACGATGTGCATGGACACAGCGCTCGCACCCCTCAGACTACAGGGCTTGCGAGTATTGAACTACTTGGACGATTGGCTGATTCTAGCTCAATCTCACTCGGAGCTCATAGAGCACAGGACCATTTTACTCGATCACCTCGAGAATCTGGGTCTCAGAGTCAATTGGGCAAAGAGTTATCTGTCCCCCAGACAGATAATATCTTTCCTGGGCACAGAACTGGACTCGCTGTCTATGATAGTGCGACTGTCACCACAGCGCGTACTAGACATTTAGCGCGCAGCAAGCTCTTTCTGCTGCGGCGCATTTGTCCCGCTCAAGAGATTTCAGAGGATGCTAGGTCTCATGGCCTCAGCATCATCAGTACTTCAGCTGGGCTTGCTTCGCTACAGTTCTGGCTGAAAGCGCGAGTACCGCGCAGAGCGTGGGTTTCCGGTCTGCTTCGTCTCAAGGTCAATCAGAAATGCATCGCAGCTCTGAAACCTTGGAAAGCAAACGACTGGTACCAATCAGGTGTAAGCCTGGGGACTTCCTCGAGTGTGAAGGTAGTGTCTACGGACGCATCCACCTCGGGATGGGGAGCGCTGCTCGAGGGCAGACCGTTCTTCGGCCAATGGTCAGAATGGGAGAAGCTTCTACACATAGACTGCCTCGAAATACTGGCAGTAGACAACGCGCTGACGCATTTTTGTCCCCAAATATGAGGACACCACATCCTGGTCCGCTCGGACAACACAGGCTGACAGAACGCCTCCTGGTGTGGGCTCAGCGCAACCTGCTCTCGCTGAGAGCAGCGCATGTGCCAGGGCTCTTAAACATAGGACCGGACAGACTGTCCAGGAACAATGTTCCGACAGGCGAGCGGTCTCTACACCCACAGACAGTCCAGCTGCTGTGGAAGAAATTCGGCAGAGCGGAAGTAGACCTGTTCGCGTCTCAAGAAAACGCTCACTGTCTGGAATTTTTCTCCAAGAGCAGGGACGCGCTGGCTCATGTATGGCCCTGCCGCCCGCTCTATGCCTTTCCTCCCGTCTCTCTCCTGCCTCAGGTGATAGAGCAGATCAGGGAAGAAGGATGCTCAGTGCTACTCGTAGCGCCGTTCTGGAAAAACCAACCCTGGTTCCCAGTTCTGATGCAGCTAGCGAGCACTGCCCCATGGCCAGTGCCAGTGAGGAGGGACCTCCTCTCTCAGGCCAAGGGCTCGATTTGGCATCCGCGCCCAGAGCTGTGGTCCCTTCATGTTTGGGCCATCAACGGGTACCCGCTGACCTCCCAAGCGGAGTGTTAAACACGATCACGCAGGCTAGAGCTCCGTCTACGCGACGTCTCTATTCCTCGAAATGGTCAGTGTTCTCCAGCTGGTGCACAGCTCGTGGCGTGTCGCCCCCAGACTGTGGGGTGACGGAGGTTCTCTCCTTCCTACAAGAGCTATTGGACAAGGGCAGGTCCCCTTCCACGCTCAAAGTTTATGTGGCGGCCATAGCAGCGTTCTCAAAAACAACGCTTGGTCAGTCAATAGGAAGGAACGATTTAGTCATCCGCTTCCTTAGAGGAGCTAAGAGACTGAATCCTCCCAGACCTCCCTCAGTCCCTGTATGGGACCTTTCTACGGTACTGGAGGCCATGAAAGGTGACCATTTCGAGCCTTTACAGACAATTGATCTTAAACACCTGTCTTTCAAGACAGTGTTTCTTCTGGCTCTCGCTTCAGTGAAGCGCATAGGGGACTTACACGCGCTCTCAGTAAGCGCGACGTGCATGGAGTTTGGGCCTAATGACTCAAGAGTTATACTCAAACCTAGGCACGGTTATGTTCCAAAATCCCTCAACACACCGTTTAGGGCGCAGGTCATTTCCTGTCAGCCCTACCGGTCTCTGACGAGGAAGGAGACGCGAGCTTCCTTTGCCCAGTCAGGGCATTAAGAGCTTATGTGTCTCGCTCATCTGTCTTCAGACAGACGGAGCAGCTCTTCGTTTCGTTCAGCGGATGTTCCAAGGGACTAGCCGCATCGAAACAGAGCCTATCCAGATGGATAGTTGACGCCATTGCGCTGGCATACACTTCCAAGGGCATGCAGTGCCCGTTGGGTGTCAGAGCGCACTCCACGAGAAGCATGGCTTCATCGTGGGCCTGGTCAAGTGGGATTTCCTTGCAAGATATATGTATGATGGCAGGCTGGGCCTCCCCGTCTACATTTATAAGGTTTTATAACCTAGAGGTTCCCGCCTTACAGGCCAGGCTGTTGTCGGTCTAAACAAACCAGTACTGTCTGTTCTGATACTATCGGTTCAGAATACTGTGTCCGCTGGGCACTGCTCGCTGAGCACTGTTCGCTGATCGACCATTAAATGCTTATGGGCAAATGAATAAGACCCACAATTTTCCATCAGTTCAGGCCGTACTCCGCCCTGTCTCTATGATGTAATTTGCGTCTGAGGGACGCTGCTATATGTGGAAGAGCGCGGTTCCGCCCCTCCCTCTTCCCGGACTCCCTGTGAGTTCCCTTGGTGATTGTGCACTATATGAACCCCGGGCTTTCGCCCTTGGGTCTTTGGTGTCAGATCCCAGCACGCACAGCGTTTTACATTGGGTCCCCTAGTGTAAGATACTTACGCAGTACGAGAGACCTCTCGTAAGAGAACGTACTCGGTTACTAACGTAACCTCGGTTCTCTCTAGAAGAGGGAACGAGTACTGCGTATCTTGCCGTGCATGCACACGCTCTGGTTCGCTTCGGCGATGAAAAACCAGATATCAGCTGCCTGCGAGCCGGATTTATAGGCCTAAGCCATGCCCGTTTCGGCGGGACGTGACGCAGTGGGCGTGACGCACCCTCATTGGGTCTGACGTCACGCTAGGCCTCGCTCGATATGCTGCTGCAGTTGCCGCAGAACAGCCAATAGGCACGCGAGCTGTCTTGCCTATGTCTGTATGCTGCCGCAACGCGTTTTACAATAATAAAAAAAATAATTTTTTGGCTTCAATATCTCGCGGAAAAGGGATTTTCCCCGAGCGTAAGATACTTACGCAGTACTCGTTCCCTCTTCTAGAGAGAACCGAGGTTACGTTAGTAACCGAGTACGTTTTAAATAACAAGTAAACAAGTATAAATAACTTTTAAAAGACACTTATCGAGACCTTGCGCTTTTTCAGAATCAGAATCAGAATCAGAATCAGAAAGAGCTTTATTGCCAAGTGTGCTTGCACCCACAAGGAATTTTTCTTGGTACTGAAGCTTCCAGTGCACATATACAAATACAAATACAACAAGAAACATAGTAATACAAATTCTAAGAATAAAATATATAAAAAAATAAAATAAAATAAAATAGTATAAAAAGTAAAAAAAAGGGGTCACAGTTGGGTTTAGTCTGAATAAACATTTACAGATTATGAACATATTTACAGTATTTTGAGAAGTATGAATAATATAAATATAAATATCACCTGAGTTAGAGAATATTACACTAGACAGTGGGAGTCTAGTGCATGTTACAGATTATGAACATATTTACAGTATTTTGAGTAGTATGAATAATATAAATATAAATATCACCTGAGTTAAGAGAATATTGCACTAGACAGTGGGAGTATTGCACTTGCAGGCATATGCCTTGGGGGGCATGTTAAGTGTTCAGAAGGGAAATGGCCTGTGGAAAGAAACTGTTCCTGTGCCTGGATGTTCTTGTGGCCAGTGATCTGTGTCGCCGTCCTGACGGTAACAGTTCAAACAGGGGGTGTCCAGGGTGAGTGGAGTCTGTGATGATTTTACCTGCTCTCTTCCTCACTCTGGAAGAGTACAGGTCCTGGAGGGTTGGCAGGGGGGCACCAATAATCCTCTCTGCTGTCCGGACTGTCCGTTGTAGTCTCCTGATGTCCGATTTGGTAGCTGAACCAAACCAGACAGGTGGTTTCTCAGTGGGGAAAGCTCTTTCCCCACTGTGCCTGTCTTTTTCCCCACTGAAAAACAATTTTTTCCGTTTTTCAAAGCAAAACCGACTGTGTGAACCAGCCCTAAGAAGCAGAAAGGCCCAAATCTATTGCCACCTCATGCAAATACAGCTGTACCTTAATTACAGGTATAAGATAACCATCTCATGTGAAACTAGCCTAAACAAGATAGGCCTATACCACACATATTAGACAAGATACCACACTGAGCAGAAAACGGAAAAAACAAATAGCATATAGCCCAGAAATAGACGTATATTTGTCAGAGTAGAGGTATACTACTGTAAATGTCTGGTCTGAAGAGAACATTTGAATATGTGTATAACTATGATTATATGATTTTAAATGATGCAATAGACAGAAAGCATAAATGGATCAATACAAGAATAATGTTTGAAAGGATTAATAATTGAAATAACCTTTTTACTTTTTAGTTGCATTTGTTTGGTTCTTTGTTCATCCTCAAACAATTATTTAATTTTTATTATTGAAAGGTTTTCACAAGAGTTAAATGTAAACTGCAAACATTAAACTTTGCTGAAATTAAATGTCTTTAACTGTTAACTCTACTAAACTATAATTACTAAAACTGAAACTAAATATATAAAAACTAAATAGAAATGTGTTCACAAAATAAAAACTAAACTAAAACTAACAAAACCATTAATGAAACTAACTAAAACTATAATAATAAAAAAAACTATAATATCCTTGGTATGCACAATTTAGACTTGGGCATATTTGCAGGACTAACTATAAGTTAATTTATAACTCAACTCAGCTCAAACCACAGTAGCAAAATAATTAAGACCTGCTCCAAACAGTACCAACATGGCAAAAAAATTAGATTCTGGCCAAGGCCCCTCTTTTGCAAGATGTGTTATTGAACCCATTCTCAATACTACGGCAAATGTACAAATAAATAAATAAAACATCTAGGTGAACATCAGATTATGTGGTCATGTTTGATACCAGCCAATCAGAAAGATTATAGAGATGCACCGATTACAATTTTCTAGGCCAATTCCGATTTTTCATTGAGTTTGACCCGCCGATACAGATTAACAGGGGCCCTTGGCGAAGTGGGGGCCCCACAAAGATATATTGATAGCCTATATATTGATATAGACGGCGGTGTTGTGAGGGGCCCACCTCTTGGTTCTGTGACCGGGGCCCAACATTTGGTGCTACGCCCCTGCCCAAACTGATTAATAAAAAGTAGTTTAAATGGGTACATTTTCTATAAATATTTTTGAATCTTTCTGATTTCTGACATAGCCTACTCTAGTTCTTGTTAAAACACACTATACATGCAAATTATGCGCATTTTAGGTACTTTTATGGTGCGTTCACACCGGACGCGAATTGCGCGTCAGGCGCGAGTGATTTCAATGTTAAGTCAATGCAAAGACGCGTTACGCGCGTAAAAAATTCCTGCGGCGCGAATGAGGCGTAGAGCGCGGCGCGGTAGACGCGAATACGCCTCATTCGCGCGTCAAGTTCGCGCGAATGGCGCGAATTGAGCGTCTGGCGCGTTAAGCGCGTTACGCGCGAATGTTTTATGTAGTGCTTTTTGTGCATTCTCGTGTTTGACGCGAATTCGCGTCTGCCGCCCGAGTTGAAAAATCTGAACTTCTGCGTCAATTCGCGCCGCGTTAACCAATCAGGAGCCTGCTTGCTGCTGTCACGTGGTGAAGTGACAGTTTATGTTATTTTATGTTTGGCCTCAATAAATTATTTTGTAATATGACTAAAATGCACAACAAAGCAAATCTTTCACATAAAAACTCGATTTCAATATATGAGAGATACTCATTTTGTATTGAATGCAATTTATTCCATATCTATATGAAACATTATTAATCTAATGTGAAGACAACAAAAACAATTTAGTGTATACAAAAAAAAATAAAAAAATCACAGGACAGGTTTCACTTTTGGAGGCTGGCTCCATTTATTATCAAAACAAAAATAAATGACAGATTAGGTGGGTGCGGGCGAGGGTGAACCTCGCGCCGGGCTGTACAGCGCGCCGGGCTGTACAGCGCGGGCTCGTCAGGCAGCGACCACTCGAGGCCGAGGCCTTATACGGCCTACGCTGTCCTCGTCAGCGTCCTCACCGTTAGGTCCACCAAACCTAGGTCCTGGACCAAATTGTGAAACTCCTGAAACCCTCCGGAGAGTCTGGTGGACCCGAGTACAGCGACGATGTCCCCTACGCAGCTGTTTCTGCTCTCCAGAGCATATACGAGCGGTGACTCTCTCGATTAATGCTAATGCTAATGCTCGATAAACATCTAAAAAAGATGGCCGCCAACGGGTTTCGAAACTTTCGCCTCTGACTCGCGTAAATTTCGCTTCAAACTTTTGTTTTTACGCGCGTCAATCTCGCTCTTGACACGCGAATGTACACATGTGGTCAAGCGTCAAACTAGACGCGGTAGACGCGAATTTGACGCGCTATTCGCGTCCGGTGTGAACGCAGCATTAGTGTGAAATCATATTTATTTTGTCCATGAAAAGTGTGCTTTCACTTTAATTGAGCGTGAGCTCAATGGTGAATGAAAAATAGACTCGGCGCCGAAACCCTCACCTTCACTCGCTGCTCCTGCTCGCGGTGTGTGAATGCACTTGAACATGCACGCCGAAAACAATTCGCGCTGCTCGCGGTTGCGGTCTGAAACGGCCGTAATTCACAAGATTTCCTACATGTGCGTTCCGTGTGCACGTGTGATGCTGATGTTGCGCGATGTTAATCATGCGGCGCCCGAGTTGAGCTTGTGCTTCAGAAAATGTAGCTTCAGCTTGTGTGGACGCTACCGCACTACTTGATCAACAAAAGAGCTTCGCTACTGAAAAGCTATTTGATTCAGAAAACAGCGACGCTACCACCACGCTATTGAGAAATGTAGTTAAGATAGTAACGTGTTACTTTCTCTGCTTCAGCGATCTCTGGCGGCAGCGTAACAGCTTGTCAATTCATGTTCGTGCAAAGGATGAGACAGACAAAAATTACCGATGCATGCCGTTCTTTTACTTATTTTCGTGTTGCCAGGTTCACAATGCAACCAGCTCCCGGGTGGAATAATTTGAGTGAACTTAAATAAAGCAGAATACAAACTTTCTCCATCCAATTCAACTACACAGCACACAGGGAGAACGCACATCACATCAGCACATGTGTCGAACTACACTACCCATATTACACTTCGCTGTGGACTACAACACCCATAAATAGCGGTCTTAAAGAGGCCACTTCTATTTCCCCTCTCCTGCAACACTACCCCCCCCACTCTGGAAGGTGATTAAACTTAACACCACTCCAGCACCATGACATGACTGATATAAAATACATCAACACACATTTAACAAGGCTTTTACCATAGATTCACAGTGTTAATAGAAGGCAGAAATACATTAAACACAATGTCTACCCATATTTCTCTTTTTTTTTTCAACAGTCCATAGGCAGCTCCATTGTCAAAGCATACAGTCCATTTAAAGGGACAATGTGTAGCTTTTTAGGTATTTTATTATCTAAAATCTATATTTTTATTCATAAATATGCCCTCAATGGTGTACAAATACCTATGCCAATGTTCAGACTAATCCTCGTAAACGAAGAATTTATTATCTTTATATACATGGGACGGGTAAGTCCACGGAGGCTTCCATGTAGTTCCGCCATCTTGAAAAACTATAATAGCAGAGAGGGACAAAAAGTACTAGGCCAACGCGTTTCCACAACGCGTTTCGTTCAGAGCCAGCGTCACGTGACTGAAGCCAGCAGAAGCGGAGGAGCAGAGCAGTGAGAGGCGCTTGTCACTGCCGCGGCAAGTTTAAAAGGCTGCACTGCACGGTTATTTATACACCGTTCATTCATACATACATATGAGTCACAGGATAAGGAGTCCTCGTCGTCGAAAAAGTCCAAAATAGATCGTAAAAGGAAACGTGACCGGAGATTACAAAAACAAGGGTTACTGTCAGGATAGCTAATGCAGGAGAAAGCTTTCAAAAGAGACCCTGAAGTTGCCTGCTTTCTTCTCGACAGGTAAGTCAATGTTACAGTCTTAATTACAAGCTTTTTTTTCATTGCTTGGTTGTGTACTTTATTATATAGACAGTCGAACATTTATAGTTAAAAGTTAAACAGGCTCTTTGATGAATAGCAGCTATTGAGTAAAGTAACGTTAGAGAAGGCTCTGATGATGATGATATCTAACAATGCACATACTTCAAAAAATATAACGAGTAAAGAAGGCATTACTACTAATTACCATAGTTAATGTTTTTGACAGTCAGTAGTTCATACTGTAACATTCTTTTTTTCGTTGTTTCAAGTTTCAGTTTGTTCTAAATAACAAACATGTTCACCCGAAGAAAAACTCGAAGTGCTATTATAAGACATCCTGTCATAGCTTTTAGGTACATAACGGCTACCGTAGATGCAACGCGCATTTGAAAAAGTGAGGCGCTGGAGAGCATTATTCGTTTGAATGCAAAATACAATTTCACCACTAGATGGGAGAAATTCCTACACAATGTCCCTTTAAGCAACTCCGCTCAATGGAGGCACTGGCCGGTATATTCCAACCCCACGCGACAGGGTAAACAGTCCATAAGGTTGGAGGATAGCACGGTGCTGGGAGGGGTTAAAGAGTAGCTTGTAAAGGGGGAGTCCTTTTGTTGAAGAATGAATAATTCAGTCCCAACACGACTAGTGAAGTAGTTATTTAAGTCCAGCTAAGTGACCGGCTGACTTCTCCACTACTGGCCTGTAGAGGTGAAAGAGGTTAACAATAGCCATTGTATACCAATGAAACAAATCATGCCTAATTAAACATACACTTGGCTTGTTTCCTTAACAACAAAAGGGTAAACAACAAAATCCACCCGGGTTACAAAAAGAGAGCACATAATATATATATATATATGACATGCATTTTTTTTTTTTTTTTTTTTTTTTTTTTTTTTTTACCGATGCAATAGAACAATAACAAATTGTCAACAAAGTATTCTTTTTTTTTTTTTTATCCTTAATAATCAATTAGTCCAGTCTCCAAACCTCCTCGGTGGTCTCCTGACTCGTTGCGGCCTACCCCTCATTTGGCCGTTAACAGTCCCTGTTAAATCCTGTTGCACCGTGCTACCTTCACTCCACTGAACATCCTCTGTGTCCTGCTCCGTCATCGGCACACCTGTGTCATCCATGAGAGGCATGCTGTCTGAGCCATCGGAATTTCCGGTTTCCTCCGTGAAGAGACAAGATAAATCCAAGTCAAGTTCAGCTCCATCGGTTTCCAGGTTTGGGGCAGGAACTTCCTGAGGTTGCAAAACTTCTGAGTCTTTAAACACCCAGTTGTTCTCCAGGGGTTGCCGGGAATGGTAAGGTTTGAGCTTGTCATGGTGAACAACTTTTACTTTGGTCCTCGGGTTTTTCTGGATGCGGTACACTAAATCGTCCAGATGTCCCAGGATAAAGTACGGACCATCGTAGTTGGGGAGAAACTTCCTGATTTTGTTTTTCACTCGCTTCGTTCCCTTGACAAGGTACCACACTGCATCACCGACCTTGTAGCGTGTCCTGGCTGCTCTCTTGTCATACTGCTTTTTAGCACGCTCTACTGATTGGCCCAGTGCATCCCTTGCAACTTGATGTGCCAACTCTAACCTTTCTCTCATCTGAACCACATATTGCGGGATTGTTTGAGTCAGTGTGTCGTTGGGGGGCTTTCCTGCGACCAGGTCAATGGGCTCCGTTATCTCCCGTCCAAAGAGCATCATGTTTGGGGTAAATCCAGTTGAACTGTGTTTAGTCGCTCTGTAAGCCATCACAGCATAGGGAACCATTAGATCCCATTCCCAATGACATCGCTCAGAGGTCGTGGCTAGGATTTTCTGCAGAGTGGCTTTAAATCTCTCGACCTGGCCATCTGACTGAGGCCGGAAAGGTGTCGTACGGGTTTTGTCAATGTCGAGCAGCTTACACATTGTTTGGAAGACTTCCGATTCAAAATTGGTGCCCTGGTCGCTATGGAGAGTAAGTGGTGCCCCATAACGGCAGACCCATTCAGCGACTATAACCTCTGCCACAGTGACAGCCTGGTCGTTGGGCAGGGGGTACGCTTCCACCCATTTGGTGAAATAATCCTGCACGACAAGAATGTAACGATTGAAGCGTTCAGTTTCATTCATAGGGCCCATCAAATCAACAGCAATCCTTTCCATGGGGGCACCCACTCGCACGGTGCCCATGGGTGCCTGAGGCCTCTTTAATGGTCGAGCCTTTGCAGCACAACTGGTGCATGTGCGACACCAGAGTGAAACATCTTCTCGCATTTTGTACCAATAATACCTTGTCTGCAGCCGGGACAGCGTTCGCTCCACTCCAAAATGTCCGCCCACTGGGCCCTCGTGCATTTGGTGCATGATATCTTCCCGGAAAACTTGCGGCAGCATAATCTGGGGATAATACTCAGGACTCCCATTTAGGTAGAAACGTCGTACGAGAACGTCATCCTTCAGGTACAGTCTCTGCCACTGACTCCAGTAGGCCTTTGTCGCCGGCCCGTAGGGTGACACATCTTCCCAGGAGGGCCGTTCCTCGCTTTCCTTCATCCACCTCTTGATGGGAGCAATATCAGGATCTGCTGCTTGGGCAGCACACAGTTCTTCAGTAGTCCACCCAGAGAATGAAGTAGTACTGGTGGCGATGGCAGGTTGTACTACCCCCACTTGACAAGACTCCGGGGTAACAGCTGCAGGTACATTATTTACAGGTTTGTCGTTGAAGTCACACTGGACTGCCTGGTGACAGAGCTGAGGACTACTCAAGATGGGATTCTTAAGGTTGTAGGGGCAAGTTGCACGGCATGGCCTGCGGGAAAGCACATCAGCGTTTTCATGACAGCGCCCCGGGCGATGAACAACTTTGAAGTCATACTCCCCAAGTTTCTCGAGCCATCTGGCCAGCTGTCCCTCCGGTTCTCTCATCCTTATTAGCCACTGTAGGCTACTATGGTCAGTGCGTACAGTAAAGGATCTGCCCAGCAAGTACTGACGGAAATGTGTTGTGAACTCCACTACTGCTAAAAGTTCCCTCCGTGTGGTGCAGTAATTCTGTTCAGTTGGCGTCAGACTCCGACTTCCATATGCTAGAACACGTTCCTCACCTTGCTGCAGCTGAGACAATACAGCCCCGATTCCAAAGTTGCTGGCGTCCGTATCCAGAATAAGATCACCGCTGTCCATAGGGTAGCCAAGGATGGGGGCAGTAGTGAGCAGCTCCTTTAATTTATCAAAGGCCTGTTGGCTGTCAGGAGTCCAGTGAAATCGGGCGTGTTTTCTTAAAAGGTTGTGAAGGGGCTTTGCAACTGTGGCAAAGTCTTTGACAAACCGTCGGTAGTAGGATGCGAGACCCACAAACTTCCGAACTTCATTAACACTTGTGAGCTGTGGCCACTCTCGAATTTTCCGCACCTTCTCAGGGTCAGTAGCTATACCATGTTCTGAGACGATGTGGCCCAGGTAGACCACCTGGCGGCGGAAGAGACAACACTTGGCGGGTTTTGACTTCAGGTTGGCTTGGCGCAGCCTTTCAAACACCTGGGCCAGGCGCTGGAGCATTTCCTTTACGTCCTTGCCCAGCACGATGATGTCGTCTAGATACACCAGGCAGATTTCCCACTGCATTCCAGCCAGGACACGATCCATTAAGCGCTGGAACGTCGCTGGGGCGTTGCAAAGGCCAAAGGGCATGACGTTCCACTCAAAGAGCCCCTTCCTGCTACAGAACGCAGCTGCTTGTCTCGCCTCTGGGGTCAACTCCACTTGCCAGTAGCCGGAGGCAAGGTCCAAGGTGCTAAACCACTTTGTCGTGGACAGAGTATCTAGAGTATCTTGGATTCTTGGGAGTGGGTAGGCGTCTTTTATGGTGCGCTCATTTAGTGCTCGGTAGTCTACACACAGTCGGTACGTTTGGTCTTTCTTTTGCACCATTACGATGGGTGAAGCCCAGCAGCTATTACTTGGGAAGGCTAGGCCAGAATCAAGGTTCTGCTGGATCTGTTCATCTGCACTTTGCTGTTTCTCAAACGCCATTCTACGTGGTTGCTGTTTCACAGGTGGGCCAGGCCGGGTTTGAATGTCATGTTGGACAAGGTTCGTGCGGCCGAGATCTGTTGGTCCAGTGGAGAAAACATCACCGTAAGCATGAAGCAGCTCCGCAAGCTCTCGCTGTTCTGCCTCCTTCAGATCTCTTGAACTCTCTGCATACAGCAGCTGTAAGTGACTTGGGACAACCGTGGGAAATGAATCTGTTGGGGCCGGCTCTGCAGTTGAGGCCTGGACCACATCGGCAGGCTGGAGGATTCCAGCAATTACTCCCTTCCTCACCTTCACAGCAACAGTACCTGGATTAAACAGTCTAACAGGAACTCGATTACTTGGCTGGGCACCAATTATGATCCGTGCCACCATCACCTGATGCTTCTCCATGAAGCCTTTAGTTGGACTCAACAGGACGTTGCCCCGTACTTCCTCACGGAAATGTGCATTGCCCGGAACGATGTATTCACGTCCTGCTTCAAGGACAGCTGTGCGTGCTACGCGGACCACGTGTACCCGAGGTTTGTTCTTTGGGTTAAAATACGGAATCTGTTCGCCAAACAGTACAATCTTCTGACTGCCAAAGTCAAGGCGTGCCCGTGCCTGCTCCAAGAATGGATGCCCAAGAATGGCCTCGGTGCCCTCAGCTACATCTGCTACAATGAAATGAACACTGACTGTTTGGGTTCCAACTTGCACCGGAACATCAACTTCCCCGAGGACGTCAACATTTATAGGGCCTATTCCCTGCAGGGCCTGTACAGTGGATAGCTTGAGTGGGGGCCTTACATCAGCCTTGATGGTCTCGTAACAGAGCCGAGGTAACACACTCCTCCTGGCCCCGCTGTCCAACAGAGCACAGACTTCCATGTCATACAACAGCAGATGAATGCACATTTCTGGCCCACTTCCCTTAACTCTGAGAACTGTGGAAGTAGGCTGGGAAACTGCTGGAGTCACACGTTCCAGATTGAGCCTGGGTGAAGGACAGTTGCGCCTCATGTGACCAATGCCCTGGCAGTTGTGGCATATGATCTCTTCCCAATTGATTTTACTCTTATTGAATTTTCGCTGACGAGGTTTGAATTCTGCTTTTGAGTTTTTCTGTCTCCACGCATGGGTTGACGGCACTGAACTTTCCTCGTCACTCTGATCTGGACATTCATGTACTGCTGCTGCTCTAGTCTTTCTTTCCATCGATCTTACGGCAGATTGCATAAGTTGGGTTACACTAGTGGCGGTTCGACGGGTGGTTTCATACCTGTATGCAATCTCATAGGCGCGGGCCAGGGTACGTGGTCGCTCTTCCAGCAGTTTTTGCACAATATCAGCATCTCCCACCGCATTAGTGAACACTTCGACACTAATAGAGTCCTGTTCCCTCTCTGAGCGATCTGCATAAGCAATGGAGACTTTTTCGTAAATGTCGTCCCTTAATGCATGGAGTGGCTCACCTGCCCTGCGGACCCTCTGCCTCAGCTCTATTCCAATGGCAGCAGCGTGTTCGGATGAAGGGCCGTATGCCGCCTCCACTTCCTCTACTATGCGGGCATAATCCCAACGGCCGGACCTGGGGTTCTTGTGGATCACTGAACCTGCTGCACCTACTAGATAAAACCTCATCTGCACAGTCATTGTCCTCTCAGACCAATGGTTAGCTCTGGCACAATCCTCAAAGCGGTTTAGAAACTCTCTCCATGAAGTAGAGCCATCAAACTGACCTGGTCGCAGCGTGGGGATCCTTTCTCTGTGATCGCCGCACTCCTCCCCGCTGTCTGATGACAAGTCATAGAATGTCCGACGTGGTTTCCTTACACGTTGGCTGGATTTAGTAAGCTCTGGGAAACAACAGTCATCAACACTGGAAAAGACAGCGTTATTTTCATCCTCACGAATACTATGTTGAGCTGCACAGACATCATGTTTATGTGGCTGGCGATTTATTGTAGGTGTGCCTTGGAGCATCTGTTTGGCTGTAAAATCTGTGCACATTGAGTGTGAGTAGTTTAAATTTGCTGGAGTACTTTGTGTGTAGCACTGTGTATCGATTCCACTGTCGTGCATATTCTCATTTTCCACCCCACTAATAAATGGATTAGTTGCTCTTGCTGTTTGCTGTGATAATTGTGACTCGTAGCAACAGGTGGGCCTGCTTATTGAAACGGACGTAGGGCATGAAGCAAAATTGCATTTAAATGGATTGTTATTATTTTCAGTCTTTGACACTTGAGCATCCATTTCATTTAGCCAGTCAACAAATGATACATGTGTTCGTTTTTCATCATTGTCTGTCCTTTCCGACATCGCAGCATTCCACAGGCTGTTCGTATTTAAATGAGAATGTTTCCTCACCACTCGCGTTCTCTCCCGAGTATCCGCCATTTTCATTTCTTCTCTGACAACGTCTGGTTCGGTTCAACAGTTTACAATGTCCGTATAACTCACCATCTGCGACGAACGAATCCCGGACTCCAGCCCCCAATGTTACTTTCTCTGCTTCAGCGATCTCCGGCGGCAGCGTAACAGCTCGTCAATTCATGTTCGTGCAAAGGATGAGACAGACAAAAATTACCGATGCATGCCGTTCTTTTACTTATTTTCGTGTTGCCAGGTTCACAATGCAACCAGCTCCCGGGTGGAATAATTTGAGTGAACTTAAATAAAGCAGAATACAAACTTTCTCCATCCAATTCAACTACACAGCACACAGGGAGAACGCACATCACATCAGCACATGTGTCGAACTACACTACCCATATTACACTTCGCTGTGGACTACAACACCCATAAATAGCGGTCTTAAAGAGGCCACTTCTATTTCCCCTCTCCTGCAACAAACGTCACTACTTGTAGCGACGCTACTGCCCAACACTGGCGTTCACACCAAATGCGAATAGCACGTCAAATTCGCGTCTACCGCGTCTAGTTGGACGCTTGAATATTTTGAATCCATTCGCGCGTCGAGAAAAATTGACGTGCGTAAAAAGCAAAAGTTTGAAGCGAAACTGACGCGCGATGCTGATGTTGATCGAGCATTTACCGCATCGGAGCGAGGATCACCCTTCAGATAGTGTGTGTGTAAGATGTTTACACTTGCACTTTTCTTATATTTCAAGACGCAAGTATTTGACATTTCGGGAATGTAATAAATATTGACATGACAATCAATTTGAAACCCTTACAGTTGCATATTTGTTTTAAGAATGGGATTTTTCCTGTTAACAGGATTTCCTGTTTTTCTGACTTCCTTTTCTGACCTTATACTTACCTCAAGTTGCCTTTTGGGACATGCATGCATACATACGTACATAACATATCATTCATACTTGCCTGTTGAGAGAAGTTTACTTCAGCATCATATAAAATAAACAATAATGATAATAATAATATTAAAGCAAACACAGCTCTGGTATCGGTATAGTATCGGTATCGGCCGATATCCAAATTCAGGTATCGGGATCGGATGTGAAAAAATGTGGATCGGTGCATCCCTAGTTTAAACCATCATCTTCACGTGAGACATTATATTATTATACCGGCCTAGTTTTTAAATAGCGCTAAAATGTATATTTTATATTTTAACCCTTTATGCGGTTCTCTGACGTATCTTATCATGTAAAACATCTATCTAGCTATGTTTTTAAAAATACTGCGAAACAAGGACGGATCTTTCTATAAGCGAACCTCAAAATCTGTGCATACAACAAAACACATGTAGGTGTACGATGATTTATCAGAAAATTACTTTTGTTTGAAGAAAAACTTAAATCAGCTGGTGCTTGATAACTATGGAAGTTATTAAACACGGTAATTATGTGTTTAATGCGACATGGATATCACGTTTTAATTTTAACTCAATATGCTAAAGGTCTATGAACTTTAACATTTTCAGTTGGTCAAATTAACTTAAAGCATGCGCAAAATGAAATACATCCTAACTACTTTCTAAAAGTTTACAACTTTTAACGCACCCTCAAAGGCAGCTGAGATACAGAGCCCCCAATTGAGCCAACAATGCAATGGCTCTTCTAACTGTATGTTTGTCAACTTCATGGGTCCATAATTTCAAAATTCTACAGTAAAAATATCTGAAATTGTGCATGATTATATTCAAGCACAGATTGTGCTATATTCAAGCACAGATAAAGCATCAGTGAAACGCCCCCAAATGGGCCAACAATGTGATAACTCTTCTGTATTGTCAGATTGGGTCCATAACTTTAAAATGTACAGTAACAATGCAATGGCTCCTTCAAGTCCATTCAATTTAATTAATACATACATTCATTTGTATAACGCTTTTCACAATACATATTATTTCAAAGCAGCTTTACAGAAAATGCAGATTTCTATGTTACAAAACCACAGTAGGATTTTATGAGATATCAGAAAGTACAGTTAGATAGCACAAATTAGTATTTACAAATACTTTTTTTTTATAATCATCCATGTTTGATGTTCTGGAGTCCTTGCAGGAGTAGGTTTCATCTATTCAAATGTGTCTGAAGTCTTCATAAGGGGCTGGATCCAAGCTGGAGCATAATCTCTGGTTACCTTGTGAAATTTTTATTTGTAATAATAATAAATAAATAAAAAGTATTCAATTTATTTATTTTTAAATACATTCAAATGATGTTATTTGCAATAATTAAAGATTGATGTATAGGCCTAATTATATTTTTAACAGTCATTTTATGTTATTATTATTGTTATATACAATATAAACAGGGTCCCTAAAAAGTGTAAATAAGAGAAAAACCACATGGTCCATAAATTGAGCTGATGACATGAACAATTATTAAAGAATACTGTAGCCTAAATATGTGCCTTTTTCGCTGATATATCAGTGTTGTTTAAATTTAAACATTATTATTATTCTGAAAATAGACACAATAGTAACACAATCCCTTTAAAAAACGCGAAAAAGAGAAAAACCGCACGGTCCCTAAGTTGAGCGTCAATAAGAAGCCAGCAAACGCGGAAGTTTGCGTCATTTAAGGTGGAACGGATAGCGTCAATAAGAAGCTGCGAATAAGAAGCTGGAATTCATTCCATGATGCACTATCACGAATATCTCAGATCGCACTTACAGATTTAAAGGTGAACTAAGTAACTTTTAGCGAGAATACAGCGAAGAAATCCCGAAGCTACTGAGTGCTGCTTTAAAGCAGGGCTCAGTAGTTTCGGGATTTCTTCGCTGTATTCTCGCTTTTTGCTCGCAGGTTTCTCTATAGAGCTCCCCCCACAGCTTCGGAATAGATATTTGACAACACCGTTGTAAAAACTCGTTGGCGATTCTTAGACACCAGAGGCTAGTAGATCAACGACATCAAAGCAGATGGGACATTCTTTAAAACGTCTTCTTCATTCGGGTTCTAACAGCGTGAGGGAGCGCAATAATGAAATGCATTTTAGCAGATTTCTTTTGGCCGTAAAGCAATTGTTTACATCGTGAGACCTGATATCACGCGATATTTCCTGAATCCTGACGCGGCGGCCGGCGGCTCGGCGGCGATATTTTTTTTCCCAGGATGGTAGGGGAAGACTCATGAATATTCATTAGGGAAGTCATCCCTGATTGGTCTGATGACCTACCCCTAACCCCACCCCTAAAGACCAATCAGGGATGACTTCCCTAATGAATATTCATGAGTCTTCCCCTACCATCCTGGGGGGAAAAAATCCGCGGCCCGCCGGCTCAAAGTTGCAAGTGCGTATTTTCCGCTCACGGGCACCAGGGGGGTGCGAAACGACCACCTTTTAACCCGAAATAAGTAATATAACCATTCCAATGACTCCGAAGCTGTTCAGTTAAAGTAAAAAAGTTACTTAGATCACCTTTAAACACCCTTTGCAATCAAATAGGGATAATATGCATCACAGAAAAGGAGTATAATTTCCTGAAGGAATATTGCGCAATACTGAAGCCCCTCGCCACTGCCTTGGATATCTTACAAGGTGAAGATCACTGCTATTATGGCACCCTCTTACCAACACTAGAAGTTCTCATGTCCAAAACCTTGGCACTTCAGAGTGGGCTTTCTGCGATGACATCTGGTCTGCCAGATGTGATTGTAAAGGTAAGTCTATACTCTAAAAAGTGGATACTGTACATTTAAGTTATAGTTTATTTTACTCATTCTAAACCTTAAAGATACTTTTGTTAGTGTCACACAGGGTGTGATTTTTGGGGAAAAATGCCCCTCTCTATTCTGAAATTTATGGCTCGCTGCAGTAACGTGCGGTGAAATCTTGTCATGGGTAGGCTGTGACCTATCAATGTGGCATACTATATGTTCATCACTTTTTCCATGGTGGAATTCCAAATATTAGCACTTTTTCCAAATTGGATAAATGAAGCAACAATTCAGCTCTTACTATTGTGTAGTTTGTATTAATGCCATGGTTCAACAAATAATGTAAAGGTTAAATAATAATTCACTTAAGACTTTATGTGGCGCCCCCTAATTGTACAACTGACTACGCCACCCCTTGAGTTTAGCTGGTATCTAGTGTCAGAGCAAGGAGAACTCTGCCCCAATAAAAGGTACAAACACAGGTTCGTAGAAAAGTATAAAAATACAATCTTTATTAATAAATAGTTGAAGGTGTTGGTTGGCCTAAATGTAAACAAAAATAAATAAGTCAAACAAAATAAATATAACTAGAAGTCAACAGATCATCAGCATGGGAGCCAGTAGAGCGGTTTGAGAAAGCACTAAGAGACGGCCAAGTTCTCACTACCACCAGTGGACAGAGGCACAGGGCCTTATAAGTAGTACACACTAGAGCTCAACGTCTACACACCGCAAACTCACAGCACTAATAAGTATGGTTAAAAGACATTAAGGTTCACACTACACAGCACTGCAAATGTCTTAAGAGAAAAAAAAAAGAAAGAAAAGAAGAACAAAAACCCACTTTACAGTGAAGTCTCTTGCACTACCCTGGCTCCACCCACACAGAGGCCGTTTACAAAAAAGAATTAAAAAAATAAATAAACAACAAAAGAATTGGGAATAAATGAAATACGAATAGAAAAAAAAAAAGAAAGTAAATAAAACCACTCTAGCCTGTGACATACAATTCATACACTCACATACAATAACATATCGCCAAAAGGCTAGAGGAAAACAAACAACAGCAAAAGAAATGAAAATAGAATAATCTATACTATAAGCAGCACCACACAATCAAATCACACAATATGGAGAACAGCAGCCAGCAACTCAGGTGTAGCTGTACAGGTCTGTCGTAGCATTAACAGTGAAATAGAAAGCACTAAATTGGATGTAAACATCCCACTGTAATCGTGGTATCCAGTCGACACTTGTTAAACACGGAAGTCGTTTGGCATTACTTTGCCATAGTTCGCTCGCCCATTCACGGTCTCACAGGGAAACAATGTTGCACCGCAGCTCAGTCAGCGTCGGCTCACTATTAAAACAAACAGTCGCTTGGTAACTTAACCCCAGTGAAAACGTCAAACAAGGAAAACGCTTATGAACGTACCTGAACACTCAAACACAGCCCTTGAATCACTGGTTCACCACACCAGAACCAGCAGTAAATTGACACGGTTCCAGTCTAAGGACCCCAGGTGTCTATATATAAGCCGGCTTCAATCACATTAAGTGGTTTACTAAATACCTACTCCACCCCCAAATTAGTGATGTAATTAAACATGAAAGTAAAGAGTCAGGGAAAGAGAGTGAACTAAAGGATCCCAATCCTAACCCAGCCCACAGGCTACATTCCACCCCCTCCAAGTGAATCGGCGGCCCGACGATGGCAATTCACACTCCAATACTCTGGTCATCACCCCTTGGAAGTATCCCCTCCTCATCCCCGGCGGAAACGGCTCGAGGGAGCCGGTAGGGGTTAGGATGCTGGCCTGCTGTAGATCTAACTGAGCGCCGCAGAGTCATGGTTACGTCTTCAGGTATAGCCTCCACTTCAGCAGGAGCGAGGGAACTGGGTGAATCTAGGGCCTCCTGGATCTCCTCAGGATGAAAAATGACCACATCTTCCTGCCCTTCCTCTTCCCTGATCGTGGAGTTGGCAGACAAGTCAGCCCGTCTCATGGAAGGAGTGGCCGCCTCTGCCATTGACGGTAACTCCTCCGGAACAGCCCTCAATTCGGACCGGTGCACCTGCCGGACTGGTCCTTCTCCATCTCTAGGGGCCACAGTGTATACCGTTCCAGTCCCAGAGGGACTCCGTAGTACCCGAAACACAGCAGAGTTCCAATGGTCTTGGATCTTGTTCCGTCCAGGCACATGATTACGCAAGTACACCAACCTCCCCTCTTCAAGTCCAGGGTCATTCACCTTGTCATTGTGGCTCTGGTTTCGTCGATGTATCAACTCATCTGATCTCTGCCGGACATGCTCCTGGGTCATCCGCATACTCTGTTGATGTTTCTGGATCCAATCCTCCAGGTTGCCAGCGTCCTGCACTACTGCTCCAGTCCCAAGCAAGAAATCCACGGGTAATCTCGGGTGGTTACCAAACATGAGATAATATGGGGTATGCCCGGTAGTCTGGTGGGGTGTCGTATTGTAGGAAAAGGTCAGCTGCGGCAAATGGCGGGGCCAGTGTCGTTTATCGGCTGAGGGCAGGGTGCGCAACAGGTCGTGCAAAGTACGGTTAAATCTTTCACACTGTCCATTGCCTTGGGGGTGGTAAGGGGTGGTTCTACTCTTCTGGATGCCATACATCTGACAAAGTTGTTGAATCAGCATGCTTTCAAAGTTCCGCCCCTGGTCAGAATGGATACGGGCAGGGGGACCAAAACGATGGAACCACTGCTGGACCAGCACGTTGGCCACAGTGGAGGCCCTTTGGTCCTTGGTGGGAAAGGCTTGAGAGTACTTCGTAAAGATATCAGTCAAGATCAAAACATTCTCCCGACCATCACTTGCAGGTTCCAAAACTGTGAAGTCGATAGCCAAGATCTCATTTGGATGGGTAGCCTGCAGTGTGCCCCAGTAGGCATGAACCTTGGGCTGGACAGCCTTCCCCAGTACACACCTTTGACATCGTTGGCACCACCTTTCAGCATCCCTGGTCATATTCGGCCAAAAGCACCGGCTCCGTAGAAGCTGGAGGGTCCTCTCGGTGCCCTGGTGCCCCTGATTATCATGGACACTACGGAGGACTTCTTCCTGCAAGCACTGGGGGAGCAGCAGCTGGAGTGTCTCCGGGCCTCCACCTGGGGAATGAATGAGGCGGTACAATACCCCTTCCTTCTCAACTAGGCGGTTCCATTGACGCAGCAGTGCCCTGCTGGAGCGAGACAGCAACTCCCGCTCCTCCGCTCTTGGATGTCGCCCTACTTGATGGCATTTACGTACCGGCCCGATGACTGGATCAGCCTCTTGCAGCAGGCTTAGGTCCTGAGGCATACGGCCAGGCAGCGCCACCACTTCTCCACAGTGACCCTCGACGGCAGGTGGCTGGCCCATCCCAGCCAGGGCTCCCAGCAAGGGGACGTCTGTCCCAACAGCAAAACGGTCCAGGTATTGCCGGGATAATGCATCAGCATTTTGGTTGTTCTTCCCTGGGCGGTATTTGATAGTGAAGTTAAAAGATGCAAGTTGGGCGGCCCACCGCTGTTCAGTTGCCCCCAGCTTAGCTGTCTGCAGATGGCTCAGAGGATTATTATCTGTCAGAATGGTAAAATGATTCCCCAGCAGGTATTCTCTATACTTTTCTGTCACTGCCCATTTCAGTGCGAGAAGTTCAAGCTTCATGGAGCTATAATTCTCCATATTTCTCTCGTTGGGTTTCAACCCTCAGCTAGCAAAGGCGATCGGGCGAACCTTCCCATCATACTCTTGAGAGAGAACCGCCCCCAAACCCCCATGACTGGCATCTACTTCCACAATGAAGGGCTTTCTAAAATCAGCATAGGCCAAGACTGGGGCAGAGGTAAGTCTCTCCTTCAAAGACTGAAATGCATTTTCACAACCATCATCCCATGCTGTTGTTAAAGGAACTGGAGGAGTCTTCCTCTTCCGCCGTGGTCCGCTGAGCCTCCCGACAAGATGGTGCAATGGGGCTGAAAGCTTGGAGAAGCCTTCCACAAACCGCCGATAATAGCTTGCAAAGCCAAGAAAAGATCTCAATTCAGCCAGGTGGCCTGGACGCCGCCACTCCCTTACTACCTCGATCTTTGCAGGGTCAGTAGCCACCCCCTCAGCAGAGACCACATGCCGCAAATAGCTCACTTGATGCTGGAAGAATCGACACTTAGACAACTTGACTTTCAGGTTCTGATTTTGAAGCCGAGCAAACACTTCTCCTAGCCGCTCAAGATGTTGTTCCACCGTAGTGGAGAATACAATCACATCATCAAGGTACAGGAGAACTGATTTATGACGGCAATCTCCAAACATGCGCTCCATAAGGCGCTGGAAGGTGCCTGGAGCATTGCAGAGCCCGAATGGCATCCTATTGAACTCAAAGAGGCCAAACGGGGTGCAAAAGGCAGTCTTCGACTTATCTTTATCTGCCACTGGGACTTGGTTATACCCGCTTGCGAGATCAAGGGTGGAAAACCACCTTGCCCCAGACAGGGCATCTAAGGACTCTTCTATCCTGGGAAGAGGGTAGGCGTCACGACGGGTCTTGGAGTTCAACTGCCGGTAATCCACACAAAGGCGAAGGCTCCCATCTTTCTTTGTTACCAAGACGATGGGAGAAGAGTACGGGCTGCTGCTTTCTCTTATAACTTGGCTCTCTAAAAGTTGTTGGATGTGTGCCTTCACGGTTTCATACTGAGAGGGCGGAATTCGTCGGTAGGGCTGACGGACTGGAGCATCGTCAACCAACGGAATCTCATGAGCAATCAGGGAGGTACATCCCAAATCTCCATCACCCTTGGAGAAAATACTTTCATACCGGGCAAAGAGGGTCTTGGCTTGGACAACCTGCTGTGGAGTCAGCCCCTCAAGGTCAGGGAGAACAGATTCAAAGACACTTGAACAAGTGACGGCCTCCTGAGTAGAGACATAAGCACAACACTCTTCCCCATGAGGGCTCAATGGCGACAGATTTGTTTCCAACTGAGGTCGCCACTACTGCTTGCACAGTCCCAACGACACGACGGGGGGAAAGCCACACTTCCGTACACCCAACATTGACTACAGGGGCATACAAAAGGCCTTTTTTGGCAGAGACCAAGGTAGGAGACACCAGAAGACCTTCAGGCAGTTGTCCATCTTCAAGACCTAGCGGCTCGAGCAGGAACTCAACGGTCTCCAGCTGAGGGCATGTAACTGGAACCATAGTCAAGGCACCGGCCCCAATGCGGATCGGAGACTTCCCCTGGACTTTAACCTTAAATGGCTTGGGGGCGTTGAAGAGGGTCTGGACCATCTCACAATGTCGCAGGGCCCGTAGAGCTGCTGGGGCCGCCGACTTAACTGGAGGGGAGTGGAAGAGCTGTGAACCATGCTGCTCAAAGAGAACTCTATAACACTCTGAAAGTACGTTCATACCCAATATGCCCGGGGTAGCTACCTTGCGATCTTGGAGGGCCCCATTTGGTGGATCCCTGACAATCAATATCCCCCTTCCCGGAATACACTGTCCTAAAACGACCAAATCCAACTCAATATAACCAGTGTAAGGTATGTCTAGCCCATTAGCTGCCTTAAGGCCTAACCACTTGCAATCTTTCCTCTGTAAATTGCTAAAATGCTTACTAAAAAAATTCTCAGTTACAGTTGTAACCATTGATCCGGTGTCAATTAAACAAGGAACTGCCACACCTCCCATTACCACACTCAACACAGGGCATTTCCCCACTAACTGTCCAAGAACGGAAGGACATACAGAGCCAGAAACCTCCCCTCCCAGTGTGCGGCTCTGCACACTGGGGGGTTCTAGTTTCCCAGCTGGCTATTAGAACTACTTGCAAGGGGCGCTGGCTGACTGATGGAATCCGATAACGTGTGAGAGATAGGTCTACTGTTGCTAGGGGCAGATTGACAATACCGGGCTATATGTCCAGGTCGATCACATCTTATACAGATAGGCTGACCATTAGGAGCACGTTTAAAACGGCCTTCCCTATTTAACTGAGGGGCGTAAGGTTTACCAGTAGACTGTCCCAAATGTTGGACCAGCATATCTAGTTGGGCTTGCTGCTTTAAAACCATCTCCTTTAACTCTGCCATTTCAGAGGGTTGAGCAACAGTGGAGTCACACTGAGACATATAAGATGTTTCACTACTACGCCCCAGTACACGGTGAATCCGGTCACGACTTGTCTGACCCTCTTCTACCCATCTAGTGGCCTCCCGTCTTACATCCAAGAGAGACAAATGCCCATTAGCCCGTACCAGCCTTTTAAGTTCCCTTCGCAGCATATGATCTCGCACATTCTCACAAAATTGAAATGGTCATACAAAATGGTCATACAAAAACATTGCTTTTTCTAAATCAGACATGTACCTCGACCTAATGCAACTCTGTGCTTCTTCACTCCACTCTTCAACAGAAAGTGACCCAGCTGTTACAGAGCCGGAGAATTTAGAGCACCGTCTCTCTCTGGGCAGATATACGGCCTGCTCTCTTCGTACTGGCAGGGAACCACTCACGCCAGCGTCGCTTCCTTGTGCACCTGACAGTCTCTCATTTTCAGCTTGGAGCTGGGCTACGCGCTCTCGCAATTGCTGCAGCTGCACATCCAATCCTCCACCGGCGTTGTCCGAGTCCATCATGCTGCCAGCTGCTGTTCTCCACACACACGCACACACACACACACACACACACACACACACACACACACTCACACGGTGCTGCTCAGTATGGCCAACCCACCAACAACACTTAAAAAAAAAAAATAACCCTGCCGACTACGCCAAGATGTGGCGCCCCCTAATTGTACAACTGACTACGCCACCCCTTGAGTTTAGCTGGTATCTAGTGTCAGAGCAAGGAGAACTCTGCCCCAATAAAAGGTACAAACACAGGTTCGTAGAAAAGTATAAAAATACAATCTTTATTAATAAATAGTTGAAGGTGTTGGTTGGCCTAAATGTAAACAAAAATAAATAAGTCAAACAAAATAAATATAACTAGAAGTCAACAGATCATCAGCATGGGAGCCAGTAGAGCGGTTTGAGAAAGCACTAAGAGACGGCCAAGTTCTCACTACCACCAGTGGACAGAGGCACAGAGCCTTATAAGTAGTACACACTAGAGCTCAACGTCTACACACCGCAAACTCACAGCACTAATAAGTATGGTTAAAAGACATTAAGGTTCACACTACACAGCACTGCAAATGTCTTAAGAGAAAAAAAAAAAAAAAAAAGAAAGAAAAGAAGAACAAAAACCCACTTTACAGTGAAGTCTCTTGCACTACCCTGGCTCCACCCACAAAGAGGCCGTTGTAATGGGAGATTTTTGATTTTCATTACTTACTTTGATTTTCATTAACATACACTAGATTGACTACTATGTGTGTTGCTGACTATGTGATATAATGATTGATGTGGAACTTCTGTGAGGCAGGAGAAAGAGGGGGGGAGCTTTGAAGGCTGAAGCCCTGACCCCTAAGGTCAAAGGGCTGTCCAATTTAGGACTTGCAGGCTGTAAGTTAAGCTAAACTAAAGTTCAGTATAATAGGATCACTGGTGGTGTCTTATCCATCTCTGGAGTTTAAAGAACCTTGGAAGATAACAATAACAGAGTATAAAGACTGGCCTGCCCCTCCCTCCTGGTCGCACTTGTTCCACAGACTGTACTTGTGACTTCTGTGTGGCAACTGGGCCTTCTTGCAAGAATAAATTACTTTTTAATGATCATTTGATTCCAGACTGTCTCTTACGCCAAAGATGATTGTTTAGTGAATTAAACTGCCACAACAGTTGGTGTCAGATTATTGGGATCGATATTCCTTGAAAGGCCTTCTGGACCTGATCAGCGGACGGTGGAGGGAAAACGCCCTGAATGCAATAGGCTTCAGTCTCACCTCGAAAGTGTTCAGAGAAGGAGAACCAGCCGCTTCAGGCCCGGGAGGACTTCCACTGGAATTCGGAAAAGAACCCAGGTGGCAACAGAAAATCTTGGGTAAGAGATAGCAAATTTATTTTTTTCATTTGGGGATTTGGAAAAGAAAATTTTGTGGATGAACCATAATGGCTGTGTTTAAGAACTGAAGCTAGAGCTGTGGTACGAGGAAAGGGAGGCTTTTAAAAAGGGCGAGGAAATTGAGACCTAGGCAGGTCGAGCGATTGTCCAGACCGAAGCCGAGTACTCGTTATTGTGAGATTAATAGGAGCTGAAATAATTGATCACTGGAACACTTCCAGGGAGGCAATTGAGAGTATGCAGAAAAATTAATTCCAACCTTTCCTGATTTACGGTGAAAAGTCAGATTGAGCGCGCTGAAGTAAAATCCACAGGCAATAGTGAAAGAAGGAGAATAACAGCCATTATGGGGACATCTAATAGTAAATACTGCACACCGGTATACTGTGCAATGAAGAAACATATGGGCAAAATGCATGCAAGTCAAATTAAGTGAACAAAGGTTTATTAAGCAGAATGGGGAACAATTATATATTTTATTGGTAAAATAATGATGTCTAGAGAATTTTCGTAACAAGAGTTGAAGGAGGAGGCAGCTATTATGGCTGTCTGTGCATTTTAGGGATTGAGATACGAGTAATATGATATTTTGTTTTTTTTGTGAAACAGCAGAGATAAGTGGGACTGAGAAAATAATGATAACATTAAGTTGAATATGCAGACTAACCATTTGATAGAGGACAGAAGAGAGCAAACGCTGTAAGCAGCTGTGCTCTGAAGCTCACTTCAAAGAAATGTGGAGAAATTATTAGGTAAATGGTAGTCAGGGTTTTGATTGTGTTTGGAAATTTAAACAACAACTTGACTGGCTAAACAAAAAAAGAAACTGAAAATTGTTCATTTTTAGCCTTGTATTGCTTCCGATGATTAAAAAAAAAAGCAAGTAAATGTTGAGTGATTTTCTTTGCAACTTACGAAATTAAAGCGGCCAATAATAATGAAGATTATGATTTGGCTATTGCGATTGAATCCGCCACTGGTGGACTGTAAAAGAATACAGAGAACTGCTTATCAGTGGCTCTGTTTACATTCCTGATTGGGACACACTGCTTCAAGGGTGTGCAGTAAGTTGGAGCCGTTTGCAAGCTCAATGATCAAACTATAGGGAAATGAGAAGTGGTCAGCAGGGCCATTTAGCCCGTAACTGTAAATGGACACTCAGAAGGTGTAAAGGAAAGTGATAATGTGAAAGTGACGTGTATTAATGTGTGTTTGAAAGTAGTCTGAGAAAGAACTAAGAATGTGAACGCAGTGTTAAAGAAAGTGAAAAGAACGTACGAGTAAGTGAGGTAGAAAAGAAAGTTAAAAGGAAAGTGGATAGATGGAAGTCGTAAGAAGATTGAAGGTTAAAAGTTGAAAGATTTAAGTCGGGAATCCTTTTGAAGGAAAGAGCTAGTGAATTGAGGAATACAGGTTGATGTAAAATTACAGATAATGACAAAATATGAGTTGCTAAATGTAAAATGTGTAGAAAGGCATCTGATTAAACAAACAGATTGTTAAGTGTTTGGAACGTGGATGGAATAGTGTTGACCATGAAAGAACTAGGAGCTGATGTTTTGCATTAAGAAGATAAGCTTGTGATTGGCTGAAACAGTTTGCTTATCTGAATCTGGTGTGTGCTGTGGCTGAAACGGCCAGTGCGACAGAGACACGATCTGAGTGAAAATTTTTAATGTCTAAATTCCCTGATGTGGGCAAAAGACAAATATGAAATATGGTTGTTGGAAAATACATGTAAATTCTGGCAAAGATGCCTTACGCTGGGCTAGAGTTAAAAGATGGTAGATAAAGTTTGATTTTAGAAGTTTATGAGAGTGCAGTGTACCAGTCCTAAATGCTTCAGGGTCTCTCTCTCTCATTCAATGTCAGCTAAAAGCTGTTATCTGAGCCTGTGTCATAAATGATAATAGGCTATTTTATAGTAAGGCACAGTGTTTTAGTTGAAAACCACAGATATGGAGATGTTAAAAGAAATCATGCTACAGGCATTTCATACATTTGAAGGGAAGTTTGTAAATGTTTTAAAAGTAAAACTGAAGGACTTTAAAGAAGTCTTAAACGATAGAAGGGACGTTTTTGACTAGTTTAATTAAGGACCAGTAACTTCTTTGTCTGATTTTAGCCTCCACCATGAAACAGGGCTGATGGCTCCGGCTACAGATGTAACAGTAGACTGAATAGACGGATGTGATTAAAATTCACTGAGATTTTGCTGATTCGGACAGATTTAACAGATTTTTGTGATTAAATACTGTTGTTATTAACCTGTCTCCCTGTGTTAACACTATTAGGCAGTCCAGAGTGCTCTGGTGACTCTTGAATGTGCCTTTCCTAAGCTCCAGAAAACAACTGAGTCTGTTGGGGAAAACTGATTTTGTGATGGGAAAGAGCGGTAACCAAGTGTGTACGAAGTGCTTACCCCAAAGACGGGTAAGATCTTTTGGCCAAAGGTCAACCTAAGACAGGGGAAGTCACGCCACAAACACTGGGCATCTCCATAATGGGGAGGTGTTTTTATGTGAGAAAGGTATTAGAGTTGAGCAGGTGACTGTGAGTGGCCAGCAGCATCAGCAGATCACTGAGAGGACGGATGGGCTGTGAGGAGTTACGGCACGCCTGACCCAGAAAATGTGAGTTCCTCTATATACCACTCACCAGAAAAACCGCATTTATTGTATGGCTTGTTTTTCATTATGACAAGTGTCTGTAAACTATGCCAGGGGACAACACCCTGAAGAGAAGAAAATTATAGATTAAGAGCTAATGGGAATGGGCTTTCAAGAGCCAGCTGAGACCATGAGGTGATTGTCATTATTTGTTGTGGAGACAGTAACAAAACTTAATTTATGTCAGGAACATGATGCTGGTTGCCTTATGGGCAAGGGGAAATATTATAGAAGTTGATATTGAAATAATATGTCTGTAAGATAGTTTTAACTCCTGAAGGTCATTAGACATGTTGGTGGCTAAAGAGGAAGACAGCTTGTGATGAGTTAAGAGAAATTTCTGGATAACAAAGGTTAGGTGAATTGAGTATTTAAATTAAAGATAACCTTAGAAATGCTCACAGCATAATTTATTTTAGATTGTTGTAATGGTACTAATTTGAGTTAAACATTTGTATTTTAAAATTTGTGAACTATTAAGGGTTCTAGACTATGATTTATTTAGTTACAGTCTTAGGGGGCTGTTGAAAAGATTATCTGTTTATAGTGAGAGAGACTGCTGAGTGGAGGAAGGGTACTCTGTCTGTCTTTCTGTTATCGGCCTGATAAAGCAAGCTGAAGCAAAATAATGATAATGAACAAGAACAACCCAGCTGACTTTTCTAAGAGAAAATGAATAATGAACAGACGTGCTTTGAAACTGGTTAAGAGACAATGTAAAATTAGATCAAAGCTACAGGAAAATGAGAAGTTTAAAATCTTATTTAAAATTTAAATATGTTTAGAGTAAACACAAAAGATATGAATATGAGAATATGAGCGGTTCATGTTTGGTATGTGTTTGTTTAGGGGAGCTATTCCGTCTGAATAGTGTGTATATTGTGTCATTAACATCTGGAATGAGTTTTATCATGACAGATGGGTTAAGGCAAATGACACATTTTAAAGAAGCCAAAAATCTGATGAAAAGACAATACAGAACACGGGGCAATCTTTAAGGTGATTAGTTATCAAGCTCTGTCTGGCAGTAATTATTTTTTACATTTATGGTGTTGATTTGAATTACTTTCTGGATCAGTTTAAGTATTTATGTAAATATGAATTGTGAAGTTGTAGATCGTCATCCATTATGAGTTGAGAAAATGGTACAGATTTGATGGCAACAACAAAAGTGACACATTGGCGAAGGAAATATCAACTTATCCAGAGAGCCCTTCACATTTATGAATATTGTGAATTGAACAAAGAAGGAGAATGTTGTTTGACTGATACTGACCAAGTCTGTACACCACGACCTGACCTGATAGAAACAATTGATGACTTTGACATTGGAAAATGTTGTTGATGACTGACTTAAGAGACCAAACAACAGGCCTGAAAGGCAGGATATGCGGTGAAACTGAGGGCTGCTGTCCTTCAAATACTTCGATAAGAAGATGAGATTGTGGCTTGGAGTGAAGAATGTAATGTTTTGTTTCAGAGGCAGAGAAAGATGTCTGGGGGAAAAAACCCTGCAAGAAGTCATTCTTCTCCCTAACAAAAGTGTTGTATGTGTGTGCTAATAACAGGGACTGTTTCAACAGGGAACGCCAGGGCAGATGCGGCAGCGAAGGCCGCGGCAGCACCGCAGACAAAAGAAACTACGTACTTTACTATCTGACAGTAACCTCGACATTTGTTTTTCTTTACAGAGCATGCAGACTTTTGATACAGGGCAGAATGTCAGGATGGATTGTGTCGAACAGAACTGATTCTGTTCCAAATGTAGAAATATTGTTTTGTTGACATGAGCAAAATGGGTTAAGTGTTTTCTTAGGTTTGTCAGTGCTATTCAGTGAGCAAAATTATCGGGTGACAATATGTTTCAGGCGGTTGATTCAACAGGTCACACAAAAAGGGACGACCGGCTAGACAAGCGGTCAATAACAAAATAGCTAGGGTCTGCATTCACAGGTGACAGCAGGCAGGAAATGGTTCATTCCAGTGGGGGTGCGGTCGTGATCTGAGGGAAAAATCTCTAATGATCAGAAAGTGGTTGGAAATGGTGACACCTGGGTCAACGCCTCTCACCTTAGACTACACCAACCAACCTCAGCAACCCCACGCGCCGACGCGGAGGGCAGTGAGGGATCAAGGACGTGCTAGTAACGTACCTCCCTTGCCAGCGAGGGAAAGCCCATTGCAACGGCACGCAAAGTGTCATATTGGTGAAGACGGAATGTCCATGGGGCGAACGAGATGATCAACACACCTGGAGGAGGATGTGGACCAACTAATGGTTTAAGTTTAGCAGAATAATTTGTTTTGTGACGATTTTGATGATTTTATTTGATTAAATCAAACTAGGGCTTAGTATTGATATAGATCTAATGATTTGATTGGTGCAAATGTTTTCTTTATGTTTTCTCTTTATGTTTTTATTTTCTTATTTCATTTTTGTTTAATTTTTCTGATGTTTTTATTTTATGGAACGATGATGATATGTAAAGAGGGTTAAAAGCAGTAGCCATCCGCGGAACGAGATGGCATACAAGGACAGGGTTTGAATATGAGGAGTTTTCCTATCTACTTTATCTGTGTTTTTATAGCATGTTTTGTTTTCCTACTAAATATTATTCTAACTTTTTCTTGTTTATACTGTAATGACTGAGGGTCCGACCTATAGTGTTGGGGATGCAATGACAGAGCTCGTTCGTCTAGCCCGGTTCCAGAATAAACCTTTATCTGCTTGCTGTAAAATTAAGGGCCTATCCTTGGGAAAATAGCCTGAGCTTATTTCATTTTAATCTTTTTTCCAACTAGTTTTAATTTTAATCTTTTTGTCTACTAAGTTTAAGAGTATGATCAGTTATATGAAATTGAGAAATGAGAAGTATAAGTGTGATGTAAGACTTGAACTTGGTACGTTTCATTATGATTATTAGTACTGTGTGAGGGTTTTTGATGAAACAATTATCAATGAATGATAAAAAGGGAGGAGTGTAATGGGAGATTTTTGATTTTCATTACTTACTTTGATTTTCATTAACATACACTAGATTGACTACTATGTGTGTTGCTGACTATGTGATATAATGATTGATGTGGAACTTCTGTGAGGCAGGAGAAAGAGGGGGGGAGCTTTGAAGGCTGAAGCCCTGACCCCTAAGGTCAAAGGGCTGTCCAATTTAGGACTTGCAGGCTGTAAGTTAAGCTAAACTAAAGTTCAGTATAATAGGATCACTGGTGGTGTCTTATCCATCTCTGGAGTTTAAAGAACCTTGGAAGATAACAATAACAGAGTATAAAGACTGGCCTGCCCCTCCCTCCTGGTCGCACTTGTTCCACAGACTGTACTTGTGACTTCTGTGTGGCAACTGGGCCTTCTTGCAAGAATAAATTACTTTTTAATGATCATTTGATTCCAGACTGTCTCTTACGCCAAAGATGATTGTTTAGTGAATTAAACTGCCACAACACCGTTTACAAAAAAGAATTAAAAAAATAAATAAACAACAAAAGAATTGGGAATAAATGAAATACGAATAGAAAAAAAAAAAAGAAAGTAAATAAAACCACTCTAGCCTGTGACATAAAATTCATACACTCACATACAATAACATATCGCCAAAAGGCTAGAGGAAAACAAACAACAGCAAAAGAAATGAAAATAGAATAATCTATACTATAAGCAGCACCACACAATCAAATCACACAATATGGAGAACAGCAGCCAGCAACTCAGGTGTAGCTGTACAGGTCTGTCGTAGCATTAACAGTGAAATAGAAAGCACTAAATTGGATGTAAACATCCCACTGTAATCGTGGTATCCAGTCGACACTTGTTAAACACGGAAGTCGTTTGGCATTACTTTGCCATAGTTCGCTCGCCCATTCACGGTCTCACAGGGAAACAATGTTGCACCGCAGCTCAGTCAGCGTCGGCTCATCCGCTCACTATTAGAACAAACAGTCGCTTGGTAACTTAACCCCAGTGAAAACGTCAAACAAGGAAAACGCTTATGAACGTACCTGAACACTCAAACACAGCCCTTGAATCACTGGTTCACCACACCAGAACCAGCAGTAAATTGACACGGTTCCAGTCTAAGGACCCCAGGTGTCTATATATAAGCCGGCTTCAATCACATTAAGTGGTTTACTAAATACCTACTCCACCCCCAAATTAGTGATGTAATTAAACATGAAAGTAAAGAGTCAGGGAAAGAGAGTGAACTAAAGGATCCCAATCCTAACCCAGCCCACAGGCTACATTTATAACAAGCAATTGCGACTTTATTTCACACAATTCTGACTTTATATCTTGCAATTCTGACTTTATAACATGCAATTGCGAATTTATTTCACGCAATTGCGACTTTATTTCACGCAATTCTGACTTTATATCTCACAATTCTGAGAAATAATGACATAATTGCGAGATGTAAACTCGCAATTGTGAGATAAAAAGTCGCAAAATGTTTTATTCTGTGGCGGAAACAAGCTTCCATACCTCCTGGCCTCTTCCTCCCATCCATCCTCCCTGACGCATAGCTACCATTACAGTAGGGCCGGCCGGGCCCAGCTATCGGTAGGCGCCGGCGGTGCCGCGGTAGCCTAACGTTACCTGAGAAAACGTTTTGGAAAAGACGGGCTATGGACCCAACCAACTCTATAGGAGGGGAGGGGAGAACTCCCTCACATGGTACAATCTATGCAGAGGCTGCGCGCTGCGGTGTCAGAATACGGAACGTGTGTAGCCTAATGTAACTACAACTAACGTGACAAATGTGAAAAAAAAATCCTCAACCGGCCCAAAAGTGAAGCGGCCCACTGGGAATTCTCCCGCTTCTCCCGATTACCCACCCCGGGCCTGTTGACAGCCAACGCTAGGCGCCGCTAGATGCTAAGTATCGGGAAGCGCGGATTGAGTGAGCGCGAGTGGATCACGTGACATGAAGCAAGCTCGGTCTCTGCCTCAATGTTGATCATTCAAGACAGCATGAGAACTGACTGCGCATGCGCAAATCTACGTAAACTACGTTCTATGGACCAAAGAGGCACTGCTAACCTCTGCCTCAATGGCCATGGACTTGAATTTCCTACATGAAACAATGGTTTTAGGAGCAAACAATGGCAAAATGAGTATATTATATGTGTATTCCTGAACATTTTTGTTACAAAAATTTATATTTGGAATAAAATAAATGCAATTAATAATGTGGTGAATTAATAAAGCTCTTGGAATTAATAAATGTAATGTCAACATTTCCTTTGGTGAGGCACTGCCTACCCTGCCTACCCTGACTGCACGTCCCTGGCTCGCTGTCAGATGATATTGCGTGATCATCATTCTTTCGATGACGCGTTAAACCTCCGCGTTCTGTCTCCGCCCAAAACTAGCACAGATTAAACATGACACTTATAAATAATATATGACAGTGTATATTTGGTATGTTTTTATCCATAAAGTTTGGGGTATTTTTTTTTTATAAAGATTACTTGCATGATAAATGTTAACCATGTGCAGCTTATTATAAAAAGCAAAGAATAACTTATTTCTGCATCATTGTGTGACCAATAATTGGGAGGGGGCAAATCGCACCCTGGTGTAACCTAATGTGTTCAGGTGTATTCAGTCATAAAATATTTGACTTGACTTGTATAAATTTAATTCAGATGTTGAAACAGTATAAAGAAGGAATTCAATCAAATGTAATTGTATTTGTAAATACAAATACTTTTTCTTACAGGCCATACAAGTGCGATTCAGTTCTGTCTTGGACAATAAAAATGCTCTTGTGGCGGCTACCACTTTACCCCGGTTCAAGATACGCTGGATTAAAGATGAGGAGAGAAGAAACCATGTGAAGTCACTGCTGACTGCAGAATGTCAAGCTCAGCTCTCTGATGGCCACATTGTAAATCCTGTGGAGCAGAAACCTTCTAACTCCAATGACAATGATTTTTTTTGTGTTTGAAGATGAGGATACGTGTTATTCTTCAGAGACAGAAGTCATCTTCAGGATTAGAGGTGGACATTCTCAACAAATTCCCAAACATTAAAGTCATCTCACTCAAGTACAACACTGCAACACCATCGAGTGCTCCTGTGGAAAGACTTTTCAGTTTAGAGTCTTGTGCTGACCCCAAAGAGAAACAGACTTTCTAGCAAGCGATTTGAGAAACTTCTTTTGATGAGATACAACCGCTATTTTACTGACAAGTAAAATAAATGAATTTGTACCCTGTAGTGTAGAAGAAATTTTCACTTTGTAGTTGAAAAACAACTACATTTCAGCATTCAAGTATGCAATGTTTTTTTATTTTTTATTTTATAAATACTGTTTTCAAGTGTTATCAATTTAATGTATTTTTTCCTGTCTTTAATGCACACAAACACAGTTAGTAGAAGCTAGCACACACATACAGTTAATGTTACACGCAGCAAGGAATGTTGTAGATAAGACATACTGTAGACACATTTAAAAAGACTACAGGGACACCAGGCAAGTCTGAGTGTTTTTTCTCTACGAAGCTCCCCCTTACGGTGGCCGAGAAGGGTCACAACACAAACAAATGCCACAACAACTACATGTGCAGAAAACACCTCCAAATTCAGAAAACACATGCAAACGCCACCACAACAACTACATATTAAGAAAACACCACCAAATTCAGAAAACACATACAAACGCCACAACAACTACATATTCAGAAAACACCTCCAAATTCAGAAAACACATACAAACGCCACAACAACTACATATTCAGAAAACAACTTCGTCGATTTCACATCACGTACGCTGCAAATATTCACAGCACGAGCAAATAGGGAAACGAACTGCAAACTGCAAAGACACAACGGAAATGTTTCCAGGGGGGCCATAATCAGTGACGGCTACAAGAGGTAAGTGTTTCTCTTTTATTATTACAGACTTGTCGATGTGCTCTGATACCGAAGTGGTTTTGTGTGTTTTCAACTTATTAAGTTATTGTCCCCATAACGTATTAGTCCACGCAGATAATTGTTAAACGTTCTGCCAACGTTGTTAGATGGAAACTAGCTGGCTAGCTCGCTTCTGGTCACTAAATAGATGCATTACCGGCGTTTTTACGTTGTTGTCCTGATATCTGAACTATTTATTTATTTTTCAGATTGAAATGTTCTGTCCGTTTTGTGCTGCAAACCACTTCGGTATCAGAGCACATCGACAAGTCTGTCATAATAAAAGAGAAACACCAGAGAATGTCTAATAAGGCCGTAGACGGGCTCTGGAAACAGTTACCTCTTGTAGCCGTCACTGATTATGGCCCCCCTGGAAACATTTCCGTTGTGTCTTTGCAGTTTGTTTCCCTATTTGCTCGTGCTGTGAATATTTGCAGCGTACGTGATGTGAAATCGACGAAGTTGTTTTCTGAATATGTAGTTGTTGTGGCGTTTGTATGTGTTTTCTGAATATGTAGTTGTTGTGGCGTTTGTATGTGCAGGGCTCTCAAGTTTTACCAAAAGCTTGGAGTGAGATCACATGCGGTTAGGGGAGGAGCCCTAATGGAGCCCCGCCCCCATATGTCCCCGCCCCCCAATTTTACCCATTGTTCATAATTAACCAGCCCAAATTGAAATTATAACAATTGGTAAATCTGATAAATGACAGAGCAATTCATCACATCAAATATAGTCTTTAATGTTATATTTAAAAATTACAAATAAGTTATACAAAAATTACAAAAATATAACAAATTGCTCCAAACAGTTTGGAAAAACAAATCTTTTTGCATTTTGAATGTGTCTAGTCAAAATGGTATAATTATTTATTGTGTGGTGCATGGGACATTGTGAACAAATGACATATTAGAGTATTATTAAGGTGTGTGTGTGTGTGTACACAAGAGTACACACTCCAGCTTATGAAATGTGTTTTGTGTTTGAAAAATACAAATGCAATGGCAATGATTAATGTATGTTTTGACAGGATATAAAATATTACCCAGAGCACTCTGCTTTAATACATGTAGCCTTAATGTAACTAGAAAGACTATTAATACAGTATAATATATAATTTAAAATAAAATAAAATAAACAAATTTAAATGTATTTTAAAATAAAATGAAGAAATACATCTTCATTCCTTCCCATACCCACTAACATTCCCTTAGTTTAAGAAAACGTAAGCTAGCCAAACTGAGCCAAAGCTTCTGGCCTGGTTGCAGAGTAGTTGTAGAGTTACCTTCTCCATCACGACGTGTGTTCACGCGATGTTGTTGGTTACCTAGTAACGAACTTACGGTGGCCGGGAATGTTCCGTCAACTTCCGTGTGTTCGCGCATCTGTGTTGCCTTGTAATGAACGCAATCTGGCCGAGATTTGCTGGCGGCAGGAAACTTCACTTTGTGTGCCTGCGCCTCGTATACAACGTTATATAAAGCTCGCAGGACAACTTGGTTGGCATTGCCTTTTCAGCGTGAGAAATACACGGTGTGGCGTGTGAGCGTGTGAACTGGTTGAATTGCGTGTGTCTCACGCCCAATGCGTGAGACTTGAGAACCCTGTATGTGTTTTCTGAATATGTAGTTGTTGTGGCGTTTGTATGTGTTTTCTGAATTTGGAGGTGTTTTCTGAATATGTAGTTGTTGTGGTTTTTGTTTGTGTTGTGACCCTTCTTGGCCACCGTACCCCCTAGTGTCTGGTAGTAAATGCTTTCAATAGGGATGGGCGGATCGATCCTTAAGTATCGATATTTTCGATACTGCCTTTGTATCAAAAGGATCGATTCTCAAATACAAGTATCGATTCTATCTTTTTTTTTTTTTTTTTTAATTAGTAGTAGCCTACGCCATATTGAATATAAATACACTTTAATCATAACGTCAATGGGAACTATATCTTCTTCCGCTGTATCACCGCGTTCGCTCACTCAGTTACGTCTCCTTTCGCTGTATCACCGCACTCACACTCACAGTCCAGCAGGCCAGCAGGCAGCAGCACACTCAGACAGTCAGTCAGCGCAGACAGGTTTAGGAAAGGTGTTCGAGTGCATGACTGCGATGAGTGAAAGAAAGAGAAGCGTAATTTGGGGTTATTTCACTCCAGTAAATACTGATGAAGCCTTGTGTGACGTTTGTAAAAAAAAAATACGCCACTGTGGTAATACCACAAATTTGACAAAACATCTTAAAGCAAAACACCCTACAGAGCACGACGAAGTGCAGCTGAAGAGAGCAGAGGAGGTAACACAGCCACGACCCCCATCTTCTGGCTCGAGGCAGAGTTCATTAGCAGAATGCTTTCAGAGAGGTCAACATTACCCAGGTATTAAGTGGTGGTTAGATTATTTGAATTCAAAAAGTCAAGTCACATTATTTTTAGCCATAAGCTACTTTGTACAATACAGACTGTATCAGATATGAAGATACAGTATTTTATGTAGAGCAGAATATTAAACTGGATATTTTGCTTTAAACATTTTTCATTAGCTATATCTATTTATGTTACCTGATAGGCTATTTGGTGGATATTCTTTAATTAAATCATTTATAATAATTAATTATCATAAAAAAAATTTTTATTAAACAAATGACAGTTTAAGTGTCAAGTAATAAGGGAGAGATTTACTATCATTATAAATTCTTAATGCCTGTAACACAGCTTCAAGAACATAATATATGTATTATATTTTATAGATGACTCGCAGAGAGCATCTGAAATTACAAGACGCATTGGAGAGATGATTGTAAGGGACCTCCAGCCAATCTCAGTTGTAGAAGACAAAGGTTTTATTGCTCTTGTCAAGATTCTTGATCCACGTTACCAAATCCCTTCCCGGAAAAAGCTGATGGACTGTACAATTAACAATATGTATGCTGAATGTAAAGCCAAAGTAATGACAACATTACAACATGCAAACCATGTCATTCTCACAACAGATATGTGGACCTCAAGGTCCACAGAGGCATATTTAACTGTGACCTGTCATTTTATTGACAACAGCTGGCAAATGCATGATTTTGTGCTAGAAACCTGCCATTTCAGTGTACAGCACACAGGTGACAATATTAGTGCAGAGCTGAAAAGAATAGCTGAAGAATGGGGCGTTACTCAAAAGGTGCTTGCAGTTGTCACAGACAACGGTGCAAACATGGTTGCTGCAGTGCATAAGGCTGGGTGGATGCATTACCCATGTTTTGCCCACACATTAAACTTGGTGGTCAAAGATGCAATAAAAGCATCTCCGGAGACCGTTCATCTGCTGGAAAAATGCAGAAGCATTGTATCCTTTTTCCACCATAGCACAAAAGCCACAGAGAAACTTAAACAGATACAAAATCAACTGAAAGTGGCAGAACATAAACTGATTATTTCAGTTGAAACCAGGTGGAATTCAGCTTTTTACATGTTGGAGAGGCTACATGAACAAATAGATCCAGTTACCACAGCCCTCTGTTTACTTGGAAAGAGTGACCTGTGCTTTACAACTGAAGAGCGGTCTGTTATCCACCTGACCATTGAGGCCCTGAAACCTTTTGAGGAGGCAACACGTGAAGTATCAGCAGAAAAATACACTTCTGTCTCAAAGGTCATTCCCCTAGTATCACTGCTGCTTAGAGCATCTGCTGCCACTGAGCGTCAAGGAACCTCTTTTGCCACAGAACTAGCCAACCAATGTCAGCGGAGATTCCGTGGACTTGAAACCATACACAGTCTTGGTGCCAGCACCTTTCTTGACATAAGGTTTAAGCACCTGGCATTTCGTGACAAAGATCATGTAGAAGCTGTAAAAAAGCGACTCCTATCTGAAATGCGGGATGTCCACTTGGCTGCTGCACCAGAAGCTACCTCAACATCAAGGTCTGTGTCAGTACCTACAGCAAGCTCTGCATCATCAGTGACTCCTTTAGTGACCCCATGTACTGCATCATCTACAGCTAAAGGAGGCATATGGGGGGATTTTGACTCGCAGGTTCTATCAGCACAACAACAACAATCAGGAAGCAGCGATTCCATAATTGAAATGCGTTGCTATGCTGAGGAAAAAGTAGTTCCCCGAAACCAAGACCCATTAGTTTGGTGGAGAAATCATGAACAGACCTTTCCAGCTCTCAGCAAACTGGCAAAGAAATATCTTGGGATCACTGCATCATCTGTCCCTTCTGAGAGAATTTTTTCCAAAACAGGGGAGTTGATCAGTCAAAGAAGGAACAGACTAAAGGGGAAAAATGTCAACATTCTCTTGTTCCTTAACAAAAACCTATAAATCCGACTCATGCTGGCTGCGTATATCAGTACACATATGAACATTCCAACTTAAAATTCAGCCTGAAGTTCAAGTTTGACACTGTTCTCAGCCTAACAGTCATCCCTGGTTTTATTTTAAGTGCATTCCAGTCTTTTATCAGGGATTTGTTTTATTTTATTATTAAGCTGGAGAGTTTATCAGTCATAGAAAAAACAGGCTCAAGAGGAAAATGTTAATTTCAACTTGTTTCATTTAAAAAATCTATAAAGGGAAGAAATGTGGTAAAAGTGTTCAGTGTTTAATAATAAACGTAAGCAAAACATTTTCATGTCCATTTTATTTAATATTAATAAAGTTGCTATCAAAAGACTCTATAAAATCACTTACATAAAAAAATTTCATAGAAGTATCGGTATCGGTATCGCCGATACTTGTCTTGAAAGTACTTTGTATCGGATCGAAAAGAAAATAACTGGTATCGCCCATCCCTAAACACTCTGTCATAAAAACGAACTGTTGTCCCTCCCCCCTCGCCACAAGCAACCCAGCTGAGCAGAGGAACCGGCTATTTCAAAACCAGTTAGGTCTACCGAGGCAAGTAAAGCAAAATTTTCTTTCCAACTGATGGCGATTTTTATTTTTATTGTGTTGTCATGCATACTAGTATTTTTACCGGGAACGAACGATATGAACGAGGCGAACTACTGCTTTGGTGTTTGTTTGTTTTTGGGAGAATGGGCATGAGCATTATATATATATATATATATATATATATATATATATATATATATATATATATATATATATATATATATATATATATATATATCGGAGGCTAATATTTGTCTAAAATTATATTAGCAAGGTCTATATATAAGTTCATCTGGTAGAATGACAGTTTACCTTTGCTTGTCTAAGAAAACATCAGAAAGTTTTTTCTAGCTCGATCATGATATGTGCAACATGTTTATTGCCTATTATCAGACGCGCTGACTTAGTGACATAAAATAAAAGTGTAAGTTACACAAATAAAACCGACAGAGGAACGGCCAAACAACTACAGAAATCAAACGTGTTTGCTAATGACAATGCTAACATCAAAGTTACAAGCTGTGTCCCAATGTGAAGGCTGCATCCTCCGAAGGCCGTATTTGAAGGCCGATTGGCCGCATTTGAAGGCTGATTGCGTCACAGCGGCGCGACGAAGGCTACCCTGATTCAAAAGCGACGCCAAATGCGTCCTTCGTTTCCCCGTGAAAGGAAGGATACATAAATGAACACTTAGCGGCCTATCCTACCCTATCCTACCCTATCCTACCCCATAAGTCATTGCGCGCCGTTGACGACAGCACTTATTTATTTATTTTTAAAGGCGGTCGAGACTAGAGATCGGTGGTGGACAGCAAATTCACATTTAAATGTAAGTATTATGTTTTCATTTATTTAAATGGCTAGCGAAACCGAGTTAAAGTTTATTATAAACTTCATCTTAACTCCTTCGTCACCATTGCGTGGCTTCATTTGTCAGGTAGTTTGAGGCAAAACTTGTGCTAATATTAGTTTAACGACCTATTTGTAATATTTGCACTAGTCTATCTCACTTGTGTATTAGGCTAAAAGAAATATGCTAAAGAAGTAAGCCCACAACAATAAGAAAAGTAGTTGATAAGGCAATGGGGTTATATGTTTTTGTAGTGCTGTCATGCAAGCTATGTGGTTTTAACCAAATTTGAGTATATAGAAATATGATTTCTTAAGTATTTTGTATGCATGTCTTGATGTGTCATATTTTGCAGTGTTAACAATGCACTTAAGATTGCACCCCTGTGTTAAGCTTTTTTAGAGCAATTCAGGAGAAAAAAAATACAAAGTAAGAAAGTTAATACACACGTCTTTGCTGAAATGTATTGTGCTGTTGTTGTTAACAAGCCATGGTTCATTTGCTCTGCCCTTAGGATTGCAAGTGTCCTGGGACAGGTGAGGGTGTGAGTGGGAAACCCACTGCTGAAACTTGGCCCTGGTTTGTCCTCATGGATGAGTTCAGCAGTGGGTGCCCACGGTGAGGAGGAGCCAGCACCAGCAGCAAGGCAGAGGCGAGGAGAGCACAGGAGAGTAGGGAGAGGATGGACAGGCTGTTTTCTCTTCTTGAGAAAATGATTGAAAATATATATTTTTTTTCTACATATTCATGTTGAACTTTTTTCACAATTTTTTTTTATGCAACTTTAAATGTGTAAATAAAAGAGAATGAATTGTTCTGGACATTGTTTTTGTTTTTTGACAGTCATAATTTCTACATGAAACAAACTCTTGTATACCTTTTTTTTTTTTTTTTTATAAAATTGGTAAATGAAAATCATTTGTTCCATGGGCTACATTAAAGTACTTTTTCCAACTATTAACAACATACGTTAAACATATCAAAATCAACAAACATTTACAGTACATAAAATAAGAAAAAAATTATGTAGACTTTTATTAGAATTTATTAGAATAATAATTAGACTTTCAAAAAGAGTAATTTCTGAAAAAAAGTACTTTTAATAACAAGTTTTTAGTATCAAGAGTAAAACTAGAGGTATGTATTCTGCAGGGGAAAAAACTCCTTGTCAGGGTTTTTATTATAGTTTTGTATTTATAATTATGCTACTACTGCATTTTACTTCTGAATATTTTCAAGATTGTTACATTATATACTTTTGTGTAGTTTAATGTAAAATCATATGTGAGGGAAAAAAGGTACTTCAGTAGGTTACTTCACATTTGTACGTGAATATTTAATGAAATATGCAGTTCCGAAAATTAAAGTAACAAAATGTAGGTCTATTGTCACTATATTAACAAATTGTTGCTAACTACAGCTGCGTCCCATATCAAAGGGCGCATCTGAAGCGCTCGGACCGGTCTAGCCTACGAGGATTGTTCTTGTTGCCTGGCAACCGTGACAGCTGCCGATGACGAGCGCGAGAAATACTGGACTTTTTTATATTCAATTGGGTTTTATATTCAAACCGGGCTAAACCGAAAATACATGACCTGGCAGCGCCGGGGCTGAAACATCCTCACCATGTCCAGTAAAATATAAAACATAAAAATGACAATAGCCAATTCTGGCTCCATAGCTGCTCAATTAGGCTATATCAAATGAATGATCAGGATGGCAGCTGTCCTCTCGCACCGTTGAGGAGCGGTGATCAGAAACACCTGGTTGCGCAATTAGGAAATCCTATGAAGGCTACATGGTGCGCTGCGTCCTTCGGAGGACGCATAGGCTGCATCCTTGAAGTCTTCAGTCCTTCGAAGGATGCAGCCTTCACATTGGGACACAGCTATAGTATCTAGCGTAGCCTACTAGTAAGCCCGTAACAGACAGCGATCAAAATAAAAACCTTTACAGACATTAGCAAACATCCTGAGGTCACAATTACTTGAAATTTAAATATTAAACACAGTTTATTCCAAAGATACCTACAAGTGCAACAGCAGGATCACCATCCGTTTTGCAGGCTTCTGTTTCTCTCAGTTCTCCCCATTCTGAAAAAGCCGGTCCGATATTTACTCGAGTCTGACTTCTTGCTCGGTCAGTCTCCCGTTTCCTCTTTCGTTGGTCCTCCGACAAAGATTTCCTAGCTTTCTGCATCTTTTTTACAGGCTCAGCCATAACTCAATCTATCGTTGCCCTTTGCTTATAGCTAGCCGGTGCTTGAATGGCAGACCTGCCAACCTTGAAAAACTTTTTTGAGTAGCAACTTACTGATTTATTGTCGAAGTTCTGGTTCATGAACACGGCAGCACGCACGCGGAAAAATCTGCTATTACCGCTGTCTTTGATGTCAATTTGGCTGGTTGGGCATTAGTATACCATAGTGTATCGTTTAGTTCACATGCTTACCAATCACTTCACCTGGTCCTAGGCCATAGTCATTTCCCCACTCACCACCATATTCAGTTATTCAACATATAAATCCACTATGAAGGAAGCAAGAACATTTTTAATGAAAAGATATATATCCACATCATAGAACATTCACTTCAACTTGGACATCTGACAAAAGGGAAGTGAAAATCCCAAAAGGTTTATGACCCTTAAAGAGACCTTCATAGACCTTCAACATCATATAAATAACTCAAAATCACAGAAGAAAATATGTCCTTTTGAACATTGACAACTGGCAAACTATTGAAAGAAAGATAAAATCACTAAAGCTGTGCCATGTCCTTTCTTAATAAACATTTTACTGTTGAGATGTATCACTTGTGGCAGTGGCAGCTGCTCTAGACTGTTTTGCCTCATAGGTAGCTGACTTGGCCTTCTTGAGAAGCTTGTCGCTGAAGTCCTCCATGTGGCAGACAGTGCCCTTAGCAGCCATGCTCACCTTTTTCATAACCAAAGCACTGATCATATCAGTGCTCAGGCTGGCTCTGTATTGGGTCTTGTTCTTGGTAACAAGACTGAAAACCCTCTCACAGTCAGCATTGCTATGGAATATTACTAGTATTCCAAGTATGACTGCTGAGAGCTTGGCGAAGACCTCCTGGCCTCCCCTCTTCAACAGGCCGATGTCTCTCCAGGCCTCATCAATACGTTTCCTGAGGATGCTGGAATCAAAGCTGGTGGTTTGATACATCCTGAACTCATCCTCTACCTGATCCACTGTTACACTGCCCGGCAAAATGGAAGGAAAGCGGCTGATGAAGAAGTTAACAGAACAGAATTTCACTGATTGCCTCTTCTCTATGTCGGCCACAACAGCATGCATAAGCAGCTCATCCCCAAATGGAAATTTGGAAAGCATGTAGTCAGCTGCAGATGAAAAGAACTTCCTCACATCCCTATAGAATGGCTTCAGCTCTAAGTTACCCTGGCTTTGGATAAAGACTTGGGTCTCATGCCCAATTGAGAGTTCCTCGTCAGGCAGTTGCTTTTTACTTGTGATGGTTGGCCTGAGACCTCTACCAATTTCCTTCACCATAGTGATGACATGCTCAGGCTTACAGAATGAAAGCAATATCTTTTGCAGTTGCAGCTCCAAAGTTGGAAGCAGAATGTGTATGCATGGTTCCTCTTTTTGAAGAATTTGGTTGCTGATGTCAAAGACTGGTATGACCCTCTTCAGAAAGAGTGAATACACCTTTGACATAGGGTTGGTAAGGAACTGAAGAACCTTTTCAGGTTTTGTCAGATCCTTTTTCTCTTCTTTCTCTGTTCTTTCCGCCTTTGTTTTTTCTTTTTCTTTTGCAGCTCTTTTTCCAATTTCGTTTTGCTTGAAGAGGAAATTTGTCAAGTCAAACTCTGCAGCAAGATGTCCAGGAGCTTTAGGCTTCTGGGTAGGACCAGGTGGAGGTGCAGACAGCTTTGGTAGGATAGAGGAGAGCTTGGGCTACACTGTAGCTGGCATGCTGTTGGAGGGTGTGGCTTTAGGCTTCTGTGTAGGACCAGGTGGAGGTGCAGACAGCTTTGGTAGCATAGAGGAGAGCTTGGGCTGCACTGTAGCTGGCATGCTGGTGGAGGGTGTGGCTTTTGGCTTCTGGGTAGGACCAGGTGGAGGTGCAGACAGCTTTGGTAGCATAGAGCAGTGGTTCCCAATCCTGGTCCTGGGGACCCACAGCTCTGCACAGTTTGCATGTCTCCCTCATTTAACACACCTGATTCAGATCATCATCTCGTTAGGAAAGAGCTCTGAACTGAACTGGGTGTGTCAGATAAAGGAAACATACAAACTGTGCAGAGCTGTGGGTCCCCAGGACCAGGATTGGGAACCACTGGCATAGAGGAGAGCTTGGGCTGCACTGTAGCTGGCAGGCTGGTGGAGGGTGTGGCATTTGGCTTCTGTGTAGTACCAGGTGGAAGCTTTGGCAGATTGGAGGAACCTGAGGACTTTGTCCTCTTTTTCTTTCCTGCATCCACCTCATTACCAAAGAAAACAGTAAGAGCATCCCACTGTTGCAGTAAACGGTTCACACACTGCCCCAGAGACAGCCATCTTGTGGAGGCCAGCTTGAGTATCTTTCTCACCTCTGTGTCACACATGATTTGAATATCACGTAGGCTTGACTTTCTCTTGCTGCTTTTGTCTAGATAGTAATAGATGGTAATGAGGAAGTCTTCGATGTTCACACTAAGCTGCCTGGATGCCCTCTCTGCAGCTAGATGTATCAGGTGGCAGGGACAACCAACTAGGTAGATATGCGGATGTTGTGCCTTCAAAAAAGCCGCTACACCTTTCCCCAAACCTTGCATAACTGCAGCATTGTCAGCTGCAAGGCTGACACAATTTGACCATGGTATGCCTCTCTTTGTCAGTTCACCATCAAGCAATTCAAATATTGCTCTCCCAGTAGACTCTCTTGATTCACAAATCTTGAGCAACATCACAACTACCCTACCTAGACTGGCATTAAAAATCTTCACTACAATGGGGTACATTTTTATGTCCTCCATATCTGTGCTCCCATCTGTAGCAAGGCTGTATGGAGAGTGCTTCATTGCTTCTGTAATGCACTCATCATCATGCCAGGCCAGTGTTTTTACTATGGCAGCAGTCTTAGTTCTGCCACAGCCATACTGTTTGGCTATCTCACTATCAGGAAACATTTTCTTAAACAGTGGTCCGGCATGGTCTGCAGCAGCTAATGGCAGGTTGTGTTCTACAATGAATGTAGTGTAAAGGGTTTCTGCACGGATTGGTCTCAAATCTTGTGGTTGTACGAAGAATGAGTTAATTCTAGGCACTGAGTCTGTAGCAGACACAATTTTCAAATGTTTTTTCCCCTCCACGTGCCGTCGACAGTCTGCAAAACGCATACGTACACACACACACACACACACACACACACACACACTAAAGCTTCTCTTCATAATTTTAGGTTAGACTGTAAAAGTGATTAGGCAGTGATTCACCGGATTCTAAAAATATCACTTGCTCTGCACTACTACGCTATACTTTTTTTCAGTACACTTAATTTTTTTTGTTCATGATCAATATTTAATTGTATGTTATGTATGCTTATATAAACTAATAACCATAAATTAATTGTATTCAATTGTTTAATTAAAAGGGAACCAACCATTCATATGATAGCTATATTATTACCTGTAGCTCCTTGGTGGCTAATGTCAAAATTATAATTACACAAAGTGCAAAAGGCATGATTGGGCAGTTTAGAGGGGTGGAGGCATGGCCACTGCTCCTGATATTTTGTCAGGAACTTCTGAGGGGCACAGACCCGCTTCTTTTTAGGTTTGCTGCATTCTCTCTCCCTGTCAGTGTCCTCGTCTGATGCCATTTTGATTTACTGCAAGGCACACACATACAGCATCCTCTTAACATCATGTAGGCCAGGGGTTGGGAACCTTTCTTGACCAAAGAGCTATTTTTTCATTTTTGGTTAATGCATGATTTTTCCAAAAGAGCCACAGTAAAAAATTATCTAATATTATTATTAAAGACGTGCTTTTTTTTCCCAATTAAATTTCCAACAGTAGCCTAAGCTTTAGTTGTCCATAGACAACTAAAAACAAATATTCAGCAAACAATAAATAAGTTGCAATATGGAATTAATTGTGCAGGGCTTTCACAGTGAGGTTGAGTTACTGATGAGCATAAATCCTTATCGCGCTTTTAATATTTGTTTTCAATATAAAGCACATACTGCTCTTTTCTTTCTCATTCATTCATGTTTTGTTATTAATAACTTTAAACCGTATCGTCAACTGAAAATTATCAAAAATACGGCACATGTATAGGACATAAATTCATTATATTGAAAACAAATATTAAAAGCGCAATAAGTCGTGAAAGAGAACTGAATTCTGCTGACAGGATGCCATGCCGCGCGCGCGCTCCGAGCGCAACGCGGACAAGCAGCTTTTGTCTTCGGTTGCGCGCATAGTGAAAGTAGCCTACACGCGGGTGAAATGTTTCGAAATGTCACTAGTTTCAATAAAATTATATATTAAAGTTTGTATAGCCTATTACATTTTCGCTGTTGTTATAAAAATGGTTTTCGCCATTAGGCCTACCTTAAACAATCTGCAGCTGCTTGAATCCCAGTGCAGGAGCTGTATACCAGTTACCACAGAAACGTAAGTGGTTAACTTAGTGGATTGCTGTGGTGACTCGTGACACTAGCGAACAGCACTGACTACGCGCTTTTGCCGGTACAACTTGAATATTATTATTATCATAAACTTGTCATTAACTTCGGTAGGCTGTACAACAAGTGAATTGTAATTGGCTGCTTTTTCTGCAGAGAGCCGATCTCTGATTAAGTTACTATAATATTGTTCCAAAATTGGCCTAGTACTATACGATTCCTATAATTATTTTTCAAGAATATTTTTTAATTAAATTAATTCATTTCACAATTTCACCTTTCTAACGTTACATCAAACCAGTTTACCTTTGCATCAAACCAGTTTACCTTTGCAAGCACGGTCCTCCCTTGGGGAAACCAACCGAACTAAACGGGAATGAGAGAAGAACAGCCTAACACTTGAATATTTATGCTTTCGTTTTGCTATCAGTAGCCGATCCCGCTTGACATTTAAGAGGAAGGAACCCGACGATGTGATTGGTCGAACTCTTCTTTAGTTTTTTTTTCCAGCATGCTCGTTGTTGCTACGGTGTTTTAGCCTACTGCCATCAAGTGTTAGACTGAGTTAGCTACTGCACGTCTACGAGTGAACTCAAAGCAGTCACCTGATTTTCGCGTAGTTTAAAGTGACAAATCGTATCACCGTATTTTGATGTCAAAATGCGTATCTACTACGCAAAATGCGTATAGGTTGGCAGGTCTGGAATGGGGGCGTGTACGTGTGCAGTGCCGTCAAGCAATTCGTTACATCGCGAGATCTGATATCACGCGATACTTCCTGACGGCGAGGCCGCCGACCCGCCGGCCCAAAGTTGCAAGTGATTTTTTCCTGCTCTCGGGCACCAGGGGTGCGCGAAACCACCACCATTCAACCCGAAATAAGTAATATAACCATTCCACTGACTCCGAAGCTGTTCAGTTAAGGTTAAAAAGTTACCTAGAGCACCTTTAAAAAGACAGTTTTCATTGTTAGGCAAGTTTATGTTAAGAATGTTAAGTTCTAGAAATGCATTGGATCTTTAAGTCAAGTTGCTGTTTTCATATTTCTGTAATATTTTTCAGTCAATATTAAATTACGGAAAGAACTGAGTTTCACTTTGTAGTGTATTCCTGTAGGTTTAATAGGTTTTCAAAGTAACTTGAAAGTAAAGTAATTAGTAATCTGATTACTTTTTACATGCAGTAATCAGTAATGTAATCAAATTACAATTTTAGAGCAGTAATTAGTAATTTGTAGTGGATTACTTTTTTTGATCATTTAGCATTTTTTTTCTTCAGTTTGTGTTTTCAAATTTTTGATTTAGATTTTTTGATCCGTGACCGCAATACTTTAGATGGGATATTGATCCCATACCCTATTTGTGCATGATAAAACTATACCCATGGAATACAAATTTGGTATGGGTCACAGACACTTATCTATTCTAATTTAATTTAATTCTAAATAAACATAATGTCGGTTAATGGATAGCTAATGACCACGTCGGTTGTAAGGAAAAAGCCAGAAATGAACATCTATAGTTCACTGACAAGGTAACATTTCTAATTTTCATTTAGTTTAAGTTTTTCAACTAATATTTATATTTTATTTTATTGAATCTTTATTTCGATTAGCATACATGTTTTTAATAGTTTTTGTTTTAGTTAACTATAATAACATCCACAGAACTGCAGTACACTGTCAATTATCCAGCAGTTTAAACAAGCCACGAATATTTACAAATATTCACAAATTTAATGCCGGCCTGGGACATAATTTCTGGCCGAGAGTTTCACACTAATCCAGGTCACTCAGTTGCAAACATAATTTACATTAGGCTAATTATAATGGTGAATAATGACATACATAGGCCTAGTCTTTACGCCTACTTGAACACTTGGGCCAAACAGAGGAAATACGTCATGCAAGTTGTAACGATAACCAGCTGGAGTGCCCTTGAAAGCCTCCAGACGGCACTCCACACCAGACTATCATGTTTCACTCACAAACTACATTTCCCATAACTCACTGCCCGGACTCATCATCACTTATCACTGATCACATTCACCTGTACCTCATTCACTGATTGCATTCACCTGTCTCATCCTGTTAGTCTGTCTATTTATACCATGTTCATTCATTCACTCACTGCGAAGTCTTGTTTAGTGTCACACTGCAACTCTGAGTGTTTTCCTGGTTTTCTTGTTTATTGGTTTTTGGATTTCTTGCCTGTTCCTTGGATTACTCTCTTGCCTCTGACCCCTGCCTGTCTTGTTTTTGTTTTGTCTTGTTTGTTTGGACTGTCTACCTGTGTTTTGACCCATTGCCTGTTTATTGGATTACGTGTCTGGATTGCCCTTTAATAAAGCTGCGTTTGGATCTTAACCCACGTGTCTCGGAGCGGTTCGTGACAGAAGACTTCGCCAAACCTAGATCCAGCAGCCATGCCTACCTGGAGTCCTGATGTCCAGATCATCCGTCTTCGCCAAGAGAATTGCGCCATCGAGGATTATGTTGCAGAATTCCTCGAGCTGGCACATCTTGCACAAATGAGCACCCAGTGCTTGATGATCTTCTTCCGCGGGGGATTATCGGAACCACTCCGGTCTCTGATGCCCGAACCTGATCCGCACGGGTCTTTAGAAAGGTACGTTGACCTGGCCCTGTTGTGGAGCGGTTCCTTGTTTACTGTGGGCGAGGAGGAGAAGAAGCTCCCTGAACCCGCAGTGTCCCCTCAGACCGCGCTCCACGTCAGTCCAGCCGAGCCTGCACTTCACGCCAGTCCAGTCGAGCCCGCACTTCACGCCAGTCCAGCAGAGCCCTTTTCACCGCTGGTCCCGTCCAGCACAGAGCCCTCTTCACCGCTGGTCCCGTCCAGCACAGAGCCCTCTTCACCGCTGGTCCCGTCCAGCACAGAGCCCTCTTCACCGCTGGTCCCGTCCAGCACAGAACCCTCTTCACCGCTGGTCTCGTCCAGCTCAGAGCCCTCTTCACCGCTGGTCCTGTCCAGCTCAGAGCCCTCTTCACTGCTGGTCTCGTCCAGCACAGAGCCTTCTTCATTGCCGCTGGTCCTGTCCAGCTCAGAGCCCTCTTCATCGCTGGTCCTGTCCAGCCCAGAGCCCTCTTCACCGCTGGTCCTGTCCAGCTCAGAGCCCTCTTCGCCGCTGGTCCTGTCCAGCTCAGAGCCCACTTCACCGCTGGTCCTGTCCAGCCCAGAGCCCTCTTCACCGCTGGTCCTGCCCAGCGCTCAGCCTTCTTCGCCGCTGGTCCTGCCCAGCTCAAAGCCCTTGCCGCCGCTGGTCCCGTCAAGCTCAGAGCGCGCTGATCCTGATCCAGAGATTGTTCACGTCACTTCTGCCGATCCAGAGACTGAGCTTCACGTCACTTCTGCCGATCCAGAGACTGAGCTTCACGGCAGCGTCACTTCTGCCGATCCAGAGACTGAGCTTCACGTCACGTCAGCCGATCCAGAGACTGAGCCTCACGTCACGTCCACCCGTCAAGAGTCTCGTCCCGCCGAGACTGAATCTGTTCCTGAGCCTGAATCTGATCCTTATACTGAGCCTGAATCTGTTCCTCTTCCTCTTTCTGCGCCTGTGTCTTCGGACAAGATGGCCGACTCCACGCCTGTGTCTTCGGACAAGATGGCCGACTCCACGCCTGTGTTTCCGTACAAGATGGCTGCCGCCGAGCCAGTGTCTCCGTACAAGATGGCCGCCGCCGAGCCAGTGTCTCCGTACAAGATGGCCGCCGCCGAGCCAGTGTCTCCAGACGAAATGACCGCCGCCACATCGCCTGAGCCCTCAGCAGAGATGGTCGCCGACACGCCTGAACCTGAGCCATCAACTGAGATAACCGCTGCCACGGCGTCTGTTCCTGTCCCTGAGCCGGTGTCTGTTCCTGTGCCCTGGCCGCCCGAAGGGTCGTCTCCGCCCTGGCCGCCCGAAGGGTCGTCTCCGCCCTGGCCGCCCGAAGGGTCGTCTCCGCCCTGGCCGCCCGAAGGGTCGTCTCCGCCCTGGCCGCCCGAAGGGTCGTCTCCGCCCCGGCCGCCTGCTCAGCCTGCTCCGCCCCGGTCGCCTGCACAGCCTGCTCCGCCCTGGTCGCCTGCACAGCCTGCTCCGCCCTGGTCGCCTGCACAGCCTGCTCCACCCTGGTCGCCTGCACTGCCTGCTCCACCACAGTCTCCAGGTCCTCTTCCGCTCCACGGGCCTGGCCCTCCATCCCGCCCCCGGATCCGCCTCCGGGCCACCTCCCACCTGGACAGTTTTGGAGCGTCTGGAAGCCGCTCTTTGGGGAGGGGCTATGTAACGATAACCAGCTGGAGTGCCCTTGAAAGCCTCCAGAGGGCACTCCACACCAGACTATCATGTTTCACTCACAAACTACATTTCCCATAACTCACTGCCCGGACTCATCATCACTTATCACTGATCACATTCACCTGTACCTCATTCACTGATTGCATTCACCTGTCTCATCCTGTTAGTCTGTCTATTTATACCATGTTCATTCATTCACTCACCGCGAAGTCTTGTTTAGTGTCACACTGCAACTCTGAGCGTTTTCCTGGTTTTCTTGTTTATTGGTTTTCGGATTTCTTGCCTGTTCCTTGGATTACTCTCTTGCCTCTGACCCCTGCCTGTCTTGTTTTTGTTTTGTCTTGTTTGTTTGGACTGTCTACCTGTGTTTTGACCCATTGCCTGTTTATTGGATTACGTGTCTGGATTGCCCTTTAATAAAGCTGCGTTTGGATCTTAACCCACGTGTCTCGGAGCGGTTCGTGACACAAGTAGACAAGTGCAAAGATCGCAAGTTGTAATGTCCCTATGTTAACCAAATTTTATGAATCTTGAATGTGTCAATTGGAAAAAGGAAGAAATGTAGCTTGTTTTTTTTTTCTTTCTCTTGTTGTTTTTTCTTTTCTTTTTTTACTTGTTTATTTGTTTGAGGATATGTGATATCTGTCCCGTGAAGCATTCTTGTTGTATGCTGAAATCACTGATTTGATTCATTTAAAAAAAAAAAAAAAAAAAAAAATTGGACAAGGCAGTTGTGTAGAAACGACCGTCGAGTTGATGAACAGTGAAGTGGTGACGTCACGCGCACGAAGGGGAGTCAGCTTTCAGTCAAGTTAAAACACATCTTCACTTTCATTTATTTCCTTGACTGTCTCACCTCAGGCATCCTCTATATATACACTTGAGATGATATTATGGACCAGAACTTCTGTATCAAATTATGCATCTTTTGTGGTAAGATATTTATTTATTTTATTCTGTCTTTTATTAGCCTATAGTTATTTTGTACACACCATCGTTACCTCACTAGCTGCCTATTTACACTCTTTTGTAAATCTTTTTGCTCCCTTTTGTACGATTTGAAAGCAGTGAATGGCAATGCGATTTTATCATCATCTCACCATGTAAAATTGCCTTTACATTCTCTTTATAGTCTAAATTTGTTCAAATTATTGCTGTGAAATGAATTGAAATAATAATGTTGTACATGAATAGATAATGAGTTATTTAAAAAAAACACACAATATATCATTATAGGAATTAGGTTTAAAGCTCTTTCAGTTTTAATTTTACTGTAGATTTACATTCTTGTTGATCATAAAAAAAATAGGGTAGACATCAAATTTTTGGACCTCATAAGTTCAAAACTATGACCATCTTTCTAAGGAGCATATGAGCAGATATTAAATGGATGAGGATGAAAAACTGTCCTTTTAATGCAAGAATAAATTGCAACAAGTATGCACTTCCTTCTCTAAAAGCCCCTCTCAGTCTAATTCTGCGTCACATGAGCTTTCTGCTTTCACACATGTCACACAGATACGCATCTATGAGAAAACCACTGCAGAAAATAACTTGTAGATGTAGGCTACGACACATTTTCAGATAGGGGAGACCGGGGACAGTTGCAACACTTTTTGCATTTCTCTCAGTTACTCAGAGACTATTTGGACTAGACCAACCAAATTTGTATATATTAAACTTGCATCTGTCTGCTAATTACCCATACCATTTAAAGATGATTATATATGACATATCGTTCACAGTATTCATTTGAATGGAAGAAGTCAGATGTTGCAACTGACCCCGACCCAGGGGACGGTTGCAACACAACCCAGGGACGGCTGCAACACTTTAAAATACCTATTTTTTTAATTTGAGCTTTTTGTCTAATGCATTGTAGAAATGCATTGGATCTTTAAGTCAAGTTGCTGTTTTCATATTTCTGTAATATTTTTCAGTCAATATTAAATTACGGAAAGAACTGAGTTTCACTTTGTAGTGTATTCCTGTAGGTTTAATAGGTTTTCAAAGTAACTTGAAAGTAAAGTAATTAGTAATCTGATTACTTTTTACATGCAGTAATCAGTAATGTAATCAAATTACAATTTTAGAGCAGTAATTAGTAATTTGTAGTGGATTACTTTTTTTGATCATTTAGCATTTTTTTTCTTCAGTTTGTGTTTTCAAATTTTTGATTTAGATTTTTTGATCCGTGACCGCAATACTTTAGATGGGATATTGATCCCATACCCTATTTGTGCATGATAAAACTATACCCATGGAATACAAATTTGGTATGGGTCACAGACACTTATCTATTCTAATTTAATTTAATTCTAAATAAACATAATGTCGGTTAATGGATAGCTAATGACCACGTCGGTTGTAAGGAAAAAGCCCGAAATGAACATCCATAGTTCACTGACAAGGTAACATTTCTAATTTTCATTTAGTTTAAGTTTTTCAACTAATATTTATATTTTATTGAATCTTTATTTCGATTAGCATACATGTTTTTAATAGTTTTTGTTTTAGTTAACTATAATAACATCCACAGAACTGCAGTACACTGTCAATTATCCAGCAGTTTAAACAAGCCACGAATATTTACAAATATTCACAAATTTAATATCGGCCTGGGACGTAATTTCAGGCCGAGAGTTTCACACTCATCAAGGTCACTCAGTTGCAAACATAATTTACATTAGGCTAATTATAATGGTGAATAATGGCATACATAGGCCTAGTCTTTACGCCTACTTGAACACTTGGGTCAAACAGAGGAAATACGTCATGCAAGTAGACAAGTGCAAAGATCGCAAGTTGTAATGTCCCCACTATGTTAACCAAATTTTATGAATCTTGAATGTGTCAATTGGAAAAAGGAAGAAAAATTTAGCTTTTTTATTTATTTTTTATTCCAGTTTTTTTTTTCTGTGTCTTGTTTTTTTGGTTTTTTTTTATTTTTTTACTTGTTTATTTGTTTGAGGATATGTGATATCTGTCCCGTGAAGCATTCTTGTTGTATGCTGAAATCACTGATTTGATTCATTTGTATAAAATAAAAAAAAAAATAAAAAAGCAAAGACCACAAGTGTGGGTATTTGGTCAAGGCAGTTGTGTAGAAACGACCTACGAATTGATGAACAGTGAAGTGAAGTGAAGTTGTGACGTCACGCGCACGAAGGGGAGTCAGCTTTCAGTCAAGTTAAAACACATCTTCGCTTTCATTTATTTCCTTGACTGTCTCACCTCAGGCATCCTCTATATATACACTTGAGATGATATTATGGACCAGAACTTCTGTATCAAATTATGCATCTTTTGTGGTAAGATATTTATTTATTTTATTCTGTCTTTTATTAGCCTAGTTATTTTGTACACACCATCGTTACCTCACTAGCTGCCTATTTACACTCTTTTGTAAATCTTTTTGCTCCCTTTTGTACGATTTGAAAGCAGTGAATGGCAATATGATTTTATCATCATCTCACCATGTAAAATTGCCTTTAAATTCTCTTTATAGTCTAAATTTGTTCAAATTATAGCTGTGAAATGAATTGAAATAATCATGTTGTACATGAATAGATAATGAGTTATTTAAAAAAAACACAATATATCATTGTAGGAATTAGGTTTAAAGCTCTTTCAGTTTTAATTTTACTGTAGATTTACATTCTTGTTGATCATAAAAAAAAATAGGGTAGACATCTAATTTTTGGACCTCATAAGTTCAAAACTATGACCATCTTTCTAAAGTAGGAGCATATGAGCAGATATTAAATGGATGAGGATGAAAAACTGTCCTTTTAATGCAAGAATAAATTGCAACAAGTATGCACTTCCTTCTCTAAAAGCCCCTCTCAGTCTAATTCTGCTTTCACACACTACGTGACTGGTCGAGTGGCATGCGCATATATCCGTGACTGGTCGAGTGGCAGCTCCCCCTGCCACGCAAAGATTTTACCCCTACAGTAAATTGTATTTCTACCATACGTACATTTACTTACGTTCTCTTACGAGAGGTACTCTCGTACTGCTTAAATCTTACGCTAGGGGAAAATCTCTTTTCCGCGAGATACTGAAGCCAAAAAATTATCCTTAATTTTGAAATAATGTAAAACGCGTTGCGGCAGCATGCAGACACAGGCGAGACGGCTTGTGCGCCTATTGGCTGCCCTGCCGCAACTGCAGCAGCCTATCGATAAGGCCCACTCGTGACGTCAGCTCCAATGGGGGCGCTTCGCGCCCAATACGTCACGTCCCGCCAGAATGGGCGTGGTCTAGGGCTATAAACATAGCTTCGAGAGGCTAGCTCACTGATTTTTCATCTCTTCAGCGAAGCTCTCGCATCGCTGGATCCGGAGAGAAGCCGCGCCGTCTGAAAAAGCCTTTCAGCGGGACGAGTCGACACTCTGAAGCCGCTGGCCGCGCCGCCTTCAGTCGCCTTCCTGCTGCGCTATCCGGCGTTATATCCTTTCTCTGCTACTGTGTTTTGTGTATGTGTGTGTGCTCGCCGCCGCGACACACACTCTCATTGCACTAAAAGAGCCGGGCGTCTTTTTCAAGACGCCCCTTTCCTGAGGATCACGCAGCTCTCGCGCTCGCGCTCGCTGACGGCGACCGCCCTCACTGCGAGCCAGTTACTGCCTGGTGACTCTGAGGACTCACCTGGCATCCTTCTCCGAGACTGCTCCTCCGCCCCCCCCAACCCGCAAAGCTCGCCGGTGCGCCCGCTTGCCTTGCCTGCTTGGGGGATGATACCTGCTCTCCCTCTGTTCGAGCCGCGCAAACCGCGCCGTTCACAGGGGATGTCAGGAGCGGACGGTCACGGGGCTAGCTTTCTCTCTCCCTCTGTTCGAGCCGCGCAAACTGCGCCGTTCACAAGGGAGGCTGGAAGCGATCGGGGTTAGTTTTTCTTTACGTTACAAGAAAGCTACCCTGCCCTTGCGCCCCATTCACGCGTCACTCACCGGCGAAAAGACAACTCAGTTCCCTGATTAGGCGACTGGAAATATCAATATTGCAGCAAACGAGCCTGTTGTAACACGCACGCTTGCAAGCAAACGCCGAAGAAAACATGTTGACGCTCTCTTATATGCTCATGCATCTATACACCTTTGTGTTCCCCCCCTGTGGCTCAGTGGCGGAATCTTAGGTTTTTCGCACGAGGGACCGGGGTTCGAATCCCGGTCTAACGGCAGATATATTATGCCGCCAATGCTTCGCTCTGTCAGTTCCCTGAAAGGCGACTGCAGATGTGCATTTTGCAGCCAACGAGCGCGCTGTACAACCCGCTCGCCTGCACCCAAACACCGTTTCTATGGTTCCCGTGCGTCACTGGCGAAAGGAGAAAAGGGTGTTTTTAGCCCCGCTGCGGCCGGGCCGACCTCCACTCCTGACACATTTCTCATTCCCCTCTTAAGTTCAGGTGACTGGAAATGTCAATATTGCAGTGAGCCAGCCTGTTGTTTTGCACGCACGCCTGCAAACAAACGCCAGCATGTTGACGCTCTTTGATAATACTCGCGCTACTGAATGTCTATGTGTCTTCCTCTGTGGTCCAGTGGTAGATCGTCAGATTTTCACGCGAGAGACCCGCGATCGAATCCCGGGTCTACCGGCAAAACACACTTTTTGCCGTCAATTCTCGCTCTGGCAGTTCCCTGAAAAGGCGACTGCAGATGTGTATTTTGCAGCCAACGAGCGCGTGGTACAACCCGTTCGCCTGCACCCAAACTCTGTTTCTATGGTTTCCGCCTTTGAAGTTCAGACGACTGGAAATGTCAATATTGCAGTGAACAAGCCTGCTGTAATACACGCACGCCTGCAAACAAACGCCAGCATGTTGACGCTTTCTGTTTCTATGGCAACTTCTCGCTCGTTCAGTTCCAGTAAATGCGACTGTTCCAGTGTATTCTGCAGTAAACAAGTCGGCGAAATAGCCCGCTTGCCTGCACACAAACGCCGCTTTTACGGCTACCCAGATAAATCCCATAAGAGTGTATTTTCTGGTGTCCCGGCCACGGCCGATGGTGTTACGAATGTAGACGAAATTCCTACACACAAACACAGCCCGTCACACAGGGCTCGCGCACATGAAATCGACCCAGGTCGATTGCGCATTAAACGTGGTAAATGTGCCCACTGCCCAGTGCCCACAAACACTACGTTCCGCATATCTCAAGGTTTCTGTAAAAACAAAACCAACGTGCATTCGCTCTGCTCAGGCGGACAATGCTCTCAGTGTTGTAAATGTGCCCGCTATCCCGCGCCCACATTCACACATAGACATGACAGGTCCTACGGGACTCGCCCAGCCCTCCCCTCTCGGTTGACCACCGCAAAGGAGTCGAGCGCGGGCAATCTGCCCGCTGTTATCAGCGCGCCCCCTGCCTCGAAGCGCGACGCTTATGTTACAGCACACCGAAGCCCCTCTGTCGCTGAGCGACCAGAGCGCGCTCCGCATTCAGCCCCTAGCCATTCGTGCAGATGCATGGGCAAGGCTACCCGGGGGTTTTGAAGTGGGTGCTAGACATTATAGAAAGAGGCTATTCGCTACAGTTTCGCCGACGCCCTCGCCGCTATGTGACGCGCGTCGAAGCTACGGTAAAAACAGAAGTAGCACCACCTACTTCGAGCCGAAATTTTGAAACTGTTGAGCAAAGGGGCCATAGAGCCTTTATCTCAAGCTCAGAGTGAAGGAGGGCTATACAGCAGATACTTCCTGGTACTGAAAAAAGACGGGGGTCTCAGACCCATACTAGATCTAAGGCAACTGAACAGAGTGCTTGCGAAGCAACAGTTCGGAATGCTCACGACCAGAAAAACCCTCATGCACATTCGCCGAGGAGATTGGTTTGTGTCAATAGATCTGAAAGACGCATATTTTCAAATACAAATAGCGTCACGTCACAGGCGACGTTTGAGATTCGCCTTCGAGGGCCAGGCATATCAGTGCTCAGTCCTACCGTTCGGCTTGTCTCTAGCCGCTCGCACCCCTCAGACTACAGGGCATGCGAGTATTGAACTACTTGGACGATTGGCTGATTCTAGCTCAATCTCACTCGGTGCTCATAGAGCACAGGACCATTTTGCTCGATCACCTCGAGAATCTGGGTCAATTGGGCGAAGAGTTCTCTGTCTCCCAGACAGATAATATCTTTTCTGGGCACAGAACTGGACTCGCTGTCTATGATAGCGCGACTGTCACCAGAGCGCGTACTAGACATTCAGCGCGCAGCGAGCTCTTTCCGCTGCGGCGCATCTGTCCCGCTCAAGAAATTTCAGAGGATGCTAGGTCTCATGGCCTCAGCATCATCAGTACTTCAGTTGCGCTTGCTTCGCATGCGCCCGCTACAGTTCTGGCTGAAAGCGCGAGTACCGTGCCGAGCGTGGGCTTCCGGTCTGCTTCGTCTCAAGGTCAATCAGAAATGCATCGCAGCTCTGAAACCTGGGAAAGCAAACGACTTGTACCAATCAGGTGTTAGCCTGGGGACTTCCTCGAGTGTGAAGGTAGTGTCTACGGACGCCTCCACCTTGGGATGGGGAGCACTGCTCAAGGGCAGACCGTTCTTCGGCCAATGGTCAGAACGGGAGAAGCTTCTACACATAAACTGCCTCGAAATGTTGGCAGTAGACAACGCACTGACGCGTTTTTGTCCCTAAATACGAGGACACCACGTCCTGGTCCGCTCGGACAACATGTCAGTAGTGTCCTACATAAATCGCCAGGGCGGCCTCAGGTCCCGAAACCTGCACAGGCTGACAGAACGCCTCCTGGTGTGGGCTCAGCGCAACCTGCTCTCACCGAGAGCAGCGCATGTGCCAGGGCTCCTGAACGTAGGACCGGACAGACTGTCCAGAAACAATGTTCCGACAGGCGAATGGCCTCTACACCCACAGACAGTCCAGCTGCTGTGGAAGAAATTCGGCAGAGCGGAAGTAGACCTGTTCGCGTCTCAAGAAAACGCTCACTGTCTGGAATTTTTCTCCAAGAGCAGGGACGCGCTGGCTCACGTATGGCCCCGCCGCCCGCTCTATGCCTTTCCTCCCGTCTTTCTCCTGCCTCAGGTGATAGAACGGATCAGAGAAGGATGCTCAGTGCTACTCGTAGCGCCGTTCTGGAAAAACCAACCCTGGTTCCCAGTTCTGATGCAGCTAGCAAGCACTGCCCCATGGCCAGTGCCAGTGAGGAGGGACCTCCTCTCTCAGGCCAAGGGCTCGTTTTGGCATCCGCGCCCAGAGCTGTGGTCCCTTCATGTTTGGGCCATCAACGGGTACCCGCTGACCTCCCCAAGCGGAGTGTTAAACACGATCACGCAGGCTAGAGCTCCGTCTATGCGATGTCTCTATTCCTCGAAATGGTCAGTGTTCTCCAGCTGATGCACAGCTCGTGGCGTGTCGCCCCTAGACTGTGGGGTGACGGAGGTTCTCTCCTTCCTACAAGAGCTGTTGGACAAGGGCAGGACCCCTTCCACGCTCAAAGTGTATGTGGCGGCCATAGCAGCGTTCTCAAAAACAACGCTGGGTCAGTCAGTAGGAAGGAACGATTTAGTCATCGTCTTCCTTAGAGGAGCTAAGAGACTGAATCCTCCCAGGCCTCCCTCAGTCCCTGTATGGAACCTTTCTACAGTGCTGGAAGCCATGAAAGGTGACCCATTCGAGCCTTTACAGACGATTGATCTTTAACACCTGTCTTTCAAGACAGTGTTTCTTCTGGCTCTCGCTTCAGTGAAGCGCACAGGGGACTTACACGCGCTCTCAGTAAGCGCGACGTGTATGGAGTTTGGGCCTAATGACTCAAGAGTTATACTCAAACCTAAGCACGGTTATGTTCCAAAATCCCTCAACACACCGTTTAGGGCGCAGGTCATTCCCTGTCAGCCTTACCGGTCTCTGACGAGGAAGGAGACGCAAGCTTCCTTTGCCCAGTCAGAGCATTAAGAGCTTATGTGTCTCGCACGTCTGTTTTCAGACAGACAGAGCAGCTCTTTGTTTTCACTCTACGGACGTTCTAAGGGACTTGCCGTGTCGAAACAGAGCCTATCCAGTTGGATAGTTGATGCTATAGCGCTGGCTTATACCTCTAAGGGCTTACAGTGCCCATTTGGAGTCAGAGCACACTCCACGGGAGACGTGGCCTCGTCGTGGGCTTGGTCTAGTGGGATTGCCTTGCAAGATATCTGTATGGCGGCAGGCTGGGCCTCCCCGTCTACATTTATAAGGTTTTATAACCTAGAGGTTCCCGCCTTGCAGGCTAAGCTGCTTTCGGTCTAAAATCGGTACTGTCTGCCCTGATGTGTTCGGGCCAGAATACTGAAACTGCTTGAGCAAATGCTCGCTGTTGGATCGCGCAGCTCTATGGGCAGTGTGTAAGACCCACTATATTCGTCAGTCCAGGCCGGGGGTCGCCCTGACTGTACGACACATCATCAGTATAACTGCTCCTTATAAGATGTTATATTATTACAGGAATGATGCTATTCTAGCCACTCTTTCCTGGGCTCTCTGTGAGTCCATTATGATCATGTACTATATGAGCCCGGGCACTTGCCCTTGGGACTTTGGTGCTGGATCTTAGCATGCACGGCGTTTTACACTGTTTCCCCTAGCGTAAGATTTACGCAGTACGAGAGTACCTCTCGTAAGAGAACGTACTCGGTTACTAACGTAACCTCGGTTCTCTCTAGAGAGGAAACGAGTACTGCGTATCTTGCCGTGCCTGCACACGCTCTGGTTCGCTTCGGCGATGAAAAACCAGTGAGCTAGCCTCTCGAAGCTATGTTTATAGCCCTAGACCACGCCCATTCTGGCGGGACGTGACGTATTGGGCGCGAAGCGCCCCCATTGGAGCTGACGTCACGAGTGGGCCTTATCGATAGGCTGCTGCAGTTGCCGCAGGGCAGCCAATAGGCGCACAAGCCGTCTCGCCTGTGTCTGCATGCTGCCGCAACGCGTTTTACATTATTTCAAAATTAAGGATAATTTTTTGGCTTCAGTATCTCGCGGAAAAGAGATTTTCCCCTAGCGTAAGATTTACGCAGTACTCGTTTCCTCTCTAGAGAGAACCGAGGTTACGTTAGTAACCGAGTACGTTTTACACAGAAACGTATAATACTGACGTATTTACAGCACTAAAACGTAAAATGTTTACGTATTAACAGCACAAAAACGTAAATTATTTACGTATGAACAACTCTACCGACGTACATATTTGTATGTATCAGCCTTATTTATGCATATTAAAATCGTGGCATTAATGTTTTGACTCTATTGCATTCAAATGTCTTATCAATTACGGTTTCAGTCGCATTTATGCAGTTTACTCAAGAAATAGACTAATAAAATTTCGCTCTGTTCGTGCCTTCTGCTGCAAACTCGTTTCGGAGGATTAGCCTACATGCAGTTAAACAAGAATACACTTTAAAACCTTAAAAAAATACCTTATTTAATCGTTTAACCATTTTAATATTTAGTTTATTTACAGTGAGACATAAAATGCGTTTTCTCCAATAGAACAATAATACACCAAAACCCAACATAAATTCACAAAAGACATCAATTTCATTATACTTGATATAATCAAAATCTTTAGAATCCATACGTTTGCAAGAAAGAGATCCAAATTCAGCCCTTTATCCAGTGAGTGATCTTCATCTCCATTCGACAGCAGCGCAGTCCGTAACTGTCAAATCCCGCGCTCGTGATGAATTCAAATTAAAAAATTGCGCCCTCAAGAAGCGTTACGACATGTTTTACGGCAGTGATATCAAATGCTCATTGGCTCTCGCCTGTTCGTCTATGTTCGTCACAGATTGCGACATGCCGTATTTCAGTCGGTAAACTACATTTGAAATGGAGAAGCGCGCACCTTCTCACAGAGCGAAGCCGGATTAGCATTTTCATGGATTATTAACTTAAATTCTGCTCTGTACCTCATTCAAAACTATTATATACTGAAAGAGAGGACTGTGACTGCAACACATCGTCATGTGAACTACTTTTGGTACCGGTTTTGACATTTTCGCAATAAATAAATTATTGTGATTACACATATGTTGTTTTTCTTCATAATTGTAGCCTATGTAGTTTTAAGAAATTGTTATGGGTAGGTTTAGGGGTATGTGGTATTTTCACACTTAAAACAGAACACACTCCATGCGGTGTACAACCATAGACAGTATATAAACTGGACACAGCGACCCCATTGGATTCAACAGAGACAAGTGAAGTCAATTAGAAGCGCTCACTTCCTGATGGTCGAGCGTACTGGGCAGACTCAAACTGAGCTTGACGACGTAGATGTGACGTGAGCAACCCGTCTATCTACTAGTAGCTGTACCAAGAGAAATCTGAATCATTCCCTTCCGAAACTTGCAGAGACGGAGATCGTGAGTAGGAGCTGTCTATGAGCTAGAAGCAGGAGAAACTAGGAGAAAAGTATTCTTATTAATTACTTTGTCATTTTGCCTCCACGTCCCCCCGATTGCCCGTGAGCTTCTCCTCCTGTCCATACGGTAATCTCTCTACTGTGCGACAGAGAGTCGCGTGTTATGACGCAATCGTTAGACTATTTTTACAAAAACTGCTTCTACGGGGCCATAACGTAAGATACAAGGTAATGGAGCCTTTTATAAATTTTCGTGTTTCTTTAGAAATAAATAATGGACAAATGGAGTCTTTAAACGCCTCAGATGTAAAGTTATTCGCTGTCAAAGTGACGCCAAAATGAATGGGAGTCAATGGGATGCTAACAGCAGGTGATGGTCCGCTAGCCAATGGCGGCGCCCGGGGAAACTTCAAAATAATATGAAACACTGCCCCCCTGTGTACAACTCACATACCAAACTTTATTCTTCTTCATCGCACTACTCAACACAATCCCTCACTAGAGCTCCTAGTGGTGCAGTTCCACATTACTGTGTTAAAGTAAGCAATTACTATGAATTGAACATCAAATATTGTATGCTTCTCAACACAACAGGGTAGGAGTAGGATTAGCTGCTAAAAAATATATTTTAATGCTATATTGTTAATAAAATTGCCATTTCCCTACACTCTGTACGTTTTATCCTTTTTATATTCAGTATAAAAATGGGTAACGTTATGTTTAGGTTGGGAGTACGGTTAAGGGATCTTCCATTTATCTATAAAACGGTAAAAGGTAAATTATACAGATATCTTAATGATATGAAAGATTCGTAAATATTTAACGTTTTGTAGCTGTAAAAACGTAATAATGTTACGTTTAATTGTTGCAGATACAGTGAGGAAAATAAGTATTTGAACACCCTGCTATTTTGCAAGTTCTCCCACTTAGAAATCATGGAGGGGTCTGAAATTGTCATCGTAGGTGCATGTCCACTGTGAGAGACATAATCTAAAAAAAAAAAAAAATCCAGAAATCACAATGTATGATTTTTAAAACTATTTATTTGTATGATACAGCTGCAAATAAGTATTTGAACACCTGAGAAAATCAATGTTAATATTTGGTACAGTAGCAATTACAGAGGTCAAACGTTTCCTGTAGTTTTTCACCAGGTTTGCACACACTGCAGGAGGGATTTTGGCCCACTCCTCCACACAGATCTTCTCTAGATCAGTCAGGTTTCTGGGCTGTCGCTGAGAAACACGGAGTTTGAGCTCCCTCCAAAGATTCTCTATTGGGTTTAGGTCTGGAGACTGGCTAGGCCACGCCAGAACCTTGATATGCTTCTTACAGAGCCACTCCTTGGTTATCCTGGCTGTGTGCTTCGGGTCATTGTCATGTTGGAAGACCTAGCCTCGACCCATCTTCAATGCTCTAACTGAGGGAAGGAGGTTGTTCTCCAAAATCTTGCAATACATGGCCCCGGTCATCCTCTCCTTAATACAGTGCAGTCGCCCTGTCCCATGTGCAGAAAAACACCCCCAAAGCATGATGCTACTACCCCCATGCTTCACAGTAGGGATGGTGTTCTTGGGATGGTACTCATCATTCTTCTTCCTCCAAACACGTTTAGTGGAATTATGACCAAAAAGTTCTATTTTGGTCTCATCTGACCACATGACTTTTTCCTATGACTCCTCTGGATCATCCAAATGGTCATTGGCAAACTTAAGACGGGCCTTGACATGTGCTGGTTTAAGCAGGGGAACCTTCCGTGCCGTGCCTAACAGACTAACAGGTCTTTGAGGGTCAGAATTCTAGCTGATAGACAGGTGTTCAAATACTTATTTGCAGCTGTATCATACAAATAAATAGTTAAAAAATCATACATTGTGATTTCTGGATTATTATTTTTTTTTAGATTATGTCTCTCACAGTGGACATGCACCTACGATGACAATTTCAGACCCCTCCATGATTTCCAAGTGGGAGAACTTGCAAAATAGCAGGGTGTTCAAATACTTATTTTCCTCACTGTACGTCCATATCATACGTTTCAGCATCTATCCATCTGTCCATCATACGCAGAGGCGGAAATCACGGGGGGGTCGGGGGGTCTGGACCCCCCCTATCTGAGGGTTGTCCCCTCCTAAAAATATAATTAAAATATGTGTATTGTAAATAATATGATGATATATACTTAAAATAATTGTTTAAGTAGTAAAACAAAAAAAATTCAAACGGGGCAACAACAAAAAAACGTTATAACATTTTGAGTCCCCCTTGATCCCTTGCCTCAGTGCTTTGGTCCACTGCCTGCTCCCCTTTTACCTCATCACAAACATAGTGGGAGAGAACAAAGTTTTTCAGTTGTGAAACTCCAGTAAGTCAAGGCTATTTTATTCACTTTAAACCTCGGATGAAGTGATAATTTTTTCTTTAATACAGATTATGCTGCGTCATTAATAAATCATGACAAAATGTTTATTATATCCAATGTACTTTTGTCACCGATGTAGTCCGCCTCGCTATGTTGGCAATTATAACCTTGTTTTATACAGTCTGTGCGTTTACTAGCTTGTTTAAAACCGTTCCGTCACACACACCCATAGAGTGTACGCATACAGTCTTGTAGATTAGAGGTGCGGTGCGCATTTAGATTTTCACACTTTCCCTGTGTGATTTAGTCAGTTTATATAATTTAATATAGTTAATATAATATAATATCACACAAAGTGCAGTTTTTCTCCAGATATTAACATGGTAATAAATGTGATTTAATAAATTGATAAATGAAAAGCTTACTTTTAGACACCATATTGCCTGTTTTAACTCTATTTCGCCAACGAAAATAGTTGAAAACTAAGCCATAGCACTTTACTTGCGTCTCTGAGAAACACACGAGGTATTTCCTTACTGAATTATGAATCAGCTTTTTGAACGAATCAGTTGAATCTCAATGACTCACTCATTAACGATGAATTGCTGCCACCTACTGGCGGTTTTAATTTCACATTTAAAGTATCTTTTCATGTTTTAAATCATTTTATATATCAATATTCAATGTTTTATGTTTTAAACAAAACATTATTTATGTCTGCGTAAAAGCATCTAAATGCCATTTCAAATGCAGCTTCTGTGTTTCCTCTCCATTGCAAAGATTTTGTTGATACTTATTTAATTTGATTGGTAACAGCCCTATTGTGTCTTATTATTATAATTAAATTTAATTAAATGTATGAAATTGACACAAAAGATGATGCATGCATATCATTAGGTTTCAAAATACATTTATAAAGGTAAAAAATCTATTGAAACGTATTGGAAAAATGATTTCTGTCACTGAAGAATATCAAAAACTTTAGGAGTCGGCTGTCCTTGGCAGTCCTAAACATGCCAAGTTCCCAGCACAATAACACACTCAGCAAAATATTGTCTATAATTATCGTTATCGATAAAATCCCTGAAAATATAGAGATAATTTTTTGTCAATTTCGCACACCAATTAAGAATATTTTGGTAAATTTAGTCAGCTTTTTCAATGAACCAGAGAGAAACTTTGAGAAGAAGGATAATGGCACGGTCTCCATGCTAGCTACTACACTAATAATAGTAGTAAGGCTTTCCTCTGTGTACTACACATATCCATAGAAAGTACAAGTTTGCCTGTATTATTGGTGTCCCCTTCAAAAATTGCTCTTGAGGAATGTTATGTTAATTGTCCCCCCCAACATTTAGATGAAATTTACACCCCTGATCATACGTTTTCTATCTTTGAAAATTACATATTAATACCTACGTATTAACAATGAGACCAGGCTGGATTTTTAGAAAGTAAAAGCAATAATGAATTTTATAATGTTAGTACTATTTCTATTTTATATTTAAAGATGAACATTTACTGGACTGAAGCAACTTAAGTTTACTTGATTGTCCAGACACACTGAAATACGTGCATCAAATATGATCCATCTGAGGATTTTCTTTTTCTTCTCAATCATCAGTGTATTTCATTGCATTATACATTTCTCCTACAATTACTAGCATTTAAAGACATATTATTGGTTGATGAGTGATAAGTGATATTTATACGCATGTTATGTAGGTCTGTTATAAAGATCTTATTGTTTTACATTACAAGCTATCAGAATTCCATCTTACGTTTTGACCATATAAATAATACCTGTACCAAATTGCATATTTTTGCCTCTGAATAAGATAAAATAAAATCCATATTTTTACTAGGCCACATCATACTATATGAGCCATAAAAGTAAAATAAACAAACAAAAAACAAGTTGCATATGTATTTTTTGTTGAGTGTTAGTTTTTTTGATTTTGTCCAAAGTTTCAATAAACTGTTCCATTTCACAATTGTTTTAATCGAAAATTTGACTATTATTTCATATCTTAGGCTTTACAGGGTTAAGAGTGATGCATTGCTTTTAATCACACTCAAGATTACGAGGCATTTAAAGGCATGTCATTTTCCTTTCTTTTACATGTTAGTATGTCAGTCATTAATGGCCTTCAACATTGATCCTGTGACCTGGAAGTACTTTACAAACAATGCAAACAGCGGCTTTGGCTATAAAGTGATACAGAAAGGTTCAAGGTGAGCTCACCAGTGTTACAGACCACTCAACCGTCGGCCATTTAAGCTGAGGCTGTTGAAAACAAGTACTTTAATAATTACTTTGAATATTTGAATGCAGGAAAGATATGGATATTAACTAATTAAAATCCTTAATAGCTGTAACATTATTCAAAATTATTAATGTTGAAGTTGCTGTTTAGTACATTTAAAATGTATCAACTTTAAAAGTAATTTTAACTACATTAGTAACTGTAATGTACAGTAGGTCATGCTGTAGACATTTGACAACTTCTAAATGTAATTTTTTTTTACAGCTACTGCTGACGGTTCTGGTCCAGTTACAAAATGTTTTTGAAATTTATACAGTTTCATAAGTTTTTGAATTCCACCTAATGCTTTGCCAGTAATTCTAATTTCCCCTTTCTATGATTTTCTGTAATGTAAAAACATTTAGCAAAACTTAACTAAAAATATCTTAAAACTATGCTGATGTCCATTTTTTTTTTTTTTTTTATACGATCAGAGGTTTTTGCATCATACTGAAACAGCACACCCAACCAGGAACACCACAGATGTCTCCTTTTTTAACATGTTCTCTTATTCTCCTGTCTTCTTCCATAGTCTACTTGTGAGTGATCCTTTAATACAACACAGTCTAACTCAAAGAGGACAAATTTATCGTTGTGCTGTCACTGAAGAAAACTGCATTCCACTGCCCATTACCGGTACTTTGTTTGTAATTTATGCTTTCATGTATGTATTAAAATATACTTGTTTTATTATCCGTGATAGTATTTCTTTTAAAAAAAAATCACTTTTTATTCAACAGTCACCAATGAGGCTGTCAACATGTCCCTTGGACTTTCAATGTCTCTAGATCCTCAGTCTTCAAGAGCAGTGGTAAGTGTCATATTTTAAAGGGGTCATGACTTTTAATTTTTTTTTATGTTTATATTTTACCTCTGATTTGAACGCTCTGTTTTAAGGGGCGTGTCTGCCGTGAGACTTCAGTGTAAACGCCCACTCTTATGATTGGCTAACATCTTTGCATATGAAATAAGTATTACATATGGAACTCTCTCAAAATCTTTTACTACGTTTTTACCATTACAGCTGTCGAGATTAACTAATAGTGAAAAGTGTTGATTATAGTATTATATTTACATGAAAGGTTGCAGTGATAAACACTGTAGCCGATGACAGCCGATGTCTGTTGAGCTCATGAATGCAGTGATCTCGTCATTACAGCACGATTTTTGTGCTCTCATGAATTATTTCATTATAACTAACAGTGCAAACACAATAGATTTTTCATTGTGCAGTGTAGATGGTGTCATTGATTATAACGTGAGTTTAAGAGTCCAGAACTCGTGCTGTGGGATTGACAGCCCCAGCGATTAGAAAGGGAGTGTATAATTTAATCACAATTAAAATAACAGATTATTTTCATGCTACTTAGAGAAATCATGTCAAGTTGATCGTTTAGACACTGGCTCGATTTACTGACACATAAACAGCAATAAACGATTTTGAGACAAAGAACATCTGACTGTACATGAAGATCAAGGAAAATTTGATTTCTCAATTCATGACCCCTTAAATCCCTATTTTTGTGAGAATAAAAAATCTTAATAATGCTTAGAGAAACTATATTTTGATATCCTAAAAATGCTATCATATCCTAAAAATATTATACAATAACAATTTGACTGCAGAAGCATGGAAGACAAATGCAAGATTTGGTGCATTTATATATTTGTATAATTTGAATTAATGTTACATTTGAACCTACAATTTGCAGTCAATCTAAAAGATGTCCAAAATAATTGATTAATATTAGATTTGACAAATTTTCATAGTGTAAAGCTTCAAATGTTACACTAAAGTCCAGAATAGAGTGTCATTTTGAAAATAAAATCTTAATTTCTCTCAGGTTTGTGGTCCAACCATACCTAAGACCTGTGATGGTTTAACCACTTACAACGGCATGTGCTTTACAATCAGTCCAGATAATGTTGTGAGCAGATCTGTGCCAACGACTCTGAGAGGTAAATGTATGGCATTCTACCAAATCCAAGCAAGTCTTCTTCATACTGTATATACTGTATTACATGATTATTCAGATTAAATGAATATATGATGCAATTATTCATTTCTCCAACTTCAGAATGCCCAACATCACAAATTGATATTGCTTTTTTAATGGATGGATCTGGAAGTGTAAATGATCTGGATTTTAAAAAGATGAAGGCTTTTGTTATAGAAATGATCAAAAGTTTTGTAGAGCGTGATACACAGGTATGATAATCCATGCATTTATTATGATTTAGCTTGTCCATGATTTTTACCCCCATTTTTCAGCACATCAGGCACTAAATCAATCTATCTATCTATCTATCTATCTATCTATCTATCTATCTATCTATCTATCTATCTATCTATCTATCTATCTATCTATCTATCTATCTATCTTACAGTTTGCCATTGCACAGTTTTCTTCACAATGTGTCATTCATTACGAGTTTCAACAAGTCAAAAACGCCATTGCATGGGAAAATGCAGTGAATAAGATATCTCAACAGGGAGGAGGAACAAACACCGCAACAGCTATAAGACACCTTGTGTGAGACATGACTGCTGATATTTTATTGGAATTCTTTTATCTATGCCATTAAAAGTAATATTACTTCTGACTGAGAGACTTAAAGTGAAGATGAATTTAACAGGATATTTAGTGAGATGTGAGGAGCACATCCTAATTTTAAAAATATAACCACCCACCCCCAAAAAAAGAAAAACAGATAATACAAATGAAAAACTGATAGATGTCTGAGCAATCATGCAAAAAGCACATGATATTAAATGCAGGAATAAATAGATACACATACGGTACTACTACAAGTCTTTTGCTTTTTTATGAGTTTTCATAAGGTTTTACAGCACTTCATAATTTGAACAAGGTTCCAAAGACAAGCAATGAGAACTTAATAAGAAACATGTCCTATACAGTTGCATAATTGTATTGTTGATTAAATATATTGTCATATTTTATTTTATTTTCAATAGGAACAAGCTTTTTGTAAGTAAAGGAGGTGCAAGACCATCAGCCAGTAAAATTTTGGTTGTTATCACGGATGGTAAATCAACTGATTCAAAGTTGACTGAAGCTGTTCAACTAGCACAAGATAAAAATATAATACGATATGCTATTGGGGTAAGACTTGATTTTGCTTCTGCTTAATTAAAAAAGACTTTACTATATTAGTTGTGCAAAAAGGGATTATACTGATTCAGATCTAGATGGCTAGGCAAAATCAACATGCATTCTTTGCTGAAGTGATTTGTCTTGAAAAAGTTTTGTGAGATTTGAAATTTTCGGTGAACAAACACAAGATCTGATCTGGCCATTGTAAAAATGTGCAAAATTGGAAAATTACTTCATCAAAAAAGAGGGTTATTAAAATATTAAAAATCAAAAACCGTTATTGAAATCATTACATTGATGAAGTGTTACAATTATTGAATTTTTCTTAGGTGGGCAATGCTTTTGCTATTGACAAAGCAAAAAGGGAGCTGGCAATCATTGCATCTTTACCCACCAATAACCATGTGTTCAAAGTAAACAATTTCGACGCGCTGGAAAGTATTCGTGAAAAACTCAAAGAGAACATTATTGCCATTGAAGGTATGTTTGCAGAGGGAATGAAAAATGAATGACAGAGAGAATGTTTACATTTTACATTTATCAGCTGTCATGTTAGTACAGTTACTTTGTTCAATGGATTGATTTAAAATAATACATTTATAGTTAACTGTGTTGTTGCTGCTTTTATTTGCTAGGAACCCAAACCTCTGGAGATTCATCTCGAATGGAGTTTGCACAGGACGGGTTTAGTGCAGCATTTACATCAAATGTAATTCTGTGTATTTCACTTATTTGACACCAAACTAATGAAAAAGATTAAATACATGGGTTAGAAATAGTTTTACTGAAATGAATTAGGAGCTGTTGAATTGCTCTTTTTACTGTTCTGTTTAATTCATGTCTTTGCATGCTATCCATGCTTTTCACACTTTACTATAGTCATTTTAGATTTTTACGTTGAAATGTACTTTCAGGTTTATATTTAATTGAACAACAATTTACTTAATGTTGTCATTAAAGGGTTAGTTCACCCAAATAATTTAATATTGTCATTATTTACTCACCCTCAAGTTGTTCCAAAACTGTATTCTTTCTTCTGTTGAACACAAAAGAAGAGATTTTGAAGAATGTCGGTAATAAAAAAGTTAATGGGCCCCATTGACTTCCATGGTATTTTTTTCTATTATGGAAGTCAATGGCTACAGTCAACTGTGTGATTACTGACTTTCTTCAAAATATCTTCTTTTGTGTTCAACAGAAGAAAGAAACTCATACAGTTTTGGGACAACTTTTTGGGTGAACTAACTAAACCTTTAATACAGTAAAGCTGCTTTGAAACCATAAGTATTGTGCAAAGTGCTATAAAAGTAACCTGGAAGTTCTCTTGCATCAGATCAAATCTAGCTGTTTGCATTCATGAATCAAGTTATAATTATTTTTAAAGCATTTGTTGCAAGCATAGATATCCATGACGTTTGCTGTTTTGATGTTTAACTACTCTTCCACCTCGATGAAAAACACACTGTAGATTTTGCATGCTTGTAAACTTATGTGGAAAGATTATTTCTTAAATATTTCTCTTTATTCTTATAATGTAATCTACATTCAGACAGATATGATAATGACCGCAGTGGGAGCTTTCCAGTGGAAGGGTGGATATCAGCTTTACAAACCAAATGATAAATCAGATGTCTTTCAAGCTGGAAGAGAGCATGACAGTTATTTAGGTGAGATCTCTTTTTCGATTGTGTAAGTAAAAAATAAATCAGTCAAAACATCATAATACTTTTTAAGTCAATTTTCTTTACAGGTTATTCCTTGGCAATAGCAACAATGTCCAGAGCAAAGTATGCAGTCATGGGAGCACCAAGACACAAGCATAAGGGACAAGTAACTGTTTCAAGAATTGATGGAAGTGATTTAAAACAACTGGATCCTCCTAAGGTTGTAACACTCAAATTTATGTAAAATATTAGCACATCACAAATTAATGTAAGCGAGTGAAAGTACATGACCTCAGAATAGCTGTATGGTAACTATATTGCTTCTCTTCCTCTTTTCTCAGCCTCAGATTGGCTCATATTTTGGAGCTGAGGTGTGTGTGGTGGATTTGAACAGTGACTCCAGTACAGACCTACTTTTGGTATCGGCACCAACGTACATAGAGTCTGACCGAGAGGGCTTAGTGTTTGTTTACATCGTCACGCGTCGGGTCAGTGTTTTTTTGGAGATTCAATTAAGACTAAAATTTTTAAAGAAAGTTAATCAAGTGAATAAATGCACATTTGTGTCTGTTTAACCCTGTGTCTCCTCTCTCTGTTATTTCTCCATAGGCAAACTTATTTTTTTCGGATACACTGGTGGGCATGGCAGGTCAGAGGGGTCGGTTTGGCTCTTCTCTGGCCAGTCCAGCAGATCTGAATGGTGATGGTTTCATGGATGTGCTGGTTGGAGCTCCTTTAGAGGAGGATGGACAGGGCAGCATCTACATCTTCAATGGGATAGATGGAGGGATCATTTCCAAATACTCACAGGTGAAAAAGACGAGGGTTGGTGGCGGCTTAAAGTGATAGTTCACATAAAAATGAATTCTATCATAATTTATTCAGCCTCGTGGTTCACCTTTCTTGTATTACTTTTCCTTGACACACTTCATTGACTCTAATATATTTGTTATCTGTTTTATTCCCTCTTGAATGAAACAGAGGATTGCTGGATCATCTGTGCGACCAGGTTTGCGGTTCTTTGGGATTTCATTGAGTCAGTCTTCTCTAGACCAGACTCGAGACAACCTTCCTGACATTGCTGTTGGGTCCAAGGGAGCAGTTCTGCTTCTCAGGTCTTTTATAAAGAACTAAAATATATATACAAATACAGTGTATCAGCCATAATCATTCATATGTGTTATATTTGGCTCTTTCAGGTCCAGACCCATCATGCGATTGGAAACCAAAGTAACTTACAACCCAACCAAAATACCAACCAGTGAAACAGACCAGTCAGTGGAAAACACCATGAGAGTGTGTTTCACCATGCGTCCATACAGACACATCATAAGAGGTTTGTCCAAATTTAGCAGTATTCCTTTATGTTGTAGTTAATGTTGAAGTGTTAAAGGAGCATTTCACCCGTGGGAACATTAATTTTTATTGAAAGTGGGTCATATATGTAGTCGAAATGTAACATAATTGTTTTATTTGTTGCCTTCTTGACCGAGGAAAGACAAAAAGTAACTTTAGGGCGCATTTGTATGGAAGACCACAACTCCCACAATGCACTACATTGCACAGCTCCGCAAGCCACTTCCACTAATCCAGAAACTAGGATGGTTCACAACACAAACGTCCGTGCCCTCGTCTGATTCAGAGATTTTGTCCAGGAGAAATTGGCATCGTTGAAATTCTTTGCAGCAGACGGACTCTTATCTCTGTGTCCGTTGGCACACAGTGAGAGCACAGGCAACACCAGTCCGCCCCAGCTCGAGCCAGTCCGGGCTCCTCGTCAGCGACAGGCAGGTCTTCTTGGGGCTCGTAAAGGTAGCCACAGACATCTGATTCGAGCATCAGACTTTCGAAATCCTCTTCTTCCATATCATATTGAGTACCTTCCGCCATTGTCGTAACTTCACACCTGGCTTCACAGCGCCTGTTAGCTTAGCTTCCAGACAAGATGGTGGATATTGCTTTTAGTTTCTGTAAGTGAAGACCCACCCACTGATCTGTAATAGGTCTGTAACGTGAGTGGGTCTTACCCCCTGGAAAAATGAGGAACGAGTGTTTGTAGTCTCAACCCCTCTACAAAGATATGGGACTCCCTGCTTAGAATCACGCAAAATTATGATTTTTACATCATTATAAGCAGGAACTGCAACACTGAAATCCGTATTTCTCCCGTCTCTGGGGAAAATGAGGGAATAATGCACGACCATTAAAAAATATGACTGGGTTTCTAATGATACAAAGCTTAATGCAAATGGGTGAAGTGTTCCTTTAACATTTTCCAATGTGTTTCTCCAATGCCATCAAACTGCAGAGACAACTATAAATAAGGACACTTTCTTTGTCACTGTGGTGTTCTCAAAACCTTTCTCTGAGAATCACAACTAGCCCAACTTAGCAGCTTTGGCTCAACCAATGGCGTGAGTTTGGGGTGGAATTATTTGTTGGACCAACCAATGGCAGCCAGGGGGAGTGTTCTGGAAACCAGTCTGAAAACAGCCTTATTATTTTTTAATTCCATTTGATGTTGCTGGTAGCACAAACTACAGCTTTAAAAGCTTTTTTTTCTCTCTCTCTCTGAGAGAGAATTCATTTAAATTCTGTAAAGTGTACAAACTGTAATGTGCTGTAAGTTTTTTTAATATATTTTTTTATTCCACAGTTTTCAACATTGATAATAATAGGAAATATTTCTTGAGCAGCAAATCAGCATATTAGAATAATTTCTGAAGGATCATGTGACACTGAAGACTGGAGTAATGATGCAGAAAATTCAGCTCTGCATCACAGGAATAAATTACATTTGAACATATATTTAAATATAAAACAATTATTTTAAATTGTTATAATATTTCACAATACTTACTGTATTTTTGAAAATCTTGAATTGAATCTTAAATCTTGAAAATCTTACCACTCTCAAACTTTTGAACGCAAATATATTTATATAAATATGTTAGACATTTATAAATATTCTATCTTTATTTACAGAATCTAAACGTTTGAACTGCAAAAGAATTTCTTCCATGTATTAATTTTTATATATGTATATGTAAGACTGTTTTATGTTCATTATCTAGACCTATCCGCAAATATCAATTACACCATAATGCTGGATGCCAAGCGACAGAAATATCGAGCAAACTTCTCACCCAAAACCCGGTTCCTCAGTAATGTGTTGAATATTAGATTGGGAGCAGAAATTTGCAGAAGTCATCGTTTCTTTATAGATGTAAGTCTGAAACATCACCACTTTTTGACAATTACTTTTTCCTATCTCACTCTTTTGAATACTACAGTAAATCAGTTATTCTGGCTGTAAGACATAATTATTAATGAAATTGAAATGGGAATAATTCAATCTCAACAATGCAACAATGTGGCAATACATACTGAAAATCCTGATTTTAGGGTAAATGAATGTCATTGATCTATTCTTGCCCACTCAGGCTTTCTCAGAAGACGCTCTGAATCCGTTGTCCAATCAGTTAACATTCACATTTGAGGGTCTGCCACTTGCCAGACTGCAAAACATAAAGCCAATACTCCTGCCAACGATAAAGACCACCACAGACCACAGTGTAAGAGATGGCAACCAATGTTTGTTTTAAAGTATTAATCATTCAGATGTAACATTAAAGGAAAAGCTCATCTAAAACTGAAACCTCTGTCATCATTTAGGCCTACTGCATGTCACTTGTATGACCTTCTTTCTTCTGTTGAACACAAAAGTAGATATTTAGAAAAATGTCTTTGCTTGTCCATTCAATGAAAGTTAAAGAGGTTCAGTGTTGTTTTGGGCCTTATTGACTTTAATAAGACAAGTTCAAACATTCTTCAAAATATCTTCTTTTAGGTGAGTAAATGATGACTTACAGAAAGTCATTTTGAATGACACGAGGGTGAATAAATGATGACAGAATTCTCTTTTTTGTTGTTTTTTTGGAGGAACTATCCAACTCAGAATTATTTTTAATTTACTAGGCTCTTTTTCACATCTAAAGATATGAATTGCTAGTGCAATACAGTGATGCAGTTTTATATGATTTGAGAATGTACTGTATATGTAAATATCTCACCTCATTCCACAGCTGGATTTTGAGATAAACTGTGGACATGATGATATTTGTGTTGATGACCTCAGGATGGATTTCAATTTCTCTGGGTGAGCAAATATTTACAATTAGTTTTTCTGTATTAGATTAAAGATCAGCACATGAATACGTGGAAATAGAGTACAAATTGAGGTACAATAATGATAAGTTATGGAATCATCCTTGTTAAACTGTGAGTATCTCTCTTTGGTTTCTGTGATTCAGATCTACAAACATAGAGGTTGGGATAATGCAGGAGCTCAACGTGACAGTGTTTGTAGAGAACAGAGGAGAAAACTCATACAACACTCTCTTCACCCTCAAATACCCCTTTGGACTTTCCTACAGGAGAATCACATCTAAACAGGTGAGACCAGGATGATTTTATTAAAGAGACTCACAATTCATCTACGAATCAAGTACAATTTGACTGAAAGGCAGTTTTTTTAGGCAAGTGGAATGTTTATTGCCATTGAATTTTCTATGCTTTGGTTATTGAATGAATATTTACACATCATTTTCTGTATGAGCAGGGCAGAGTGGAGTGTGTGTCTCTGGATGCTGAGCGAGGAGTTCCACTGGGAGAAACCACCTGCCAGATCAGTAAACCCATCCTAAAGGGAAACACTCAGGTGAGCTCACTTTTTAAATCGTCCTGTGTGTTTTTCTGTTCAAGCACTCATCATTTCCTCTGTGTCCACTTCTAGGCTGTGTTTCATATTGCATACAGCATCAATAAAGAAAGCACCTTTGATGAAAGTGTGACATTCACCGCTAAGATCAACAGGTATTATATAATTTCTGGGGTTTGTTTGAGTTTACTCAAAGTGTACAAGAGCATCACTTAACCATGAGCTGTTAAGTAGTTGCTCACATGAGAATCTGATAACTGAAATGCTCCTACTTACCAAAACCCTCCATTATTTACAGTGGGAATGACGAACACTCTCTAACCAGTGAACTTTCCAGACAGAAAAGCATTGGTGTCAAATTTGCCATTTACATTGCCTTAATAAGGTTAGTGCGCTTGTTTTTTAAAAGTCATTCTCAACTGGGTTTGCTTCAGCACCCAGATTTAACAGTGGCCATAGTTTCCACTTGATGGCCAGTGTAAAATCTGTGGTGCAAAACATATACAGAAATTGCAATTGCTTTTGCTTTAGAAAAATCATTACGTTTTTGTAATGTTTTTTAAATATGTATCTTCTGCTCACAAGGCTGCATTTATTTGATCAAAACAACAGTAAAACAGTAATATTGTGAAATATTATTACAACTTAAAATAACTTTTCTTTATGTGAATACATTTTAAAATGTAATTTAAAATGTAATTTATTCCTGTGATGCAAAGCTGATTTACTGCTCAAGAAACATTGGTGATAATCAGAAATGTTGAAAACAGTTGTGCTGCTTCTGTTTGTACTCTTTAAGAAAAAGAGAAGTGAAAGCAGTGTAAGTCAGCAACTTCACTCAAAAGCCAGACGACATGCAGTGTTGATGAGAAAACCGGAATATTGTTCAAACAGGTCAATCTTATTAGACAACTTAAGGAATGAATGGCTGTCCCATAGTAAAGAGGTCCAAAATGTCTTTATTTGCATTTTATTTGCATGTCCATAAATCTTTTTCTTTTAATTATCCAAATTTAGCATTTATATAAATAACTTTCAGTTCTGAGAACTAAAGACATCATAAATATTTCATAATATTACTCTTTCTTGATCAAATAAATGCAGCCTTGAGCATAAGAGACTTCTTTCAAAAACATTACAAAATCTTAATGATTTCAAACTTTTGACCAGTAGTGTACACACACACATGCACACACGCACACACACACAAGATTTAAATTGCTGTCTGACATATTTTCCCTTTATTTTAATAAGACATGAAGATTCAAGCCTCCACATTAATTTTACTGCACAGAAACCTGATCTTGAAAGACCAGTCAAACAGATACTGAAGGTACTGTAATGACATTCACACACTTCCATGAACATAAAAATGTATGAAATAAACATTATCTGACCGATTTCTTATTCTCTATATCAATGTCTTTTCATGGCAAAAATTTAATTTTAATATCCTTCTCTCTGTCAGGTTGAAAATGACTTTAGAGAATTAAATTTCGAAGTTTTCATCAGAGTACCAGTGCTTTTGGGAGATAAAATCATCTGGACTGACAATAACCTACAGGCATGTATATATGAATGTGCTGAAAAATCCCATCTACTGTAGATTGATTCACATTTATCATATTAAAAAACAACCAAACACTTGTGTATGTGCTTTTAGATTCCAGACTGTGTGAAACAGAGGGATGAACGGCCGCTTTTAACCGATTTTGTGGAAGTAATTAAAAAGGATCGTGTGTTGGTGAGTGTTTGAGTTTCATTCCCTGATCGAACAAAAACAAATCCATGAAATATAATTTCATATTCTTTGTGCATTGACCCCATTGCTCCATCAGAACTGCTCTGTGGCGGTGTGTGCCGTGTTCAGCTGTGACGTCACTCTCACAAAGAATGAAAGGAAACTCTATAATATATTTGGCAATGTGAGCTCTGGATGGATTGAGCAGGTATCTGACTTTTAAAGCAAATTCATATCACAGAACAGACCATATATATTCATAACTGTTTGATCATTTCTTATTTTCATGATCTGTGTCTCTCTCAGATTGGACTCAAGGCTGCAGTTTTTGAGTTGGTCAGTTCAGCGTCTCTGGATTATGACAAGAGCAAATACATTTTCTTTTCCTCTGATTCTCTACACACTGCACCGTCTGCCCAGGTGATTCAGTGATCGTTCATGTCAAGTCTAATGACTGTAAAAAGAGCTCTCAAAACAGTGCTCTGTTTGAGGGAATCTATAACGGCAGTCTACTGTTTATAGTTTATGATTTGTTGATTTATGACTGATTCTTTCTTTTTTTCAGACCACATACTTTTCTCTTTTTGCTTCTTGCAAATATATTGACAATTGCACTTACAACATTCTTTCACACAGATCTACTTCCTGTGCAAATACCACTGAGTCAAAAGTGCTAACACTACTGTTCAAAAGTCTGGGGTCTGAAAGAATATTTTTATGTTTTTGAAAGTCTCTTCTGCTCCCCAAGACTTCATTTAATTGACCAAATATACAGTAAACAGAGTAATATTTTGAAATATTATTAAAATTTTAAAGTAAAGTTTTCTATTTTATTATATTTTAAAATAAAATTAATTCCTGTGACGTCAAAGCTGAATTTTCAGCATCATTACTCCAGTCTTCAGTGTCACATGATCCTTCAGAAATCATTTTTATATGCTGATTTTCTGCTCAAGATTTCTTATTATTATCAGTTGAAAACATTTGTGCCACTGCATATGTTTTTCAGAAATCTTTGACGAATAGAAAGTTTAATAGAACAGCATTTATTTGAATTAGAAATATTTTGTAATATTATAAATGTCTTTCCTGTCAGTTTTGATCAATTTAATGCATCCTTGCTAAATAAAAGTATTAATAACTTAAAAAAGACATCTTACTGATCCCAAACTTTTTAATGGTAGTGCATAGCATTATAAAACGAATTACAACAACAACACAAGAGACAGGGATGTGGATCATACACACACTAAAACCGATGCATTATAACAAAAGAATGTACATAGTAAACAATCATGTCTCTATTGTTGGACATGGAACATCTGTGTCGGAGGAAGGAGGAGGACTTCCTGTTACACTGAGATCACTTCTGACTGCATTTTAAAATTCACTTGTTCACATTTTTCCACTTTGTAGATTAACACTCAAGTGGAGGTGTATGAGGAGGTGAACCTGACCAAAGAGATCATTGGAGGAGTAATAGGAGGACTGCTGCTACTGGCTCTCATCACAGCGGCACTCTATAAAGTATATCACCATCATAACATCAGTTTCAATCGCTGGCACTTTCACCTGTCTACACAATCTATATGTTTAAATGCTTACAGCATGTACAGTTTATTACAGCATATTTTCTCTCTTTACAAGGCTGGGTTCTTCAAAAACCAGTACAAGCAGATGCTGCAGGAGGCGCAGGGCGATGCATGTGGGCTTGAGAATGAAACATGAATTTAACACCTCAGTGTAGCAAAATATTCCGGCTTGATTTAGAACATTTTATGAGAAATGAAAAGTGGACACATTTTTCATTGTAATATATGACATTAATTCATATATAATTTTACTTCATATCACTACTCATCATTATCTTATCAGTGAGCTCAACAATTACAGTATTTTATAGCATGTTTTATCACATTTAATCATTTTCTCATAATAGGGATTAGCACTGGGTATATTTTGTAAATGTTTTATTGCTTTCTGCTTAATATAAAATATATAGTTGATTTTTTGCAAGACTTGCTTTTTATTTGCAGATTATTTCCATAATTTGAATTAAAGAAAAAAGACATTTAATGTTGGTAAGATCATTACACTTATTTTTGTGTCTTTATTTATATGCCCTTCATTTGTGTATGAAATAAAAACATTTGGGTTTGAATATATATATAGTTTAGTTTATTTATATCAGGACAATGTGCAGTTACATTAAAAAGATGGTTGCACCAGATTTAGCACTATGCTAATTTCCATCTGTAGTCCTACACAATTAAAATTACATAACAGAGTTAAAATTACATAACAAAGGCAATTAACATATAAAAATTATATAACAAAGACGGTTAATACAATATAAAAAGGCAGTTTACAAAGAAGGTACAATATACAAATATAAAGTGCAAATTACCAATTTGTGTGCAAAATTAGCTAGTTGCAATGTTCTAAAGTGCTAAATATATGGAGTGCAACAGTTTTTTTCTGTTTTTTTCTTTTCTTATAACACACAAAACACAATACAGTGTAAAAGCCATCAAATGGTACCCACGTCGGTATCATCTGATGGCCAGATACCCGTCTGGTGTTTTTAGTGTGAGCAGGACTGGTGGTCTAAAAGCCATCTTTGACTGCCCGTGAGAAGCTGTGAAAATCTGCATTGTTCTTTAGATTGTCTGGAAGCCCATTCCATTCTTTGATGGCTTTATAGGAAAAGGCTGATTGAGAGAAGGCAGACTTTCTTTTGGGAACATTGCAATCACCCCTGGATACAGACCTCAACTGTTTGTTAGTTCAGAGCGTAGCTGTACATATGTTTTTAAAGGGGGTGGGGCAGCATCATTAAGGATTTTGTGAACCAAACGGATATCAGAATACCTGATCAGGTTGTCAAAGCTTAGTATACTGTACTTTTCAAGTTTATTGCAGTGGTGGTACCGCCGAGGCTTTTTATCGAGGATTTTCATGGCCTGATTATGTAATGATCTAAGGGGGTTTAAAACGAATTGTTTGGCTTGAGACCATGATGACATACAGTACAATATATGCAATATAATCATTGCCTGGAAAAATATGATTTTGCTGCTTCCAATGATAAAGAGCTTCTGATGTGCTGGAAGTTAGCGATGTTAAATTTCAAAACACGGCATACCCTTTTAACATGGTTTTTAAAATTTAGTACAGGGTCCAAGATCACACCTAGGTATTTAACTTCTTCCACATTTTTGATCATGTAACTATCCACATAGATATTTGGGAGAGCATTTTGAATTCTTTTGTTTGAAAAATACATTGTGACCGTTTTCTCTGTATTCAGTGCAAGGCAGGACTTGTTCATCCACACTGTAAAAAAAGATTTTTTGGTGAAGTAAATACTACTGAAAAAAAACAATGTAATTTACATGAAAAAGTTAGTTCAGGCAAGAATAATTCCATATCAGCACTTAATTCAAGCGAGTAGAAATGAAAGCGTAAATATCAACTCAATAAAATTAGGTAAAAATTACTCAACTTTTCTGATACTGGGGTTCCCATCATGCTCTGGACCTTGAATAATTAATGAGGTTCATTTTTCACTGGTTTCCAGCTGTATTTACACTGTTTTATCATTGCTTTTGTTGTCAGGATTAGTAACTTGCCATTTTGTGACATTTTGAGTAAATTTTCTGCTCAAAATGACACATTCAAACACAAAAACGATCCATCAAATGTTACCGTCATTGTGTATTGTCTACCAAGTATTGAGGTCTTTGCATTCACGTGAAGCTTAACATCTGACATATAGTATAAATTACTTAGATAATCTAAGTAAAACACATACTATAAATGACTGGTATAATTCAATATTATTGTTTGAGTGAAATGTAATGCAAAGGAAATTTAAACTAAATCGATAATAATCAACCTTTTACTAGACAAGTTAAAATGACTTATTTTCTTTGTTACTTTCACTTAACTAGGTTAAGTAAAGTTTACTTAATTCCATATTCCAAGTAAATTTTACTTAAAGATTTCTAATTAAGGCTACTGATAAATATGTTTAGCTTTTTACTTGGCAAATCTTTGTAAATTTACTAGCATTTTCTGAGTGGAAAAAGTTGCCTAGCTTTTTTCAAGTAAATCCTACTCCAAATTTTTTTCAGTGCACTCTGTTGCTTTGTTCATTGCCACAGATAGTTTAGCAGCGACAGAATTGACATTGGAACCGTGAGTATATAAAACCGTGTCATCAGCGTACATCAAGACCAGGTGGGTCATTGATGTACAAACTGAAGAGCAATGGCCCCAGAATAGACCCCTGGGGTACCCCTGTAGTACAGGATCTGAACGGTGAAGTTTTATCATTTATTCTTACGCACTGGTAACGGTCTGCTAGGTATGATTGAAGCCAACTAATAGTGTTTGCGGCGAGATTGAAATTCCACAGTTTTGTCAGCTGCACGGAGTGGTTAACGGTGTCGAATGCCTTACGTAGATCCAGAAAAACGGCCCCAACCACCCCTCCCTTCTCCAGACTGGATTTGATCACCTCGAGGAAATAACAACAAGCTGTGTCGGTGGAGTGTTTGGATCGGAAGCCAAATTGCATGGGGTGTGACATATTTCCATTGTCGAGGTGCTCAATCAGCTGTTCGGCGACAATTTTTTCAAGAACTTTAGAAACTGCAGGGAGTATACTAATGGGTCTATAATTCTTAATGTCCTTTGTGTTTCCTGATTTAAAAATGGGTGTAACAATTGCAGTCTTACAGGACGAAGGGAATACACACTCTCTAAACGATTGATTCATTATGTGCGCAATTGGTTCTGCAAAGTCCTCTTTATATTTTTTTTATAACAGCGAATCAAGTCCCCATGAGTCCTTTGCTCTCGAATTAGAGAGTGATGTAATAACTTTGTTGACCTTGCCTTCATTTACACATTCAAAGTCCAGTACTTCCACCAGAGTGGGTTGTGGTCCTCCTGTGGGACCAGCGGCCGTGGCCCCAACAATGGCTGCAGATGCATACATATATATATAAATAAAGTCTAGGTAACGACTGTAGCCCTGGTTCCCTGAGATGGGGAAAGAGACTTGTATTGACGCTATGTGGAACGGCATCAGCGTGTTTTGTCTAAAGGAGACTCGCAGGAAAGCCAGAGGTATGGCAACGAGACGCAGGGAACCAGGGTTACAGTCACAACCTTTGGATATCAAAACGAGACATTTTTAGAGCTTGATCAAATAAATGCCTTGCTTATAATGAGTATGTTTAAAGCTTTGAAACTTGCAGGACGTTTTAATGTTACAAAGTCATCTTGTATGGCAAAAGATCATGGCAAATTTGATTTATCATGTTATAACCCCTTTAAAATGTTTCTACAGTACCTTAATTCTGCTCAGGTGTACCGTTGCTGTCACTGAACATTTGGGTCAAAGAGTCTCAAGTCTTATAGAAGTGTATAATAGTTATAGGCTATACATAAATGCTCTTTTAAAAAAGTTGCTGCAGTAAATTACTTAACTAAAAAGCAATATAAAGCAATATAAAAACAAATGTTGTCATAACTTATTGATCCCATTTAAAATACATAAATCACTTACAACTTTGAAAATCTGTGCTGGGAAAAAAACAGTTCCCGGACACAAAATGTTTTATGAAAAACAAAAAAAATGGATCATATGGTTGCGTATGGCTCATATTTCCTTGTAACTAAGATGGGGAACCTTCAGTAAACTTTGTGCTGCTCCTGGCAGTGGAAACTTCAGAAGAACTTGAACAAGATATCAACATTAGCGAAGAGGTGGCCAAAGCATGTTTTAACAAAGTGCCTAGTCATGCTAGTTACTGCAACTGTTACAATCTGACAGAGTAACCAGTTTCATATAGGGCTATAGCTATAAAAGTAATTTGAGCCAATGGGATCGCTTGGGGTCAAAACAGAGAACATGACACACACACATATCCCGGAAATCCTGTCAGATGGCAACTTTGAAACTTCTGAAGTGTTTCCCATTTTGTGTGGCTTATGCGTCAGACATTCAGCCAGCGGTCTGTGGGTGTGAAGCCTGACACTAGGGGAAACAAGATTTTACCAACAAAACCTTTTTTTCCTCATCTCTTTTTAAAACATTGCTGGTTAAAAATAAATGACAAATAATTTTCCGCATATCAGAAATGTTATTTTGTGGCAAAAACACATTTAGTTTGAGATGGTTTGAAATTCCTTTACCCGAAATAACATTATTATATAATACGTTTTTACTAAGATTATAATACATTTCTTAGTTTTAATCCAACGGACGCATGTGTTCTGAGTGTGCTTGTGCACATCAGCAATACAGACATAAACATTGAATTTATGCATAATATTCCATTAATCAGATTATTAATTCTATTAATCTTTTACCATTCTGTTATCTGTGTTTTTTTGGACACAATGACTGTATTGTAAATGTACTATAATGTGTACGAGTATGAGCCCAGTATCGGCCCGATACCAATACTATTAGCTGGGGATCGGTGCATCCCTAGAAAATATAAAACACTTTTTTACTTTATTATTTTAATTGAGGTCATCATTTTGAAACATTCAATAATAAACCATTTCCCCCTGTCCCTGTCCCTCTGATTGAAAAGCTTGGTTTTGTTGCTAATTCTAAGTTGTCAGTAAACACCCACTGTCATGTTTGTTAAAAAAAAAAAAAAAAAAAAACTCCCTAGTGGAATATAGAAATGTTTTGAAAACTCCCTGGTGAATAATAGCAACCAGTCACCTTCAACCGTATGTTTGGCAAGAGTCTGATTCTGAATCATTCCAACAACCACCAAGAATACAGAAGCCTGTATAAAAATAACTCTATAACAGACCAAAGTTAGCACACTCTCAAACACCCACCTAAGCCATAAATATCCCAGTCATCTGCAGATGACACACTACTCTCTTTATCGCCTGATTACAATTCCTACAAAATCATGTTATGATAAATGCTGCTTGAACTATGTTATAAATGACCATTAATGTCTGTATTAGCTTATATACCAGCATAGCATACAGACACACGATTAGCCTGAAAGCTTAGTTTATGCATTTGCACCTGTCCTGCATGTATTCATCTGTAATGTAATTACGTGTCAAATTAAGTGTTAAATGTCCAAATATATCAGTTATAAAAAGAATGTAATGATGTTCAACTATTTACTTAATAGGCTATTATTAGTTAATTAACTGTTTATCAAGTAAAAGAAACATTCAATTTGTTTTATTATGCATTATAGTAACATATACATTTTAAATTAACATAGTTCGTATGTACTTTGTATAATCATTAACTGATAGTTCATAGAGACTCGATTTTGAGGGTGGACCCGATTTGTCATGGCACTGGTTTGTTGTTGTAGGGACATCAACGTTATATTTTCACACAGCCCAATATCTTCTAAAACATACTGGCATTCTAAATTTGACTGCATTGACTGGAAATATGCATGGTTGCAGCCTAAAAAATATTGCATAACAAATAAGGAAGTAGGGGAGACCGGGGACATTGCAACATGGGGATGGTTGCAACATGTCATTTTTCTCCAATCAGAAACAAGCTAGAGTGATGACACTCATACTGCACATGCACAGTTAGACCCTCCCCCCACCAAGAAGACAGTAGACATATTCAACATCTGTTGCTGCATTTATTGAACAAAACTTGTTTTGGAGGTATGAAAGTAATTTTTTTCATGAGATATATTTTTGTCATACTGTCCTGAAATTTTGTATGAATTAATCAAAACTTACTTAGTTTGAATTATTGTTTTGTTGACTTCTAAGTGACATGGTTAGCATGTGTCAAAGTCAGTGTGTCTAGCAGGCGTATGATGTTCAGTCGTGGCTGATAGGGTCGGGGACGGTTGCAACATGTTATAAATTGCATGTTTAATAAAAGTTTGTTGCATTGCAAATTGTTAAATTCTTCCTGTCTGACACTGAAATATGGAGAGATTGAATAGCATCTGTAACACCTGCACACTGAATCTATGTAGGCCTATGTTCTACACATGAACAAACAAAACTCAATAACTGTTATTTGATAAATATGACTAAATAAATAAATAATAGGCTACAATAATATTATTGAAATAAATAATACTATAATATTATAGTAGGCCTAAAACAGTTAATATTTTCAGAATTCTTTGCTCATTGAGACAAAAAGCTTAAGTTAATTTAAGATATTAAGGTTATAAAGAAAGTTAAGGTATTTTTAACATATTGCAGCCGTCAGTTGCAACATCTGACTTCTTCCATTCAAATAAATACTGTGAACGATATATATATATATATATATAATCATCTTTAAATGGTATGGGTAATTAGCAGACAGATGCAAGTTTAATATATACAAATTTGGTTGGTCTAGTCCAAATAGTCTCTGAGTAATTGAGAGAAATGCAAAAACTGTTGCAACTGTCCCCGGTCTCCCCTACATTTTAAAATACTTCTATTTTATAAAATCTGTTAAAACTCTTTTTCTTAGGTTTCGTACTGATGTAGATGTTAAATGATTTCTGTGGGACAGAAAGACAATGTTGTCCACTTATTTTTTAATTGCTTTTATAGCTAAATGATTTGGATAGATTTGGAATGTTTTCTTTGTAAATGCTTAGACATGAAAGTTGACTTCTGAAAAAGATTTTGTTTTTATTTTAATAGACAAAGATTACCACCAAATGTGGCCTTTATTGTTAATCTTTGTTTGATTATGGGGAAATACTACATACATAAACAAAAATGGGCTAAAGGAAACCCCAACTTTTTGTTATTTCAGATACATATGAAAAATTATATTGAGTGCAATAGGTCTCTATGTAAAGCTTTTATGCTATTTATATGATGATATATCATACCTGTTCCTTTTTCTTTCTTTTTACTTGTATTATTATTTTATATAGGCTATTATACTGTATATTTTCTTTTCCTATTTATTGTAGTCTATTTTTGTTCAATATTTGATTGTCATGTTTATTATTTGCAATGTGACTAGCATTTAATAAAAAATAAAAACAAAATAAAAGAAACCACTTTTGTTTTCCACGCCCCTAAACATGATGCTGAACAAAACAAAGTGTGACTTGTCGCTTTACATGTTAGTCAGACGTCATCTTGCGGCAGACCCTGGTTATAGCAGTGATGGAGTCCTATCCTTCTGTCGTCAGTCTGATGTGTGAGATTATCACTAGTGTGGCAGTTCCTCTTTAGTCACATGCATCAATCTATTTCCATTCGATTTATTTCTCATTCCCACCCAAGACTCCACAAGTAGCGGTTCCTGTTGTTCACTGTTTGTATGCAGAAATGGACTGGAATTTTCGATTCCTCTCATGTTTGCTTTGTGGTAAGATCAAGTTTTTTCTGTAATTAAACCTGTGGAATAAGCTATACTGAAATGACTTTGCCTTATGATAGAATAATTAAACGAGAGACAAAAACTCCTCAATTATATGCAACATACTTGCTGTAAACTTTGGATTATATGTGGTATTTTGCTTGATTAAACTTGATAACGTCAAATATAGGCATTATTACAAATATTTTTTTCTGATCTGTTGATACAATGCTGTATATCTATTTAACTCTAAAAAGCCTACTGTATCATATTTGATACACACATTTCTATGGACTCTAAACGATCAAAACTTTGCTGAAAAAACTGCCATCTGAATGGCCTGTAGTTCAGACTTTTTCAGTAAGTAAAAGACCTTTTATTATATTTGTAAAAATCTCCACCTTCAGGTTGTTGCACATGTGTCTCTTCACTGATTTTTAGAAAGTTAAAGCAATAATGCATTTTATATTGTTAGTACTATTTCTATTTTATATTTAAAGATGAACATTTACTGGACTAAAGCAACTTAAGTTTACTTGATTGTCCAGACACACTGAAATGTGTGCATCAAATATGATCCATCTGAGGAATTTTTTACATTTTTTTTATCTCAATCATCAGTGTATTTCATTGCATTATACATTTCTCCTACAATTACTAGCATTTAAAGACATATTATTGGTTGATGAGTGATAAGTGATATTTATACGCATGTTATGTAGGTCTGTTATAAAGATCTTATTGTTTTACATTACAAGCTATCAGAATTCCATCTTACGTTTTGACCATATAAATAATACCTGTACCAAATTGCATATTTTTGCCTCTGAATAAGATAAAATAAAATCCATATTTTTACTAGGCCACATCATACTATATGAGCCATAAAAGTAAAATAAACAAACAAAAAACAAGTTGCATATGTATTTTTTGTTGAGTGTTAGTTTTTTTGATTTTGTCCAAAGTTTCAATAAACTCTTCCATTTCACAATTTTTTTAATCGAAAATTTGACTATTATTTCATATTATCTTAGGCTTTACAGGGTTAAGAGTGATGCATTGCTTTTAATCACACTCAAGATTACGAGGCATTTAAAGGCATGTCATTTTCCTTTCTTTTACATGTTAGTATGTCAGTCATTAATGGCCTTCAACATTGATCCTGTGACCTGGAAGTACTTTACAAACAATGCAAACAGCGGCTTTGGCTATAAAGTGATACAGAAAGGTTCAAGGTGAGCTCACCAGTGTTACAGACCACTCAACCGTCGGCCATTTAAGCTGAGGCTGTTGAAAACAAGTACTTTAATAATTACTTTGAATATTTGAATGCAGGACAGATATGGATATTAACTAATTAAAAGCCTTAATAGCTGTAACATTATTCAAAATTATTAATGTTGAAGTTTAGTACATTTAAAATGTATCAACTTTAAAAGTTTTTTTTTAACTACATTGTACAGTAGGTCATGCTGTAGACATTTGACAACTTCTAAATTATTTTAATTTTTTTTACAGCTACTGCTGACGGTTCTGGTCCAGTTAAAAAATGTTTTTGAAATTTTATACAGTTTCATAAGTTTTTGAATTCCACCTAATGCTTTGCCAGCAATTCTAATTTCCCCTTTTTATGATTTTCTGTAATGTAAAAACATTTTGCAACACTTAACTAAAAATAACTTAAAACTATGCTGATGTCCATATTTTTTTTATTTTACACGATCAGAGGTTTTTGCATCATACTGAAACCGCACACCCAACCAGGAGCACCACAGATGTCTCCTGTTTTAACATGTTCTCTTATTCTCCTGTCTTCTTCCATAGTCTACTTGTGAGTGATCCTTTAATACAACACAGTCTAACTCAAAGAGGACGAATATATCGTTGTGCTGTCACTGAAGAAAACTGCATTCCACTGCCCATTACCGGTACTTTGTTTGTAATTTATGCTTTCATGTATTTATTAAAATATACTTGTTTTATTATCCGTGATAGTATTTTTTTTTTTTTTAAATCACTTTTTATTCAACAGTCACCAATGAGGCTGTCAACATGTCCCTTGGACTTTCAATGTCTCTAGATCCTCAGTCTTCAAGAGCAGTGGTAAGTGTCATATTTTAAAAGGGTCATGAACCTTTCTTTTATTATTTTATGTTTCCTGAGGTGCACTTATAGTTATAATGTTGGTTTGATTTTTACATCAAAAATTGTCATAATTTAGAAATAAAAGGCCATTCTCTACCCTGATTTTACCTCTGATTTGAACGCTCTGTTTTAAGGGGCGTGTCTGCCGTGAGACTTCAGTGTAAACGCCCACTGTTATGATTGGCTAACATCTTTGCATATGAAATAAGTATTACATATGAAACTCTATCAAAATCTTTTACTACGTTTTTACCATTACAGCTGTCGAGATGAACTAATAGTGAAAAGTGTTGATTATAGTATTATATTCACATGAAAGGTTGCAGTGATAAACACTGTAGCCGATGACAGCCGATGTCTGTTGAGCTCATCATGAATGCAGTGATCTCGTCATTACAGCACGATTTTTGTGCTCTCACAAATTATTTAATTATAACTAACAGTGCAAACACGATAGATTTTTCATTGTGCAGTGTAGATGGTGTCATTGATTATAACGTGAGTTTAAGAGTCCAGAACTCGTGCTGTGTGATTGACAGCCCCAGCGATTAGAAAGGGAGTGTATAATTTAATCACAATTAAAATAACAGATTATTTTCATGCTACTTAGAGAAACCATGTTAAGTTGATCGTTTAGACACTGGCTCGATTTACTGACACATAAACAGCAATAAACGATTTTGAGACAAAGAACATCTGACTGTACATGAAGATCAAGGAAAATTTGATTTCTCAATTCATGACCCCTTAAATCCCTATTTTTGTGAGAATAAAAAATCTTAATAATGCTTAGAGAAACTATATTTTGATATCCTAAAAATGCTATCATATCCTAAAAATATTATACAATAACAATTTGACTGCAGAAGCATGGAAGACAAATGCAAGATTTGGTGCATTTATATATTTGTATAATTTGAATTAATGTTACATTTGAACCTACAATTTGCAGTCAATCTAAAAGATGTCCAAAATAATTGATTAATATTAGATTTGACAAATTTTCATAGTGTAAAGCTTCAAATGTTACACTAAAGTCCAGAATAGAGTGTCATTTTGAAAATAAAATCTTAATTTCTCTCAGGTTTGTGGTCCAACCATACCTAAGACCTGTGATGGTTTAACCACTTACAACGGCATGTGCTTTAAAATCAGTTCAGATAATGTTGTGAGCAGATCTGTGCCAACGACTCTGAGAGGTAAATGTATGGCATTCTACCAAATCCAAGCAAGTCTTCTTCATACTGTATATACTGTATTACATGATTATTCAATTAAATAAATATATGATGCAATTATTCATTTCTCCAACTTCAGAATGCCCATCACAAATTGATATTGCTTTTTTAATGGATGGATCTGGAAGTGTAAATGATCTGGATTTTAAAAAGATGAAGGCTTTTGTTATAGAAATGATCAAAAGTTTTGTAGACCGTGATACACAGGTATGATAATCCATGCATTTATTATGATTTAGCTTGTCCATGATTTTTACCCCCATTTTTCAGCACATCAGGCACTAAATCTATCTATCTATCTATCTATCTATCTATCTATCTATCTATCTATCTATCTATCTATCTATCTATCTTACAGTTTGCCATTGCACAGTTTTCTTCACAATGTGACATTCATTACGAGTTTCAACAAGTCAAAGATGCCATTGCATGGGAAAATGCAGTGAATAAGATATCTCAAAAGAAAGGAGGAACAAACACCGCAACAGCTATAAGACACCTTGTGTGAGACATAACTGCTGATATTTTATTGGAATTCTTTTATCTATGCCATTAAAAGTAATATTACTTCTGACTGAAAGACTTAAAGTGAAGATGAATTTAACAGGATATTTAGTGAGATGTGAGGAGCACATCCTAATTTTAAAAATATAACCACCCACCCCCAAAAAAAGAAAAACGGATAATACAAATGAAAAACTGATAGATGTCTGAGCAATCATGCAAAAAGCACATGATATTAAATGCAGGAATAAATAGATACACATACGGTACTACTACAAGTCTTTTTCTTTTTATGAGTTTTCATAAGGTTTTACAGCACTTCATTATTTGAACAAGGTTCCAAAGACAAGCAATGAGAACTTAATAAGAAACATGTCCTATACAGTTGCATAATTGTATTGTTGATTAAATATATTGTCATATTTTATTTTATTTTCAATAGGAACAAGCTTTTTGTAAGTAAAGGAGGTGCAAGACCATCAGCCAGTAAAATTTTGGTTGTTATCACGGATGGTGAATCAACTGATTCAAAGTTGACTGAAGCTGTTCAACTAGCACAAGCTAAAAATATAATACGATATGCTATTGGGGTAAGACTTGATTTTGCTTCTGCTTAATTAAAAAAGACTTTACTATATTAGTTGTGCAAAAAGTGTTTATACTGATTCAGATCTAGATGGCTAGGCAAAATCAACATGCATTCTTTGCTGATGTGATTTGTCTTGAAAAAGTTTTGTGAGATTTGAAATTTTCGGTGAACAAACACAAGATCTGATCTGGCCATTGTAAAAATGTGCAAAATTGGAAAATTACTTCATCAAAAAAGAGGGTTATTAAAATATTAAAAATCAAAAACCGTTATTGAAATCATTACATTGATGAAGTGTTACAATTATTGAATTTTTCTTAGGTGGGCAATGCTTTTGCTATTGACAAAGCAAAAAGGGAGCTGGCAATCATTGCATCTTTACCCACCAATAACCATGTGTTCAAAGTAAACAATTTCGACGCGCTGGAAAGTATTCGTGAAAAACTCAAAGAGAACATTATTGCCATTGAAGGTATGTTTGCAGAGGGAATGAAAAATGAATGACAGAGAGAATGTTTACATTTTACATTTATCAGCTGTCATGTTAGTACAGTTACTTTGTTCAATGGATTGATTTAAAATAATACATTTATAGTTAACTGTGTTGTTGCTGCTTTTATTTGCTAGGAACCCAAACCTCTGGAGATTCATCTCGAATGGAGTTTGCACAGGACGGGTTTAGTGCAGCATTTACATCAAATGTAATTCTGTGTATTTCACTTATTTGACACCAAACTAATGAAAAAGATTAAATACATGGGTTAGAAATAGTTTTACTGAAATGAATTAGGAGCCGTTGAATTGCTCTTTTTACTGTTCTGTTTAATTCATGTCTTTACATGCTATCCATGCTTTTCACACTTTACTATAGTCATTTTAGATTTTTACGTTGAAATGTACTTTCAGGTTTATATTTAATTGAACAACAATTTACTTAATGTTGTCATTAAAGGGTTAGTTCACCCAAATAATTTAATATTGTCATTATTTACTCACCCTCAAGTTGTTCCAAAACTGTATTCTTTCTTCTGTTGAACACAAAAGAAGAGATTTTGAAGAATGTCGGTAATAAAAAAGTTAATGGGCCCCATTGACTTCCATGGTATTTTTTTCTATTATGGAAGTCAATGGCTACAGTCAACTGTGTGATTACTGACTTTCTTCAAAATATCTTCTTTTGTGTTCAACAGAAGAAAGAAACTCATACAGTTTTGGGACAACTTTTTGGGTGAACTAACTAAACCTTTAATACAGTACAATGTTACATCAGGTCAAATTAACTGCTAGAGTTGTAATGTGCTATTTGTAAAGCTGCTTTGAAACCATAAGTATTGTGCAAAGTGCTATAAAAGTAACCTGGAAGTTCTCTTGCATCAGATCAAATCTAGCTGTTTGCATTCATGAATCAAGTTATAATTATTTTTAAAGCATTTGTTGCAAGCATAGATATCCATGACGTTTGCTGTTTTGATGTTTAACTACTCTTCCACCTCGATGAAAAACACACTGTAGATTTTGCATGCTTGTAAACTTATGTGGAAAGATTATTTCTTAAATATTTCTCTTTATTCTTATAATGTAATCTACATTCAGACAGATATGATAATGACCGCAGTGGGAGCTTTCCAGTGGAAGGGTGGATATCAGCTTTACAAACCAAATGATAAATCAGATGTCTTTCAAGCTGGAAGAGAGCATGACAGTTATTTAGGTGAGATCTCTTTTTCGATTGTGTAAATCAAAAATAAATCAGTCAAAACATCATAATACTTTTTAAGTAATTTTCTTCACAGGTTATTCCTTGGCAATAGCAACAATGTCCAGAGCAAAGTATGCAGTCATGGGAGCACCAAGACACAAGCATAAGGGACAAGTAACTGTTTCAAGAATTGATGGAAGTGATTTAAAACAACTGGATCCTCCTAAGGTTGTAACACTCAAATTTATGTAAAATATTAGCACATCACAAATTAATGTAAGCGAGTGAAAGTACATGACCTCAGAATAGCTCTATGGTAACTATATTGCTTCTCTTCCTCTTTTCTCAGCCTCAGATTGGCTCATATTTTGGAGCTGAGGTGTGTGTGGTGGATTTGAACAGTGACTCCATTACAGACCTACTTTTGGTATCGGCACCAACGTACATAGAGTCTGACCGAGAGGGCTTAGTGTTTGTTTACATCGTCACGCGTCGGGTCAGTGTTTTTTTGGAGATTCAATGAAGACTAACATTTTTAAAGAAAGTTAATCAAGTGAATAAATGCACATTTGTGTCTGTTTAACCCTGTGTCTCCTCTCTCTGTTATTTCTCCATAGGCAAACTTAATTTTTTCGGATACACTGGTGGGCATGGCAGGTCAGAGGGGTCGGTTTGGCTCTTCTCTGGCCAGTCCAGCAGATCTGAATGGTGATGGTTTCATGGATGTACTGGTTGGAGCTCCTTTAGAGGAGGATGGACAGGGCAGCATCTACATCTTCAATGGGATAGATGGAGGGATCATTTCCAAATACTCACAGGTGAAAAAGACGAGGGTTGGTGGCGGCTTAAAGTGATAGTTCACATAAAAATGAATTCTATCATAATTTATTCAGCCTCGTGGTTCACCTTTCTTGTATTACTTTTCCTTGACTCACTTCATTGACTCTAATATATTTGTTATCTGTTTTATTCCCTCTTGAATGAAACAGAGGATTGCTGGATCATCTGTGCGACCAGGTTTGCGGTTCTTTGGGATTTCATTGAGTCAGTCTTCTCTAGACCAGACTCGAGACAACCTTCCTGACATTGCTGTTGGGTCCAAGGGAGCAGTTCTGCTTCTCAGGTCTTTTATAAAGAACTAAAATATATATACAAATACAGTGTATCAGCCATAATCATTCATATGTGTTATATTTGGCTCTTTCAGGTCCAGACCCATCATGCGATTGGAAACCAAAGTAACTTACAACCCAACCAAAATACCAACCAGTGAAACAGACCAGTCAGTGGAAAACACCATGAGAGTGTGTTTCACCATGCGTCCATACAGACACATCATAAGAGGTTTGTCCAAATTTAGCAGTATTCCTTTATGTTGTAGTTAATGTTGAAGTGTTAAAGGAGCATTTCACCCGTGGGAACATTCCTTTTTATTGAAAGTGGGTCATATATGTAGTCGAAATGTAACATAATTGTTTTATTTGTTGCCTTCTTGACCGAGGAAAGACAAAAAGTAACTTTAGGGCGCATTTGTATGGAAGACCACAACTCCCACAATGCACCACATTGCACAGCTCCGCAAGCCACTCCCACTAATCCAGAAACTAGGATGGTTCACAACACAAACGTCCGTGCCCTCGTCTGATTCAGAGATTTTGTCCAGGAGAAATTGGCATCGTTGAAATTCTTTGCAGCAGACGGACTCTTATCTCTGTGTCCGTTGGCACACAGTGAGAGCACAGGCACCACCAGTCCGCCCCAGCTCGAGCCAGTCCGGGCTACTCGTCAGCGACAGGCAGGTCTTCTTGGGGCTCGTAAAGGTGGCCACAGACATCTGATTCGAGCATCAGACTTTCGAAATCCTCTTCTTCCATATCATATTGAGTACCTTCCGCCATTGTCGTTACTTCACACCTGGCTTTACAGCGCCTGTTAGCTTAGCTTCCAGACAAGATGGTGGATATTGCTTTTAGTTTCTGTAAGTGAAGACCCACCCACTGATCTGTAATAGGTCTGTAACGTGAGTGGGTCTTACCCCCTGGAAAAATGAGGAACGAGTGTTTGTAGTCTCAACCCCTCTACAAAGATAGGGGACTTCCTGCTTAGAATCACGCAAAATTATGATTTTTACATCATTATAAGCAGGAACTGCAACACTGAAATCCGTATTTCTCCCGTCTCTGGGGAAAATTAGGGAATAATGCACGACCATTAAAAAATATGACTGGGTTTCTAATGATACAAAGCTTAATGCAAATGGGTGAAGTGTTCCTTTAACATTTTCCAATGTGTTTCTCCAATGCCATCATTCTGCAGAGACAACTATAAATAAGGACACTTTCTTTGTCACTGTGGTGTTCTCAAAACCTTTCTCTGAGAATCACAACTAGCCCAACTCAGAAGCTTTGGCTCAACCAATGGCGTGAGTTTGGGGTGGAATTATTTGTTGGACCAACCAATGGCAGCCAGGGGGAGTGTTCTGGAAACCAGTCTGAAAACAGCCTTATTATTTTTTAATTCCATTTGATGTTGCTGGTAGCACAAACTACAGCTTTAAAAGCTTTTTTTTCTCTCTCTCTCTGAGAGAGAATTCATTTAAATTCTGTAAAGTGTACAAACTGTAATGTGCTGTAAGTTTTTTTAATATATTTTTTTATTCCACATAGAAAAAGTATTCAACATTGATAATAATAGGAAATATTTCTTGAGCAGCAAATCAGCATATTAGAATAATTTCTGAAGGATCATGTGACACTGAAGACTGGAGTAATGATGCAGAAAATTCAGCTCTGCATCACAGGAATAAATTACATTTGAACATATATTTAAATATAAAACAATTATTTTAAATTGTTATAATATTTCACAATACTTACTGTATTTTTGAAAATCTTGAATTGAATCTTAAATCTTGAAAATCTTACCACTCTCAAACTTTTGAACGCAAATATATTTATATAAATATGTTAGACATTTATAAATATTCTATCTTTGATTTACAGAATCTAAACGTTTGAACTGCAAAAGAATTTCTTCCATGTATTAATTTTTATATATGTATATGTAAGACTGTTTTATGTTCATTATCTAGACCTATCCGCAAATATCAATTACACCATAATGCTGGATGCCAAGCGACAGAAATATCGAGCAAACTTCTCACCCAAAACCCGGTTCCTCAGTAATGTGTTGAATATTAGATTGGAAGCAGAAACTTGCAGAAGTCATCGTTTCTTTATAGATGTAAGTCTGAAACATCACCACTTTTTGACAATTACTTTTTCCTATCTCACTCTTTTGAATACTACTGTAAATCAGTTATTCTGGCTGTAAGACATAACAATTATGAATGAAATTGAAATGGGAATAATTCAATCTCAACAATGCAACAATGTGGCAATACATACTGAAAATCCAGATTTTATGGTAAATGAATGTCATTGATCTATTCTTGCCCACTCAGGCTTTCTCAGAAGACGCTCTGAATCCGTTGTCCAATCAGTTAACATTCACATTTGAGGGTCTGCCTCTTGCCAGACTGCAAAACATAAAGCCAATACTCCTGCCAACGATAAAGACCACCACAGACCACAGTGTAAGAGATGGCAACCGACGTTTGTTTTAAAGTATGAATCATTCAGATGTAACATTAAAGGAAAAGCTCATCTAAAACTGAAACCTCTGTCATCATTTAGGCCTACTGCATGTCACTTGTATGACCTTCTTTCTTCTGTTGAACACAAAAGTAGATATTTAGAAAAATGTCTTTGCTTGTCCATTCAATGAAAGTCAAAGAGGTTCAGTGTTGTTTTGGGCTTTATTGACTTTAATAAGACAAGTTCAAACATTCTTCAAAATATCTTCTTTTAGGTGAGTAAATGATGACTTACAGAAAGTCATTTTGAATGACACGAGGGTGAATAAATGATGACAGAATTCTCTTTTTTGTGTGGTTTTTTTTTTGGAGGAACTATCCAACTCATAGAATTATTTTTAATTTACTAGGGTCTTTTTCACATGTCTAAAGATATGAATTGTTACTGCAATACAGTGATGCAGTTTTATATGATTTGAGAATGTACTGTATATGTAAATATCTCACCTCATTCCACAGCTGGATTTTGAGATAAACTGTGGACATGATGATATTTGTGTTGATGACCTCAGGATGGATTTCAATTTCTCTGGGTGAGCAAATATTTACAATTCGTTTTTCTGTATTAGATTAAAGATCAGCACACATGAATATAGAGTACAAATTGAGGTATAATAATGATAAGTTATGGAATCATCCTTGTTAAACTGTGAGTTTCTCTCTGTGGTTTCTGTGATTCAGATCTACAAACATAGAGGTTGGGATAATGCAGGAGCTCAACGTGACAGTGTTTGTAGAGAACAGAGGAGAAAACTCATATAACACTCTCTTCACCCTCAAATACCCCTTTGGACTTTCCTACAGGAGAATCACATCTAAACAGGTGAGACCAGGATGATTTTATTAAAGAGACTCACAATTCATCTACGAATCAAGTACAATTTGACTGAAAGGCATTTTTTTTAGGCAAGTGGAATGTTTATTGCCATTGAATTTTCTATGCTTTGGTTATTGAATGAATATTTACACATCATTTTTTGTATGAGCAGGGAAGAGTGGAGTGTGTGTCTCTGGATGCTGAGCGAGGAGTTCCACTGGGAGAAACCACCTGCCAGATCAGTAAACCCATCCTCAAGGGAAACACTCAGGTGAGCTCACTTTTCAAATCGTCCTGTGTGTTTTTCTGTTCAAGCACTCATCATTTCCTCTGTGTCCACTTCTAGGCTGTGTTTCATATTGCATACAGTATCGATAAAGAAAGCACCTTTGATGAAAGTGTGACATTCATCGCTAAGATCAACAGGTATTATATCATTTCTGGGGGTTGTTTGAGTTTACTCAAAGTGTACAAGAGCATCACTTAACCATGAGCTGTTAAGTAGTTGCTCACATGAGAATCTGATAACTGAAATGCTCCTACTTACCAAAACCCTCCATTACTTACAGTGGGAATGACGAACACTCTCTAACCAGTGAACTTTCCAGACAGAAAAGCATTGGTGTCAAATTTGCCATTTACATTGCCTTAGTAAGGTTAGTGCGCTTGTTTTTTAAAAGTCATTCTCAACTGGGTTTGCTTCAGCACCCAGATTTGACCCTGGGCATAGTTTCCACTTGATGGCCAGTGTAAAATCTATGGTGCAAAAAATATACAGAAATTGCAATTGCTTTTGCTTTAGAAAAATCATTAATTTTTTGTAATGTTTTTTAACTATGTATCTTCTGCTCACAAGGCTGCATTTATTTGATCAAAACAACAGTAAAACAGTAATATTGTGAAATATTATTACAACTTAAAATAACTTTTCTTTATGTGAATACATTTTAAAATGTAATTTATTCCTGTGATGCAAAGCATATTTACTGCTCAAGAAACATTGGTGATAATCAGAAATGTTGAAAACAGTTGTGCTGCTTCTGTTTGTACTCTTTAAGAAAAAGAGAAGTGAAAGCAGTGTAAGTCAGCAACTTCACACAAAAGCCAGACGACATGCAGTGTTGATGAGAAAACCGGAAATATTGTTCAAACAGGTCAATCTTATTAGACAACTTAAGGAATGAATGGCTGTCCCATAGTAAAGAGGTCCAAAATGTCTTTATTTGCATTTTATTTGCATGTCCATAAATCTTTTTCTTTTAATTATCCAAACTTAGCATTTATATAAATAACTTTCAGTTCTGAGAACTAAAAACATCATAAAATATTTCATAATATTACTCTTTCTTGATCAAACTTTTTTTTTCAAACTTTTGACCAGTAGTGTACACACACATGCACACACGCACACACACACACACAAGATTTAAATTGCTGTGTGACACATTTTCCCTTTATTTTAATAAGACATGAAGATTCAAGCCTCCACATTAATTTTACTGCACAGAAACCTGATCTTGAAAGACCAGTCAAACAGATACTGAAGGTACTGTAATGACATTCACACACTTCCATGAACATAAAAATTAATTAAATAAACATTATCTGACCGATTTCTTATTCTCTATATCAATGTCTTTTCATGGCAAAAATACAATTTTAATATCCTTCTCTCTGTCAGGTTGAAAATGACTTTAGAGAATTAAATTTCAAAGTTTTCATCAGAGTACCAGTGCTTTTGGGAGATAAAATCATCTGGACTGACAATAACCTACAGGCATGTATATATGAATGTGCTGAACAATACTACTGTAGATTGATTCACATTTATCATATTAAAAAACAACCAAACACTTGTGTATGTGCTTTTAGATTCCAGACTGTGTGAAACAGAGGGATGAACGGCCGCTTTTAACAGATTTTGTGGAAGTAATTAAAAAGGATCGTGTGTTGGTGAGTGTTTGAGTTTCATTCCCTGATCGAACAAAAACAAATCCATGAAATATAATTTCATATTCTTTGTGCATTGACCCCATTGCTCCATCAGAACTGCTCTGTGGCGGTGTGTGCCGTGTTCAGCTGTGACGTCACTCTCACAAAGAATGAAAGGAAACTCTATAATATATTTGGCAATGTGAGCTCTGGATGGATTGAGCAGGTATCTGACTTTAAAGCAATTCATATCACAGAACAGACCATATACAGTATATTCATAACTGTTTGATCATTTCTTATTGTCATGATCTGTGTCTCTCTCAGATTGGACTCAAGGCTGCAGTTTTTGAGTTGGTCAGTTCAGCGTCTCTGGATTATGACAAGAGCAAATACATTTTCTTTTCCTCTGATTCTCGACACACTGCACCGTCTGCCCAGGTGATGCATTTTCTTCACAAATAAATAAAAATATATAATATAATAAAACATTTTTTTTTAATAATATAGCAAAAATGAAACCTAAAACATAAAAAAATAACCTTTTAACCTACAATGTGCTGTACATTTACATACAGTATACTAAAGTAGATCTTATGTTTTTCAGTCCATGCATATCTAGAAAACCTTGCATGTTTCAGGCCTTAACGATATTATGCTTATAAATATGTGAAGGTGGATTGTCAGAGGTAATATTGTATTCATCAATGTGTTTGTAGATTAACACTCAAGTGGAGGTGTATGAGGAGGTAAACCTGACCAAAGAGATCATTGGAGGAGTAATAGGAGGACTGCTGCTACTGGCTCTCATCACAGCGGCACTCTATAAGGTGTGTATATGTTAAACTTTGAACTTTTCTTTTTCAGCTGTCTAACTTGGGTTTACTTTTTCAAAGTTGTAATGCATATATATGCCTTTATTATCATTTCCTTTCAGGCTGGATTCTTTAAAAGCCAGTACAAGCAGTTGCTAGAAAACGCAGAACAAAGTGCTGAAGATGGGCCAACGACTGAAAAATTAGGTTAACAATAATAACCAACCACTCTAGATCAACCACAATAGTGGTGTATTAATGTTCACAGACCAAATAGTTTACATTTGAAGAAAAAAAAAGTCTCTACATTTCACGTTGCTGCCACCAGTTGATGAACTTATGCAGCATGAAAAGGAGATTCAAGCTGTTTATCAACATATTTTTTTTCATACTGTATGAAAGTAAAAGTTTATGAAAGTAAAATGAATATCTTTAGTTTGAAAACATTTCAGAGTAATATTGATGTTTTAGTGTTTCGTTAGAAAAAGAATATGTAGGTTTCATACATTTAGACTGTTTTGTCATGAGTTATACGTTTCAAATGAATTTAATTAAATCCATTTAAGTCAATGGAGTTCATACTGGTAATTCTCATCATATGTTCTTATAGATTTCATCTAATGATATATTCACATAAAATTTCTCATGAATATTGATAAAAATATATATTTTCTTGCATTACTGGTTTTTGCTGTTGTTCTTGCAAATTTGAAATTTCAAAGAATCTCATTACTTAATAAATGTGGGTAAATGAAGTAATAGCATGGTAAAAACATGGTAACAGTCAAAACGTTTGTGCATTCGCTCATTAATGAGAAGTTACTGATTAGATACTAAATGGTTTTAGTTACGTTTACAAAACTTACGTTTGTAAGGCTGGAAGCTTACGCTGCTATTTTGAACCAAAAATCGGAAACAAAAGGCAGTTGAAGGATGACGTGTATAATTCAAATATTTATGACTCCATGAAAGTTGTTGTTATTCTTTAAAGGTAAAGGTCTTTCCTAGAACTGATAGGAAAACGTAGGATTTAACCTGAATGTTTAGGTAACTAAAGTTCCCTTTCATGGTCACTACGAGTTACGTTGTGACGACGAATGGGGTTTCGCTTAGAAAGCCTCTCACCTTCGAGAATTAGAAAACGAGCCAATGGCAATGAAATGCCTTGGAAATGCCTCTCACAAAAAGAACTTTCACGCAGCACGTCTTTTTAAAGATGTCTCGCCCGTGCACTTCTGGTTGCGGTCGGACTGTATCTGATCGCCCAACAGTTCTCGTAATAGACTGAGGCTATTAAATACATTCTGCCCCGACAGCCCGCTTGCTGCCTCCACCCAGCCATCGGCATGCAGCTCCCACCCCTCCTGCACGGCCCCAGAAGCAGCCTTCACCCGGGCCGCGTCGTGGAGGAAGCCGCAGGAAGGTGCCCGAGCCCTCTCCGGCCCCGTTAAACACCAGGATAAACAGCGCCCCTGAGACGGGCTGCTCAGAGATGGCGGTGAGTTCTTTTCAGGAGATGGTAGCAGGGCCACTCCTTCCCCCGGTGGAAAGAATCTTTTGTTCTCCACTCCCTGCTGTTTGCCCCATGGCGGGCAGCACCCTAACTGACACTCCCATCTCTGAGCATACAGAGTTCTCAGATGACAGTGTGTGCCGCTCATGAGCCTCGCCACTCTCGCCCCCCTCTGTCGCCAGACCCCTGGCAGAGCAGGCCCCTGTGGAACTCTGGTTCTTGCCTGGTCTCCTCTGTCAGGACGCGGCAAATGACCGTGCCCCCTCACCGGGTCGCTATGTCGCCCACGTCCGGGCCGGTCATTCCGCTTCACTGCCCCACCGAGGGTACGTCGGTGGTTCCCATGATCCCGCTGGTTCAGTTCTTGGGATTCTGGCTAGAGCTTCCAAACCTGTCCCGCTGGGTCGAGAGAACCATCAGGCTCGGCTATGCGATTCAGTTCGCACAATCTCCTTCCCACTCCTGGGGAGTCAGTTACACTATGATGGGTGGCAATGCCCCTGTCATGCGTGCGGAGGTCACTACCTTACTGACGAAAGGTGCGATCGAGATTGTCCCTCCAGCTGAAATAAAGTCCGGGTTCTACAGCCCTTACTTCATTGTACCGAAGATGACTGGTGGGTTACGGATCACTTCACAGGCTTCCGTTCAAGATGCTCACGGCCAAACGCATTCTCGAATGTGTGTGGCCACAGGATTGGTTTGCAGCGATCGACCTGAAGGACGCCTACTTTCATGTCTCCATTCTTCCTCGACACAGACCTTTCCTACTGTTTGCTTTCGAGGGGCAGCATATCAGTACGCGGTTCTCCCATTCGGTCAAGCCCTGTCTCCTCGCTTCTTCACGAAGGTTGTCGAGGCAGCCCTTGTTCCGCTACGGCAACACAGGGTTCGCATCCTGAATTATCTCGACGACTGGCTGATCCTAGCTTACTCTCGAGACCAGGTTTGGTAATTTGCATGTCAATCGCTTGTGTGCGTGGTCACAGATTTAATTAGGACGCGTTTGAGAAACTGTACATGCCGCTGCTTTCATACAGATTACTTAAACAGAGAATATTTGTTTTTTATATAATTTACATACTTTAAAAATAGAGACTCCAAGCGTTGTATAGACATGTGTTTCAAGTCTGTGTGACAAACATTCGCTGAGTTACAGGTCATTTTCTGTCGCGTTTCAGAATGAGTTTCACATTGAGAGAGACGGCAGAACGCGCATCATGTTTATTTTCTTTATTTTACGAAAAACACAACATTTTGTTTTTATTATGAGTGTACACAAATAAAAGAAGACATTTAACAGTTTTGAATAATGTATAACACTTATATGTAAGATCAAAATCAACAGAGTATTTTGAGTCTCTTTTGCACTGATAAGAAAAAAAGCAAGCTAGTTCGCCGGTGCGACCGTCGACCCCAGGGGGTTAATTTTCTGTCAATTAAGACAGCGCTCCTCTCCGAGCAACGGTTGTCTCACTGGATAGTGGACGCCATTGCTTTGGCATACCAGCAGCATGGTCGACCGTGCCCCCTTGGTGTGAAGGCTCACTCCACCCGGAGTGTGGCTTCCTCTTCGGCTCTAGCGTATGGCGCCTCGCTAACAGACATCTGCGGAGCTGCTGGCTTGGCGACACCCAAAACGTTCGCGAGATTTTACAATCTCCGAGTGGAGCCAGTGTCCTCTCATGTACTCGCTTCAACCAACCGGTACTAGATTCTGCTCAGGTGTCTTCGTTTGCTCACCATTCCACTCCGTGGACTGGATACGTGCGATATTCTCCTCAGGTGAGCCTCCCCGAGAAGCCCTGAGTTCCTCCAGCGCTGTTGACGTCAACGCCAGAGTTATGCCACCGGCAGCTTTCGAGTTGGCTAGGGGCCTCCATGTGCACAGTTCCCCCTCTGGGCGACCCCCACATGTTTATGTCCACTGTAAGCCTCACTGAGCATGTGTCTTTCCCTTGGCAAGCCACATTGCCACCCCTGGGGTTGAAACATTCCACCCTGCGGGCTGGACACCCCAGTGTTCTCCATATGCAGCCCGCTCGCGGGTCATATGTGTATTCTGTAAGTCCTCCCTTCGGGCAGGCATTGTGTTGCATATTTCCACTGAGATATGCTTCCCAGTGTACCTTGGTATTTCTGTATTAAGTAGGAGTCCTTCGTCCGTGCTAGTCTCACGACAGGGAGCTCAGACTTAAGCAGGGCACTGGAAGACAGCCGAGGTGGCGTGATTAGACTAGGAACCCCATTCGTCGTCACTGACATAACTCGTAGTGACCACGAAAGGGAACGTCTCGGTTGCGTATGTAACCCTACTCAGGGAACGGAGACGTTACGTCTCTCTTACACTTCCGCTGTACCGCTGGAAACGCCTGAGTTCAGTCTCGGCTCCTCAGCGAGAAAACATAACTGCATGTTGCCAGCGTACTTACTTATATACCAACGAGGTGGGGCGGAGTTACGCTATGCAAATTCCGCAGACCCAAGGCATTTCATTGCCATTGGCTTGTTTTCTAATTCTCGAAGGTGAGAGGCTTTCTAAGCGAAACCCCATTCGTTGTCACGACGTAACGTCTCCGTTCCCTACTCAGGGAAAGAGGGTTACATACGTAACCGAGATGTTATAATCACTTTAGCTTTCAGCATCATCAGTGATAAAAGGAAAGATTCTCAAAGCCTTTAAAGTAGGCAAAGTTATTTATTAAGTTACATGTTTAAATATACAGACAGTAGAATGGAACAACATACTGTATAGAAAACTTAGTTATAACAAATAATGCACTGTTGTGCATTTGAGGCCGGAAAAGCCTTTCTCATAGTATGAGGTTATGCACCGGTGTGCGGGAGTATAGCAGAGTTAAAGCCTTTCTCCCAGTTCCTTCCTTCCTTCTTATACCCTGAGCAAAGCATTGTTAAACATGAGTGGAATGCTAACATCAAACCCAACGACAGGAAACCAAAAGATTAGGCAAAAGGGGTAGTGATCAAGAGGGAGAGAAGAACATTAACATATTCTCCTCAATGCATGTTTAAGCAATAGTACCTAGATTGTACATTAGGATACTTTAATATCTCTATTAAAGGGACAATGTGTAGCTTTTTAGGTATTTTATTATCTAAAATCTATATTTTTATTCATAAATATGCCCTCAATGGTGTACAAATACCTATGCCAATGTTCAGACTAATCCTCATAAACGAAGAATTTTTTATCTTTATATACATGGGACGGGTAAGTCCACGGAGGCTTCCATGTAGTTCCGCCATCTTGAAAAACTATAATAGCAGAGAGGGACAAAAAGTACTAGGCCAACGCGTTTCCACAACGCGTTTCGTTCAGAGCCAGCGTCACGTGACTGAAGCCAGCAGAAGCGGAGGAGCAGAGCAGTGAGAGGCGCTTGTCACTGCCGCGGCAAGTTTAAAAGGCTGCACTGCACGGTTATTTATACACCGTTCATTCATACATACATATGAGTCACAGGATAAGGAGTCCTCGTCGTCGAAAAAGTCCAAAATAGATCGTAAAAGGAAACGTGACCGGAGATTACAAAAACAAGGGTTACTGTCAGGATAGCTAATGCAGGAGAAAGCTTTCAAAAGAGACCCTGAAGTTGCCTGCTTTCTTCTCGACAGGTAAGTCAATGTTACAGTCTTAATTACAAGCTTTTTTTTCATTGTTTGGTTGTGTACTTTATTATACAGACAGTCGAACATTTATAGTTAAAAGTTAAACAGGCTCTTTGATGAATAGCAGCTATTGAGTAAAGTAACGTTAGAGAAGGCTCTGATGATGATGATATTTAACAATGCAGGTACTTCAAAAAATATAACGAGTAAAGAAGGCATTACTACTAATTACCATAGTTAATGTTTTTGACAGTCAGTAGTTCATACTGTAACATTCTTTTTTTCGTTGTTTCAAGTTTCAGTTTGTTTTAAATAACAAACATGTTCACCCGAAGAAAAACTCGAAGTGCTATTATAAGACATCCTGTCATAGCTTTTAGGTACATAACGGCTACCGTAGATGCAACGCGCATTTGAAAAAGTGAGGCGCTGGAGAGCATTATTCGTTTGAATGCAAAATACAATTTCACCACTAGATGGGAGAAATTCCTACACAATGTCCCTTTAAGTTCACTCCCGTTCAGTTCAGTTTATAGGCTGTCAGATGAGATCAAACATGGCATAGTTACATATTAGAACATACTAGTAAATAAACAGTATGTAGTTGCCTGTGAAGCAAATGGTACAGATGTGTCATTGAGGTGCAAACGACTCTGTCTCTCCAGACAGAACCATCCTGGGCCTGGAGTGTCCCAACGGTTTTCAATCAGCTTATTGATGAAATCCCTTGCACTAGATCAGCATTAGCATACTGTGATGATGAAGGCCATTGTGCCACAATTAATTCACATGTACACCTTTAAAAGGATTTCTGAAGTATTAGGGCAGTAAAGAGTTCTGCCCAAATTCGATCAGCCCTACACGTTCCACCGGGTCCAAACAGACCCTGGAATACAAAAGGTGTATACAGTTTTTTAATGCATTAGGAGGATCAACCTCCTATTGCAATCAGGTCCGCCTTGACCCGGAAGAGATAAATGTAAGAGATGTAACCATTTAAACTAAATTGTTACACCTTTTGCTTTAGGGTCAGCTTTGACCCGAAAATGAAGAGTGTCTTTACACACTGATTCTGATTAATGAACTGAATACACTGAACTGATTTCAACTGAATAATAACTTATTATTATTATCTTTTTAGAGCTGGTTTATAGCAGAGTTGAGAGTTCTGTATTGTTTAAAGTGCTATATAAATAAAGGTGAAATGACTTGAGGGTTGGATCTGAACTCTGCAGGTAGGTCTCAGGAACAGGATTGTGCACCCCCCTATTGTATGTGTATGCATGCAAATATTATTGATATTCTTGGACGATGATCATACGTTTTCTATTAACAAACTGTATCTTTAGAATCTTTAGAGTCGGCTGGGGGTAGGTTTTTGCTTGACAGGTTTAGAAGAAAATCACATATATGGGCTCCACTTTTCAGTAGTCTTTTACCTATTACTGGAACATCAACATCCCAGGAAGTGTGAGGGGAACTATTTGAAATAAGAAGAGAAAGCAGAGCAAGTCAGCAACTTCACTCAAAAGCCAGACAGCATGCATTGTGTTAAGGAAGATACTGAAATATAGCTCAAACAGATCGATCTCTTTAGACAACTTGTTAAATTAATGGCTATCCCACAGTAAAGGAATCCAACATTTCTTTTGCATTTAGTTATTTTTTGGCAATTATTATATGAATATAAATATTTCGAAACTTCTGAGATCTTCCTCACGATATTAGTGTTAGAAAGTTTAAAAAAAAAAGGAAATAATGCCCGTTATAGGCATATACCACCATAACACAATGAAGTTATTATTTCTAAAATGTATTACACATATTTATTGTACACACCCTTTAAAAAAAAAAAAAAAAAAAAAAACAATGACAGGATACAGAAAGAAGTCAGTTTGACATTACAGCACTTCCTTAAAAAATATACAAAAAACACTTAATCAACTGAAATGACATTGATCCTACTGTCCACATGGAAAGTTTACTATTTTGACTATTTCCTTTGGGAAAAAAAAGAAAAAGATTTAAAAGGTGTAAAGATATAATAAACATAAATGGAATAGGAAAATGGATTGGGAAAAGTGAGTTAGGGTTAGTGTTAGGTTAAGTTGCTACATCAATATCCAGTAAAACATATATTTTTGTGATTTGTGAAACACAACTTGCATCCATTTACAATTTTATTATTATTATTTAGAACTATTTAAGCCGAGGAATAATTAAAATGATGTAAGAATGATCGAGAAAACAACAAAATATTGTAAGATCAAAACTCAGTGTAATTGACTGTCAGTGAGCACAAACCCCATTTACATTATCATCACTTTGTTGTCTATTTTTGTGCATACACTACAGTTTAAAAGTTTGGGGTTGATATGATACAGTAATTTGGAGAAATATTATTAGAATTTAAAATAACTGCTTTCTATTTTTATGTCTTTTAAAATGTAATTTATTCCTGTGATGCAGAGCTGAATTTTCTGCATCATTACTCACATGATCCTTCAGAAATCATTCTAATATGCTGATTTTCTGCTCAAGAAACAGATTAATTGAACAGCATTTATTTGAACTAGATTTTCTAAACATTATAAATGTCTTTACTATTACTTTTGATGCATTCTTGCTTAAAATGTAACTTCTCTCTACATATAAAACAAGAAGGGTATTGCTTTAAGCAACAGAAAATATGATAGCAAAGAATTTTGTGAAAGAGATGTTGCAGAAGATGGGATTTTAGATTCAGTTTCTATTGATGAGGAAAGAGGAAGAGGAGGGAGACCAGGGCAGGTGTAACTGTTGTCAGAATCTGTTCCAGCGGAGGTAAACTGCACAAAACCTGGAGGATCGCTGAACATAAAGGAGGTGATCCATTCCTGATAGCGGGATACTCTGGTGTAAACACCAGGATATTCAGGTCGAGCACAGCCAATCCCAAAGCTAACGATACCGGACTGGACCCATACAGAGCTCTGCCCGCTCACCATCGGACCTCCTGAATCCCCCTGAAAATACAAATCAATGCACTCAGTGTAGAAAGAGACATACACTGCTGGTCAAGAGTTTGGCGTCAGTAAGTGATACATTTAAAGAAATTATTTCAAATAAATTTGTTCTTTTGAACTTTCAATTCATCAAAGAATCTTTAAAAAATGTGTCATGTATCATGTCAAATGTATCAAATATATGGCAGACAGCTCTCAATTTTTTTTCTGGTTTTGTCCAGAACTGTTAATTTGAATTTATACTAAAATAAATAATATATGTATTTGCCAAGATGTAAGATGTATTAAAAAAAACAAATCTCTAAACTCTAAATATCTTTCAAAGATGGCATCTTCAGAAAGCCTAGTTTCTCTTCCCCCTGTTGTTGGCCAGCCGCTGTTTGTGTAAAAGCATAGCTGCAGGTCTACTCGACACTCTGGGAGACCGTGGAGATCAGCGAGAGTTTACGCCGGGCAAAATCCGGACGGGTCTCTCGCTCTTTACTGTGTTGTGTGCCGTCGAGCTGCCGAGCTGCAGCGTGGGTTGTCACGGCAACCCAGAGCTCGCTCGGCGCTCTAGGTGCACGGCCCCCTTGCCTATTCTCCGTTGTAGTGCCCTCCCTACTCTACTTCAGTCTACTTCAGTAGAATAGCTTGGGTGATCTGAGAGCTGAGGGCTTCTCCTTCGGGGAACCAACCCCCTAGGGCCCCTCCCCCTCTAGCGCATCACAAGCTGTGCAGCTTCTGGATGGGATTGCTGGTCCTTAAAAAAAATAAGAAAATGGGGGAACCTAGCATTTCATTCAGGGCTCCAGCTGAGTGCAGATGTTGATTGCTGCATCGGAGAGAGAGGGGCTGTTTTGCTCTGGAAATGAGGATGATGCTGAGTTCCCACTGTAATGGTGTGTGTGCTTATGCTGAATCAGATTCAGGGCTAACAGACATGCTTTCCTGGGACTTTCTCCGATGTGCATGGAAAACTTAGCAGCATGGAACTATATTGGTGCCAAAATATGGAATGCCAAAAGTGCCAAATTCTGCATAAAAGTTTTCACCTCTCTCACTACCCTCGACGGTGGGGTGGCTGTGCATCTGGCAGGCCACCTCCGCCCTGCATGCGAGGCCAAAGCACTCTTACTGCACGAGGGTAGTTCTAAGCCGGGGTTGAGCTGTGCATGTCGACTGATCAAGTCACAGCACAGGCCCTCGGTCAGACAATTTCCACCAGGGCTCTGAACCGGTTCAAGGAACGAAAACGAAAACCGGAAACGAACGAAATCTTAACAGGAACAAAAACGAAAACGAAAACAAAATCAATTTTAATCGTTCTGAACAGAAACGTTTATTTAAAATGACTATTAACCGGTTAATAACGTTATTTTATCGTTCTTTTTAATATTTTAATTTGCCATTGACCAATCATGAATTAGCTTTCAGCATGTGACGTTGACGCATTAAGCGTGAGTGAAATGCCCACGCAGCAGTCATCAGTAGACAATCTCTTCAACACGAGAAGATTTTAATAACCCACAGTAGGCTACCCATCCAATGTTCAGAGGTATGTTAAAGTTAAAACATGCTTAGAAACGTGAAGATAGCTATATGAAGTTATGCTAACTATTTTTCAGAACGTAAAAAAGTCCTAGGTCCATATATATAGCTTATACCACTGTCAATTACTTTTTTAGATGGGTCGCCACCAAGAAAATCCTTTTCGTCATTATTTCTCATATGACAAGTCGTCTAACAAGTCTGTCTGCAATATTGAAGGATGCGGGGCAGAAGTAACCGGGAATCACGGAGGTAACTTGCAGAGGCACATTCAACGTAAACATCCAGCAGAGTATGCTGATTCATCCAGCAATAAAAGACCAGCATCTACAGCAGATGGACAAACCACTCTGGATTCGGTCATAGTTAAAAAGCCGAAGACAACAGGCCTACATGTTCAACTGAATCCTGATGTTCTAAAAGATGCGTGCATAGAGCTAGTGACTGTCAACGGGAGACCATTTACATTGATGGAAGACACTGGCTTCAGAAAAATTATCGACCCATTACAACAGGCTATAGGAAATGATTTCACTATCAACTCCTCAAATATCCGTGATATGGTGTCAAGTGTTGCTCAGGTGAGAAGGGAAAAGCTCAAGAATGAGTTAAAGGGAAGGCTACTAATGCTTAAAATAGATTCAGCCACATGCAGAGACCGATCTGTTCTTGGCGTAAATGTACAGTACACTGACGGAGAAAAAATTGTGTTGCGCACTTTGGCCGTAAGGGAACTAACTGAACGGCACACAGCCGCATATATTTCATCCGTTGTGGAGGATGTTTTGCACGAATATAATGTTGAAATACGGCAAGTTTTCTCTGTAACGTCAGATAACGGCACTAACATGTTAAAGGCAGTGTCTTTACTATCCGATATGCAAGAGGGCATCCCATCTAATGAAGCGAATGAAACTGATCCATTGGACGCAGGAATGGATGAGGATGAGATAGATGCAATCCAAGGTGAAACACCTGATGTCGTAATTGAACTTGACTCGGTGATGTCAGGGCATGTGTTGCGCAGTGTGAGGTGCTCGGCTCATACCCTGCAGTTAGCAGTTGACGACGCATTAAAAGAGCAACGGTCATCCAATCTGATTTCGAAAGCAAGACGTGTTGCAAAAAAGTTGCGCACCCAGAACGTTGTCACTCTTCTTAAAAAAATGGGACACAAAAGGGCCATTGTTGACTGTCCAACACGCTGGCATTCAACACACGATATGCTGGAGCGGCTTTTAGAGCTCCAGAATTTTTGCGAGGACATGTCACCAAATATTAAAGAACTACATTTAGGTGAGAATGAATGGGAGACAATATCCAACTTGGTGAGTGCACTGAAACCAGCGAAAATTGCTACGAAAAGCCTCCAGTCGGACCAGCTCACAGCAGGGGACTTCTATGGTGTTTGGCTTCAGTGTGTACTGTGCACAGACAGAATTGACAATCCCTTTGCCAAACGCCTAGTTCAGTGTCTCAAATCACGACAAAAAGCTCTGTTTGACAATGACGCCTTTGTGGCTGCTTTATTTCTTGATCCTAGATACAGACTTTTTCTCAGCGAACTTCAATCCGAAAGCGCAAAAATTCACTTGCCTGGGAAGCAATTCAGACTTTATCCGGCAGCAAAGCAACTACACAGCACACTCCATCCCAGTCATTCATGCCTCAAGTACATTCTTTCCCCACTGAGGTCTTCAATGAATGCACAGGTATTGGAGGACATTCTATTCGTACGTTTAAACAAGCAGTATGGACTTTAAGCTCAAATAGTTTATGGATTTCGTATAAGTACTAGTATCGCACATTTTTTCTATACTTTCAGGTAGCCAAAATCAGGACAGGTCAATGTTTTCTTTATAGACTTTTAATGCTTTGTATTAAAATAGTAAAAACAAATTGTTGTAGTTTTACAATGTTATTGCATTAAATGATCGTGCTTTATTAGCAGACTGAAATTGGTTATGTGATGCAAGGATGTGTTGCGCAGTGTTTGCTTTGAATTTTAGCAGTTGACGGTGCATTAAAAGAGCAATGGTTGTCCAGATTATATAATTTTTATTCATGTAATTTTCTAAAACAATTCGTGTTGCAAAAAAAATGTGTACAAATAATTGTATGACTCTTCTGAAAAGAATTAGGCATAAGACTGCCAATTTCGATTGTCTAACGGTCCAGTAAAACAGGTCAATATTTTTCCAGCTGTTTATGCTTTGTAATTAATACAGGTATTTCTGTTGTGGTTTTAACAATGTTATGAAATAAATGTTCAAGATTAATTATCATGTGTTATATTATTTTTGAGTGAAAATTAGTCTTATTTATACATATTTGTTTAAAGTATAGGCTAAATTAAAATAACGTTATTAACCGGTATTTTATCTAATCAAACCGGTTTCGGAACGGTAATGTTTAACGAGGAACGCAAAAACGGAAACGTTAAAATATCGATTCTGCTCGGAGTGAACCGATTGAATTTTTTTTTCGTTTTTAAGCCCTGATTTCCACCTTGTTGGTCCAGAAGAACCCCTGGCTGGCCTTGCAGAGGTGCGAGAGGTCGTCAAAGTACGCTTTCTCAATGCTCCCATCTCACAAGGTGGCCTTTTCGGCGACACTGTAATTGTGTGTGTGCTTAAGCTGAATCAGATTCAGGGCTGACAGCCATGCTTTCCCGGGTCTTTCTCGGATGTGCATGGAAAACTTAGAAGCATGGAACTATATTGGTGCCAAAATATGGAACACCAAAATTGCCAAATTCTGCATAAAAGTTTTCACCTCTCTCACTACCCTAGACAGTGGGGTGGATGTGCCTCTGGCAGGCCACCTCCGCCCTGAATGTGAGGCCAAGGCACTCTTATTGCACGAGGGTAGTTCTGAGCCGTTGAGCTGTGCATGTCGACTGACCGTGATCGAGTCACAACACAGGCCCTCGGTCAGACGACAGTTGTGCGAACACAGGGACCTGGTGCTCAGTCACCTCAGCCAGTTGGGACTTCGGGTCAACTGGGAGAAGAGTAAACTCGCCCCCATGCAGAGGATCTCTTTTCTCGGTATGGAGTTGGATTCGGTCGAACAGACAACACGCCTAACAGAGGAACGTGCTCAGTCGGTGCTGAACTGCTTGAATACGTTCAAGGGCAGGATGGCGGTCCCACTGAAATTCTTTCAGAGGCTCCTGGGGCATATGGCGGCTGCAGCGGCTGTGATGCTGCTCGGTTTGCCTCATATGAGACCGTTTCAGCACTGGCTTCACGGCCGAGTCCCAAGACGGGCGTGGCAGCGCGGCACCCACCGGGTGACAATCACACTGGATGCCTCCGCCACCTTCCGGGGGGGCCACATACAACGGGCATGCAGTTGCTGGGGTCTGGACGGGTCCCCACCTGAATTGGCATATCAATTGCCTCGAGCTGCTTGCAGTATGTCTTGCTCTGAGCCGCCAAAAAGCGCCGCTACAGGGCAAAGATGTGCTTGTTCGCACGGACATCACTGCGACCGTGGCGTACATTAACCGACAAGGTGGTCAAGGCTCCTGTCGCAGCTCACCCGACATCTCCTCCTCTGGAGTCAGAAGCATCTGAGGTTGCTTCGTGCCATTCATGTCCCCGGTGTGCTCAACCATGTGGCTGACGAGCTATCACGAGCTGTGCTCCCGGGAGAGTGGCGACTCCACCCCCAGGTGGTCCAGCTGATCTGGAGAGAGTTCGGGGAGGCTCAGGTAGACCTGTTTGCCTCTCCAGAGACCTCCCACTGCCTTTGCAACTGCCCGGGGCCTTTGCAAATATGTGTTTCCCCCAGTGAGCCTACTTGCACAGACTTGTGCAAAGTCAGGGAGGTGTTGCAACCATTTATAAAGATATTCTAAATGTTACTCAGAAAACGGGTTATAAGTTTATTTCATTTGAAGTACTTGTACTAAATGTTACGCTCTTAGATGTTAGAAAAACATCCCTATTATCTCTAGCCTTGGCTACCGTATATAGACCGCCAGGGCCTTACGCTGATTTCCTAAAAGAGTTTGCAGATTTTCTCTCAGACCTATTAGTCAATGTCGATAAAGCATTAATTGTTGGAGATTTTAACATACACGTAGATAATCCAAATGATGCGTTAGGAGCTGCGTTTACAGATTTATTAAATTCATTTGGGGTCAAGCAAAACGTCACCGGACCAACACATCGTCTTAATCATACACTCGATTTAATTATATCACATGGAACCGATCCAACCGATATAGATATCATTCCACAAAGTGATGAAGTCACTGATCACTACATGGTAACTTGCATATTACGTACTGCTGTAATATGTCATGCAGCGCCGCGTTATCGACCAGGCAGAACAATCCTTCCATCCACCATAGATAATTTCTCAAATTGCTTATCTAATCTGTCTCAGCTGCTGCCTGAACCCAAACAAACTGATGAACTAGAAGAACTAACTAGCACTATGAGCACCATTCTCTCTAGAACATTGGATGTAGTTGCACCTATTAAATTAAAAAAGGTCAGAGAGAAAAATAAAGCACCATGGTATAACAATACTACGCATGTTTTAAAGAGAGAAACCCGTATTTTAGAGCGTAAATGGAAACAAACTAATTTAGAGGTCTTTAGAATCGCGTGGAAAGACAGTATGTCACGTTATAAAAAGGCCCTAAAAGCGGCCAGGGCTGAGCACCTCCGCAAACTAATAGAAAACAACCAAAATAATCCAAGGTTTTTATTTAACACCGTGGCTAAACTAACAAATAAACAGACGTCGACCGAACAAAATATCCCGTTACAGTTCAGTAGTAATGATTTCATGAACTTCTTCACTGAGAAAATAGAAAGCATCAGAACCACAATTGTAAACGTTCAATCTTCAATCGCGCCTTATAATTCAGCTTCAATTATCACCCCGCAAGAACAATTACAGTGCTTTACAACTATAGAACAAAAAGAGTTAAATAAACTTATCACTTCATCTAAAACAACAACATGTTTATTAGATCCTATACCAACTAAACTACTGAAAGAAGTGTTACCTGTAGTGGAAGAGCCTCTCCTCAATATTATTAACTCGTCTTTATCTCTAGGTCATGTTCCAAGAACATTTAAACTGGCAGTTATAAAACCTCTCATTAAGAAACCACAATTAGATCATAATAATCTAGCAAATTATAGACCCATTTCAAATCTTCCATTTATGTCTAAAATATTAGAAAAAGTGGTGTCCGCTCAACTGGGCTCTTTCTTGCAACAAAATGATATTTATGAAAAGTTTCAGTCTGGATTCAGACCGCATCATAGCACTGAAACTGCGCTCGTTAAAATCACAAATGATTTACTTTTAGCTTCTGACCAAGGCTGTATCTCAATACTAGTTTTACTTGATCTTAGTGCTGCGTTCGATACTATAGATCACACAATACTCTTAGATCGACTACAAAATTATACTGGTGTTCAAGGACAAGCACTAAGCTGGTTCAAATCATACCTATCTGACCGCTACCATTTTGTCTATTTAAATAGAGAAAAATCGATCATAACTCCAGTAAACTATGGAGTGCCGCAGGGATCTGTGTTAGGCCCTCTGTTATTTTCAATATATATGATGCCACTTGGAAATATTATAAGGAAACATGGAATTAGTTTCCATTGTTATGCTGATGACACTCAAATATATATTTCATCAAGGCCGGATGAAAACGCTAAATTTTCCAAATTGACAGAGTGTGTTAAAGATATAAAAGATTGGATGACGCGTAATTTTCTTTTATTAAATCCAGACAAGACAGAGGTAATACTTATCGGTTCAAAAAACCGCCCACAAAACCTCGCACAATACAACTTTAACATCATAGGATGTCCTGTTACTTTATCCGCTACAGTAAAAGACCTGGGTGTTATACTCGATTGCAACCTGTCTTTTGAATATCATATTTCATATGTTACAAAAACAGCCTTTTTCCACCTTAGAAACATTGCTAAGCTACGTAATATGCTATCAGTTTCTGATGCAGAAAAGTTAGTTCATGCATTCATGACCTCGAGACTGGATTACTGTAATGCCTTATTAGCTGGTTGTCCTGCATCCTCAATAAACAAGCTACAGTTAGTCCAAAATGCCGCCGCTAGAGTTCTTACGAGATCAAGAAAATATGATCATATAACACCGATTTTATCATCACTGCATTGGTTACCTATAAAGTTCCGTATTAATTACAAGGTATTGCTACTGACCTATAAAGCCCTAAACGGCTTAGCTCCAGTCTATTTAACGGATCTTCTATCGCCCTATAATCCATCGCGCTCTTTAAGATCACTAAATTCAAGGCTTTTGGTCATACCTAGGATATTCAGAACCACCAAAGGAGGGAGAGCATTTTCACATTTGGCTCCAAAACTCTGGAATAGTCTTCCTGATACTGTTCGTTGCTCAGACTCGCTCTCCCAGTTTAAAACTAGATTAAAGTCGCATCTCTTCAGCCAGGCATTCATATAATCCCACAGTTCAAACTACAATCCGGCCTCTAGCTCATAAATGCCAGAGGAGAACTGGCCCCCGACTGAGCCTGGGTTCTCCCAAGGTTTTTTTTTTTTTCTCCATTAGGTCACCAGATGGAGTTTTAGGACACCATTAGGTCACTTGATGGAGTTTTTCGGTTCCTTGCCACTGTTGCCTTTGGCTTGCTCAGTTGGGGATATTTTGGGGATATTTAATTTAATTTTATCAATCAATAAATTCCTCTTGAAATAAACTTTGTTGTATTATTTAAATGTAATACTGTGAAGCTGCTTTGATACAATCTGTATTGTGAAAAGCGCTATACAAATAAACTTGACTTGAAACTTGACTTGACGAGGAGCAGGTTCTGCTGGTGGCTCCCTATTGGCCCATCCGGACCTGGTTCCCAGAACTCATGCTCCTTGTGACAGCCCCTCCTTGTCCCATTCCTCTGAGTAAGGACCTTCATTCTCAGAGACGGGGCACCCTATGGCACCTGCGTTCAGACCTCTGGAAACTCCATCTCTGGTCCCTGGATGGGACGTGAAGATTCTAGGTGACTTACCCATAGTTCGAATTACGGGAGGTATTAGGGGGGTCCAACCCCCCTAGATGAGACTTGGACCCTTCCAAAAGGGATGAAAATAATAGTTTGGGAGGGGTACTGAAAAAATTAAATAAAATATAATGTTAGCCTATCCAAAATTGCATGTATTTAAATGCAGTATTACCATCACATACCAACAATTCAGGAAATAATCGAATGAAATACGATTTTCAAACCCTCACTCCCCATTGGGCTGTACCATTACTCTGGTATATTAAGACCGTGTTCTTTGCTATGGTTCTTTGATATCACTTCACTAGTTGTCAAAACGTACATACCGGGTACGGACGCAGGCGCTGGTGTGTCAGCGAGAAATTAAGAGTAAGTGGCTGAATCAACTTTAATCTCTGCCTATGATTTTGACTGCCATGTTTATCATCATGCGTTGTGCTTTGTGGTAAATGTTATGAGCAGCTCGTCATCTAAACAGGTTTTCAGATTTCTGTCTTAATTTGGTTGTTCATAGTGTTTCTCTCATCTATAATAAAGTCATAGTCTAGCTAGCTAGCTAAAAGTTCACGCAGCTCCTGAAGCTCTCTGTACCAAGCAAATATTGTCCATATCTTGGTGAGACTAAGCCAAGAATGGTTACATTAATGCAAGCAGTTGTTTCTTATCTCGTGTGTATGCCTATATAAAATGGAGAGTGACGTCGCCAGTCAAAATAGTTGTACCCCCCGAAGCTCACGGTATAATTTGAACACTGGACTTACCCCCAGAGGTACTTAACACCATCACTTCGGCACGGGCACCGTCTACAAGACGTGCGTACACCTTGAAGTGGAACCTGTTCGTCGACTGGTGTTCCTCTCACCAGACTTAAATATTCTGTCTATGAAGACTTTGTTGCTGACTGAATTGGCCTCCATCAAGAGGGTAGGGGACCTGCAGGCATTTTCGGTCAACGAAACGTGCCTAGAGTTCGGGCCGGGTGACGGCCACGTGGTACTGAGACCCCGGCCTGGCTATGTGCCCAAGGTTTTTACCACTCCCTTCAGGGACCAGGTGGAGAACCTGCAAGTGCTGCCCTCTTAGGAGGCAGACCCAGCCCTGGCTTTCCTCTGTCCCGTCCGCGCTCTGTGACGGTACGTAGACAGAACTCAAAGCTTCAGGACCTCAGACCAGCTCCTTGTCTGTTATGGAGGCCAGCAGAAGGAAAAGGCTGTCTCCAAACAGAGGATGGCCCACTGGATAGTGGATGCCATCACCTTGGCTTACGAAGCACAAGGCGTGCCTTGCCCGCTCAGGTTGCGAGCTCACTCAACAACGTGGCACCTTGCTAACAGATATTGTAGAGCTGCAGGCTGGGCGACACCCAACACATTTGCTAGGTTCTATAGCCTACGTGTAGAGCCGGGTTCCTCCAGTGTTCTCACCTAAAACAGGTACAAGCACAGAGAGGCCCGTCTCTTGTCAGCTTGCTGTGCCTCAGTTGCACTCAGGTCTCCAGAGTAAAAAACCTGTTGAGTCCTCCATCACCCTTTGGCAGCCGGACGTGATGGGGCGTTTGGCGCCAGGCCTATATCCCACTGAATCCTTGAGAACCGCAGAGGTGGGAGTAAGTCACACGTTCAAGTCACAAGCAAGTCTCGAGTCCCTACCATCAAGTCTCAAGCAAGTCTAAGTCGCAGTACACACAAACCAAGTCAAGTCAGTGGTTTACTTCAAGCAAGTCAAGTCGAGTCCTGCTAAGGGTAAAGTCAAGTCGAAGTCAAGTTACAATACCTAACAGAAAAAAAAGTAGAGTTTATATTGGCCTCAACCTTATTTATTTTTCCCTCAGAAATGATTACCTTTCTTATACATTTATATCGTAATATTAATAATATTCATATAATTTATTATAGCATGCATTTATGATTATCAAAATTTGGAATAATAATTATAATTATACGAAAAATGTTGAAGATAAAACATTTGAAGGTAAATTCACAAGTGTGATGCATAAATTATATTGGTTTTATAGTAAATGTCATATGTTTAACTTTGCTTATATATTTTTTTTAATGGAATATCACCAGCAGACATTAACTTTCCCATTAAGAGCCAATGGTAGACCCCTTAAATTGATTTCCAGGGGCATTTTTCTTCTTCTAACTATGTTCTAACCATGCATTTACACTGCAATTACAACACCATAAATAATGTTATGAGATCAATGATTTAAATATAATAATTTTAATATAGAAAAAATTTGATGCAAAAAAATGATCAATTATATATTTTTAATTAAAACCGCCAAATCACCGTCTTAATGAACGAGTCATAGAAGCATTCATTCAACTGATTCGTTCAAGATGGCAGATTCATTCTGGAACTAAGCAACTAGGTCACTGAATCACAAAATCCCCGGATTCGTTTAAATAAGCATTACTCTTTTTCTGTGGCTTGTTTGGAAATATTGTCATTGGAGAAATATAGCAAAAACAGAGAATATTTACAATATTACGTCTAAAATGTCACATCACAATATTCAAATATTTTGTTTACTGAACTGTTGTATAAAATCATAATCAAATTTGCAATCACGCCAATATTCTGGAAATATTGTTTAATATCATATGTTATAAATATAAAAATAACTCATACTAGGGCCATTTTTCCACCACATCTTGAATTTTGGGTGCATTGAACCCCCTGATAACGTCTGACCCTGCTTCAAGAGAAACATAAAACACGACTGTAACAGAGACAGGGGTGTACCAACTGCCACAAAGAGGCCCCAAAGATGTTCAAGCAGTTGCCGCACCACTGCTCTGAATATACCGGCCGATGGAGGCGTAAAAAAGAAGTGACATGCTGATGAAGTCAAAAGTTCAGTGTTTATTCCCAAAAAGTGAAAAACAAAGACTTTCCAGTAGAGTGCAAACGATATTTACATGAAGCAAAAAAAAAAAAAACTGTTCAAAGTTAACTGCAAGCAAAGATTTTGGCTATGCCAATAAATTGACCCAAAAACCGAGCAACCAACTCACTCTACGAGCTACCTTCCAACACTGAGAGGCTCTCTTAAAAAGGATAAGCCCCTCCAACTTGGACTAAACCATTTAGTAATTAAAGATAATAAAGAAATTTAAGAAAAAAAGAGAAAAAATAGATCTAACAGTAACAAAGACATAAACTGCTAGAATGATACTAAAATATACAAACATTGGAAACAAAACAAACTCAATTAAATGTTTAACAATGTTTAACGAAGAATCAAACAGAACATCAGTCTCCCCCTCAGATATGAGAACAATTAACTGTGCCTTCTATTGGCGGGAAACAGAAATTAAAAAATGGTGGCAGTTACTGTGACCGGGTTTCGTCTGTTTGGTATGGGAAAATGTTCCAGTACGTAAGTATGACAATTTATATTATGCAAGTGGATAATTGAAAACAATAAACATTTTAACATGGTAACCGGTCTTGTTTGAGTTCTTGATACAATACATAAATCAACATAGTGAAATTAATGCCTCAGTAAATGCTAAGCTAAAGAAAAAATTTGCGCAAAACAAATAATGTGTAATGTTAGTATGAAAAGTGTATGTATGCATAGTATGTTCTCAATCCAGTGTCATAATAAAAGTCTTTTCACAAAATAAGAGTCTCTAGTCACAGAGCCCCACTGTGACAACGACAAAACATAATTTCTATGTTGTTTTTCGTCATTGAAAAGAGCAACATATTTGGCATTAAAGCACTATGATTTGAAAAAACTGTGGCAAATGTCTGTGAATTTATGCACGTTATACAAAACAAATGCCATCATTAATTATCATTTGAATCTATTGACAGCCTTAAGCTACATTTGAAAACATAATATTGTACAAAGAGGGATGCTGTTTTGACCACTATTCTCTCTAGATTTAACGTTAGTCAAATTAACTATAACAAACAGGTTAAACAAGCCATAGCTTACTTTTAGAGGTGGTGAATAAAGTTCGAGGTTGTGATGGTCATATCACAACCTCAACCTTTTTGTGTGTCACTTTAAATGCAAATGAGCTGCTGCTCCCCTCCTCTGTTCAGAAGAGGGTCGACGAGCTTCAGATACTCCAGCAAAAACAAACACTCAAAATTCTCCGAAATAACCAGTAGCGGAGTGCAGCCTTACAGAGAGACTCAGGAAGAGGTTGAAACCTTTAGACTCACCTGGACGTTTCTGAATGGTTAGTGGATACATTTATGTAGTTGTTGTGGAGTTACATTGATCCATCTAATTCTAATCAGCTTGCATGTCCCGTCATGTTTAACTTTTACAAGTTGACAGTTCCCTGAGGACTTTATAAGACAGCTGTGACATTTTTTGGTCAAATAGTGTTCTGTGCTCGTCTGTGCAGCCAACGACAGAACAGTTTGCATGCTTTGCTCGAATATGTGCCATTGTGTTAGAACTGTTTACAATGTTGTTGCTTGGAAAACCAAATGGCGGCGCAGAGGGTGGAAACGTGCAGATTAAGGGGATGCAATATTATAATAAGATCCCCTTCCAACGGCAGAAGGGTTACGAAATCTGATCAGCTTATTTTTTGACATGTTTGCAGAGAAAGGCTTCCATCAAGGCTTCCCTGTCCATCAGCCCTTCAATACAGTGAAGTCTTCCTGTACCCTTACCAGAGAAACAGCCCAAAAGCATGATTTTTCCACCTCCGTGCTTGACCGCAGTGATGGTGTTCTTGGGGTCATAGTCAGCATTTCTCTCCCTCCAAACATGGCGAGTTGATGCCAAAGAGCTAAATTTTGGTCTCATCTGACCACAGCACTTTCTCCCCAGCCTTCTCTGAATCATTAGCTGTTTATTGGCAGAATTCAGATGGGCTTGAACATGAGCAGGGGGACCTTGCGGGTTCTGCAGGATTTCAATTAATTGTGGTGTAGTGTGTTACCAATGGTTTGCTTGGTGACTGTGGTCCCAACTGCCTTGATATCATTAACAAGCTCCTCCCGTGTAGTTCTGGGCTGATCCCTCACCTTTCTCATGATTATCCTTACCTCATGAGGCGAGATCTTGCATGGAGCTACAGACAGAGGGCGATTGATTTTTCATTTTGAATTTCTTCCATTTCCGAATAATCACACCAACAAAAGTCTCCTTCTCACCAAGCTTCTTGCTGATGGTCTTGTAGCCCATTCCAGCCTTGTGCAGGTCTACAATCTGGTCCCTGACGTTTGACAGCTCTTTGATATTGCCCATGGTGGTGGAGAGGTTGGAATGGAAGATACAGATTCTGTGGACAGGTGTCCACTGACATTAGGGCGTTAGGAGTATTTCCTTAAAGTGACAGGGCTAATCTGTGTTCCACATGGGCACATAACCAATCTGTGGGAAGCAGAATTCTTGCTGGTTCAAGTTCAAGTTCAAGTTCAAGTGGTTTTATTGTCGTTCATTCATATACAATTACAGTATACTACAAAACGAGATGACGTTTCTCCAGGACCTTAGTGCTATATTAAGAAAACAATAAAAACAATCACAAATCCCAATAAGCTACACAGACTAGATAAAAATTGCACATAAAAACGGGCAATATAATAATTTACTAAAAGACAAGACAAAAGGCACAATAAAAAGACAAAGCAGCGCCGAACAGTTCATGGTAGTGCCAAGATGTTGTTGTGCTTGCTAAAGTGTAAAATGTAAACATACCACTCTCTGAATTAAAATTAATAGACAAAGTTCCCTTAAGTGCAATTCCGGGCATGTGCAAAAAGTTCAATACCACATAGTAAACACACAGAATGTGTGTTTATTTTATCAGTTCTTGGGTATTTAAAAGTCTAACTGCTTCAGGGTAGAAGCTGTTACCCAGTCTGGTAGTGCGGGCCCGAATGCTCCGGTACCTCCTGCCAGATGGCAAGAGATTGAAGAAACTATATGAGGGGTGAGTGGGGTCTCCCACAATGCTGGTTGCTCTGCGGATGCAGCGTTGTGTGTAAATGTCTTTGATAGATGGAAGAGAGACCCCGATGATTTTTTCAGCTGTTCTGACTATCCTCTGTAGGGACTTTTGATCCGCAGTGGTGCAAGTCCCAAACCAGGCAGTGATACAGCCACTCAGGATACTCTCAATAGTCCCTCTATAGAAAGTTGTTAGTATGGGCGGTGGGAGGTGTGCTTTTCTCAGCCTTCGCAGAAAGTAGAGACGTTGTTGAGCTTTCTTGGTAATTGAGCTGGTGTTAATGGACCAGGTTAGATTCTCCGTTAAGTGAACACCAAGGAATTTGATACCTCTGACAATCTCCACAAGGGAGCCATCGATGTTCAGTGGGGAGTGGTCACTCTGTACTTTCCTAAAGTCAACAACCATCTCCTTAGTTTTGTCCACATTCAGCAACAGGTTGTTGACTTTACACCAGTCCGTTAAACGCTGCACCTCCTCTCTGTACGCTGACTCGTCATTCTGGCTGATGAGACCCACCACGGTCGTATCATCAGCGAACTTGATAAGATGGTTCGAGCTGTGCTTTGCTGCACAGTCATGAGTCAGCAAAGTGAACAACAGTGGGCTGAGTACACAGCCCTGTGGGGCCCCAGTGCTCAGTATGGTGGTGGTGGAGATGTTGTTCCCAATCCGGACTGACTGAGGTCTCCCAGTCAGGAAATCAAGGATCCAGTTACAGAGGGAGGTATCCAGGCCCAGTACTTTCAGCTTCCCGATCAAATGCTGAGGAATGATTGTATTGAATGCTGAACTATAATCAACGAACAGCAATCGGACATATGAGTCCTTTTTTTCTAGGTGAGTGAGGGCCAGATGAAGAGTGGTGGCGATGGCGTCATCGGTTGAGCGGTTAGGACGATACGCAAACTGCAGTGGGTCTAGTGTGGCGGGCAGCTGGATCTTAATGTGGCCCATGACGAGCCTCTCGAAGAACTTCATAATACATGATGTGAGTGCAACGGTACGGTAGTCGTTGAGGCAGGACACTGAAGACTTCTTAGCTATGGGGACGATGGTGGTTGCCTTGAAGCATGTTGGAACGACGGCGCTGCTCAGAGAGATATTAAAGATGTCGGTAAGAACATCCGCCAACTGGTCTGCACATCCTCTGAGCACCCTGCCCGGAATATTATCTGGTCCCGCAGCCTTCCGCGGGTTGACTCTGTATAAGGTTTTCCTCACATCGACCGAGTTGAGACAGAGCACCTGATCATTGGACCCCCGCTCTCTTGCCGCGCTTCCGTTTCCTCGCGCACCGCTTACGTCGTCCTTTCCCCCGGCTACCGGCGTTATGCAACACCGAGGGCTGGAATTCTGGCCTCCGCAGCAAGCCGAGGTTGCGAAGCTTCTCATGCAGATCACCATTCAGCTTGGTTATAGTATGAGTCTTGTATTTAAGCAATGTCTGGCGATGGTAAACACAAATGCTGGTCGCTGCGATATCCATAATGCCGTGAGAAAATAGACTAAGTAATAAAAATAGCACATTGAGGATCTGGAGTGGCCGCTGCGCACTACCGCGCCGCCAAAAAACCCGTCTCAGAACCACTCACTGGCGTCACTGGTTGCTTGGGGATCAAACATTTTTTGGTTGATATTCTGTCTCTATCCGTTAAAATAAACCTACCATAAAAATTATAGACCCTTCATTTCTTTGTAAGTGGGCAAACTTACAAAATCAGCAGGGGACCAAATCATTATTTTCCCCACTGTAGTCTTAGAGCTTAAAACGTGTCAAATTGGGGCCCAGGTCAGGAAGCAGACAGACTGGCTAAACCGACCGTCTGCGAGCTGTCTCACGTCACAGAAGTCAGATAAATCCCAACACATAGAGACTCTTTCACCTAGATATCATCACATAGATACTATGTCTGCTCCCCGAATTAGTCAATTCAAAAACCTCTCAAACCCATTTAAGGGTAAAAATTCAATTGATGTTCAACAAATAAAAAATAGATATAATACAGATGAACAAATGATAAAGCTCGGTTTGCTGAATATTAGATCCCTTTCTACAAAATCACTCTTTGTAAATTATATGATTACAGATCATAACCTAGATATGCTGTGTCTGACAGAAACCCGGCTAAAACCAGACGATTACATTACTATAAATGAGTCTACCCCCCAAGATTACTGTTATAAACATGAGCCTAGTCTAAAAAGATAAAGGGGAGGTTTTGCTGTAATTTACAGCAATATCTTAAGTATTACTCAGAGGTCTACTTTCAAATATAATTATTTTGAAGTGATGGTGCTTTTTGTAAGGTTATCTAGCGTAAGTGAAAAATCCTGCTTGACATTTGTGCTAGCTATACAGGCCACCAGGGCACCATACAGACTTTATCAAAGAATTTGCTGATTTTCTATCAGAGTTAGTACTGGCGATTTTAATAAATGGTAAATAGTAAATGGACTGCATTTATATAGCGCTTTCACAGACCTATGGCCACCAAAGCGCTTTACATATAGCCTCACATTCACCCATTCACTCACACATTCATACACCGACGGCGGTGTCAGCCATGCAAGGCGCCACCCAGCTCGTCGGGAGCAGCTGGGGTTAGGTGTCTTGCTCATGGACACTTCGACACTTGGTCAGGTGGAACCGGGGATTGAACCACCAACCTTCCGGTTTGTAGACAACCTACATGAACCACTGAGCCACTGCCAGCCCCTAATATCCATGTAGATAAACGCATTGGGATTGGCATTTAGAGACATTCTAAACTCTATTGAAGTTAAGTTACACTTACTAGAAACATATTAGCCCGGTTCTGTCAACACTGCATTGACTCTGTATTAAACATTGTATACATTTTTAAATATTGCTGATTACTTACAAAGCACTAAATGGTTTAGCTCCGCAGTACTTGAGCGAGCTCTTAACGCATTATAGTCCTCCACGTCTATTGTGATCTCAAAATTCCGGCCAGTTGATAATACCTAATATATCAAAATCGACTGTGGCAGTAGATCCTTTTCCCATTTAGCACCAAAACTTTGGAACAGTCTCCCTAACATTGTCCGGGTAGCAGACACACTCTGTCTAGTGTGTCTAGACTAGACTAAAAACACATCTCTTTAACCAAGCATACACATAACACATTATAGACTTCTATAATTCAAATCATGTAAAATGTCAGGCTGCATAAATTAGGTCAGCCGGAACCGGGAACACTTCCCGTAACACCTGATGTACTTGTTACATCATTAGAAGAATGGCGTCTATGCTAATATTAGCAAATTATCCGCTAATCCGTGGAAACGAATAAAAAGTCTGTATTATGCAGGCCAGAAAAGTAATTTGGCGATGTCACTTTGTAAAGAAAGACTACGTGCATACCTATACACTAAACACGTAATATGCATGTGCACAGCATCACCGTTTTCACATATTCACGTTTTTGAAGTTTACACGGAGATGATTACGTTTTCAAATTTTTAAAAAACTTTCACCTTGGAACCTATTTCAAAGTTTGTGTTCTCGAGCCACCAAACACCGCTGTCGTGCAAATGAATGGCCAGAACGTATTCAAAGTGTTCTGTTTTCAGTAAAAACGGTGTTGTGTAAGCAGCCCCTAAGTTAATAACTACTGTTCTTTGCAAAGGAAGTGAATCAATCAAAAACTTATTTTAGCTGGACAATAACTTTTTCTAGAGCTGCTGTAAAGCCAAAACAATCTCTGTTCCATTCATTTCCTATTATCACTGTAAAGCTGCTTTGAAACAATCTGTATTGTTAAAAGCACTATATAAATGAAGGTGACTTGACTTGACTTATCCAATACAGGCTGGGGTGCTGCATGCAATGGGCACGCAGCCTCTGGACCCTGGCCAGGGTCTTGACTGCGGTGGCACATCAACTGCCTCAAGTTGTTGGCTGTATTGCTGGTCCTCCGGATGTTTGGCCACTGATCCAGGGCAAGCATTTGTTATTTTTAGATGGACAACAGTGACGGTTGCATATATAAATCTCCAGGGTGGTGTTCACTCACATCACGTCACAATTCACCCGCCATCTCCTTCTTCGGAGTCAGCAGTGATGGAAGTTTTCTCATATTCCAGACAACCTCAATCTTGCAGCAGACAGCGCTTTTGTAACAGGTTACGCTTTGTGGAGAGTGAAGACTCCATCCCCAGGTGGTCCAGCTGATTTGGAGTAGATTCAGCAAAGCACAGGTAGATCTGTTCACTTCCCAGGAGTCCTCCCACTACCTTCGTTCCCCCCAGTGAGCCTGATTGCACAGACCGGCTAACCCTGGACACCCTCCTATTCTCCAGCACTCATCGGTACCTGAATTTGGTGGAAGAATTCACTACCAGGCCCATAACTCATGGTATGCCCCTTTTCAGGTGAGCCCTTGTACTTGGACTAAATGCTCCATATGTGCTGATACCCTAAAGGTAATCCCATATGATATCTCATATCCACTGTTTGGTTTCCCTGTTGGTAAACCCAGTCTTTTCCCCTGAGCAGAGCCTCGCTCTGCCTTCTGTCATTGTAGCTGTAGCGTTCCTCCCTTCTCAGGCAGGATTCACCATAGAGACTCTCTCCATATGTGTAATTCCATGTGATGTATTCTCCACATGTTTACATGTTTGAAGGCATACAGCTTTTCTAACACAAAATGTGTTACAAATTTTAAATCAATATTTTTTTTTGATTTTCATATCGTTTTTAAGCAAAAACTCTTTTAAAAAGATAAAAAGTTATCAAAAGAATTGTGAACAAATATGCAGTATGGGTTTGACTAACCATGCATAAACTTAATTTTCTCAAAGCTACAAACATTTACATACATGCTGCTCACATATAATTGTAGCAGAGTTTGAATGAATTGTATTCAGACTTTAGCCATGAAAATGTTATATGTAAAGGAAATAACCACAAATATCAGAGCACATCAAAACACCTCGAGGGCCCAGAAAACACCTCAGACCCTAGAGGGTTAAAAAACGGAAAATGTTAAGATACGGCTGAGGAGACCTATTCCCGTTGTAAGTACGGTCTTTACCACACCCTTGTGGCACAAGGTAATATGGCAACTTACTGGGCATTGGGAAGGTTATGACATAGTCTGAGTGCACTTGCTATTAGGCATGCAGAAGCAACACAAACTGAAAGGACTGCGCATGTGCAATGACGTTAAACTAGCGTAATGACGTATGACGTGCAGAACGAGCTGTTCTTCCTGATGAATAAAGTGTCATATAAATAAGTGTCCCGTCATTCTAAAATTTTCATTTCACTCAGCGTCTGTGAAGTAAAGCAGGACAACGTCCCACCAGTCCTTGTTTTGGATTCTCATCCACAGACGACTGGTTTTGGCCGCGGGGAGGGGCATTTTTACTGCGTGATAAGCAGCATGGCAAAACGGTTCATATGCTTTTGTCTCCAAATCATCACTAGATACAGATTAATATTACGTCTGCTGTTTAAAACAAATAAATAACCAATAGAGGAGAATAGTTATCCGCGAACAGCGGAAACTTGTGTGAAACTTGTGACATATAAATGCGCACATCAACCGGATTACTTTATTTATCGTTCATGTAAACACCGTGTTCATCAATCGTATTGATTTCATTCCGATTGAACCAAAAGGTGTCCATGTAAACGTAGCTAATGTCTTGTTCCCTCCATCAGGGAATTGAGGTTACAATAGTAACCAAGACGTTTTAAGAGACTAAGGCCCCGTCCACACTACTGCGTTTTCGTTTAGAAACGGAGAATTAAAACGAATACGATCTCCGTCCACACCAGCGTTTTAGCTGCGTATTAGAATTGATCTCCGTCCACATTAAAACGACTGAAAACGCGGATCACGTGACCATTCAACAACACTGGGCATGCGCGTGCCGGTGTAAACACAACTTCATTGATAAAATGATCCCACCATGCGCTGGTTCTTCCCGGGTTAACCCAAAACCGACGCTCCATGTACGGTCGGTACCGCCGCTGCACACGGGAATTGTCACAGATCGCTCGAATAATAGCTTGCCTCCGGCGCATGTAGGCAGTTATAGCAGTGTAAAATGCAGAATTTACTTGCACAACAGCTGCTAGCAAAGATATACGCCATGACTGATGACACCCAATCATAGAGCCGAGCGTGAGCCTCTACTACGTCATCGTTTCTAAAGTCCTCCGTTTTGACCTGTCCAGACTAAAACGCCCTCCGGAGATTCAAAACGAAAAACGGGTCGGCAGCGTTTCTAAACTTCTCCGTTTTGGGTCTCCGTTTTTGCCGTTTTAGTGTGGACGGGAGGTGCAAACGTAGCAAAAGGTCTCAGTTTTTAAACGAAAACGCAGTAGTGTGGACGGGGCCTAAGTGAACTGAACAGGATTTGTGTACCTGACATGAGTCCTTGCCTCCTTCCAGTAGACCAGCACAGATCATGTTTTCTGTTATACGTCCAACTCCATAGAGACAGTTGCACTGTCTATTACCAATTACAGGAACCTCCACTTCCTGAAGAACATTTGGGGATGGGAGGGAAACTGTAGGAAAGACATGAGAATCCTGTTACTCTATCCTGTTTCGAATGGGTTTGTGAAAAGCGTTTCATGTTGAGTTTAATGTAACAAAGTTAAACAGGAATGATTTCTCACCTCCTTCACTAATGTCTCCCCATCCAGTGATCCAGCTTTCTGTGCCGTTGTTAAACACACTGTGATCAGCGGCTAGACACACGGGTCTGATGTAGTCAGTGAAGGTGACGGGAGAGCTCAGTTTGAGCAGAGCGATATCATTGTCATTTGTAAGATAGTTGTAACTGGGATGTTTGATGATTGTCCTCACATTTCTAAACACTTCATTGGGGTTGAAGCCTCTCTGGGTCTGACGCCCCAAAACCACATTTAAAGAAAAGATGTAATAGCTGAGGAAGTTAAAGAAATAGACAGAAAAAGTAGTCAATAAGAGTTCTGACCTTGTACAGCCTGACAAATTAAATAATAGTAAGAAAAATATATATATATAAAAAAAAATGGAACAGTTTATTGAACCTTTAAACAATTTTTTTTTTTTTTTTTATCTAAAGAATTGTATTTATTTTTTTATTTTTTTTTGAGCATCATTTTATACATCAGGCTTTTATGTCTCATTCTGATACAGTGAAAATATGGAGCTCAAACTAAGTAAAACTAGGTAAAAACATTTTAATCAGAGGCCCAAACTGAGAAGAAATATGCAGTTTGGTGCAGTTATTGATTATTAAAAATGTAAAAGCAATTTTTATGTTTACTTTATAAAAATCATTTTCAAAAAAAGATTTCAGAAAAAATACACGTAAACCATGACTTGAAGTGGACATTTTTACAGTTGTACTAAAAGGCCTTTTACCCAAAAAAAAAAAAAAAAAAGATAAAACGGATGAGTTTTGATCATGTTGATAATTTAGAAGCCTTAGAAATTTGCACATCACATGATGATACAGTAGGCTTTATATGGTTAAATCAATAAATATATAATCTACTCAAAGCATCTGTGAAAGCAGAAGTATTTAGTTGAATGAGTTTACCTATCAACACAGTGGGCAGCGGTCAGCACCCACTCTTTCACCCTCACAGCTCTTTAAGCTTTTAAAAAGAGACTTACTGCCCGCCTGTGTCCATAGTACGGTACTTTATTCCAAGTTGCAATGAAAACCCATGAGGCAGAGAAGTTCAAGTTGGGGTAATATTGGTTTATGTCTCTAGAGGCCAGATTCAAGAGATGACCATCTGTTACTTGTCGGTAAGAGATGTGTCCTTTATATGTAATCTGTAACCTATGGTCTCTCTGGCCCTCTCTTCCCCACGACGAGTGTAACTGCTGCCCATGATCCAAATCACTGGACTTGTTAATAGCATACAGCAATCACAATCAAAACATTGTTTTGTCAGTGTCAGTACACATATTTTAACACACACAAGTAACTTGTGTCGGGCCATTGATTTCTTTCTATCCAAACAAAACAGAAAAAAATGATATGATACAATAAAACACAAATTAATTGCTCTTATCTGTTCACTGAAATAATAATATGACAGTATAGGTATTACACAAGGGTAACTTATTATTTTATTCTCTCTTACGGTTAATGTGTTGCTTTCAATATTTGACTTTAATCTAAATTATACTATAGCTACATGGCTTACCTTTGTTGTTAGGCATGGTGTAGTGCCACTTCAGTTCAGCTATTAGTATTTGAACCTATGAGGAAAGAAAAATGAAAAGGGCAACCATTAGTTATAGATGTTATGGGTGACATTCGTTATTGTCCATCTATTATCTATATGTTATTTAACAGGCCAAAGCAAACGCTTTTGTCCAAAGCGATTTACTGAATAACTTTTTTATATGACTGATTCGTCCATTTCTCTTGCGATGTACATAACAGTTAACGCCATTTTGTGGTTATATTCGGCGACCATTAACGTTATACAACATCATGTGCATCAATTAACCAGAGGTGGGTAGAGTATCCAAAAACTGTACTCAAGTAAAAGTACAAGTACTTATAGAAATATTTACTCAAAGTAAAAGTAATAATCTATATCTATATATATGAAGACATCTGAAACTTTCTTCTAAAACAAGCATTTTTATCGAGCTCGTATATTTAAGTTCAGTAATTTCACTTTAATGACAATTAATAGGTACTTTTCATTGCCATTTAAGTGAAATAACTGAACATAAACATACAAGCTTGATAAAAATGCTCTTTTAGTAGAACATTTCAGATGGTACTCAGAGGCTAGATTAAAGTCGCATCTCTTCAGCCAGGCATTCATATAATCCTATAGTTCAAACTACAATCCGGCCTCTAGCTCATAAATGCCAGAGGAGAACTGGCCCCCGACTGAGCCTGGGTTCTCCCAAGGTTTTTTTTCTCCATTAGGTCACCTGATGGAGTTTTAGGACACCATTAGGTCACTTGATGGAGTTTTTCGGTTCCTTGCCACTGTTGCCTTTGGCTTGCTCAGTTGGGGATATTTTGGGGATATTTAATTTAATTTTATCAATCAATAAATTCCTCTTGAAACAAACTTTGTTGTATTATTTTAATGTAATACTGTGAAGCTGCTTTGATACAATCTGTATTGTGAAAAGCGCTATATAAATAAACTTGACTTGACTTGACTTAGAGGCTTTTGCATCTGACGTCGTCATATATATAAAATGATTTTTTATTTTATTTAAATGACTATTATTATCATAAGTAGATAGGCTATCTTTGCAAAAAAAACAGAAGAGACAAGCATTATTTCTGCCATCTGTAGCCCGAAAATGATTGCCTGTCCTTTGGTTTGTATAATAGTAACTTATACAACTTGGATTATTAGACATGTAGAAATAAAGTGAATCTGCAGAATGTTGCATTCAAAGGCATGTACTTGACACAGAGAAGAAAGAGTTCAAACTCTTCACATGTGCTCGCGCTCATGACTGCTACTGAACATCTGAACACAAAAAAACAAACAAAAGTACATCGACGGATCTTCTTCTGTCTGTTCTCCAAAATATAATCAAATGTATATTTCTGCAAGCATGTTTAAACTGGTTAACTGTGTCTACGGCAGGCAAAGGCATTCGTTTTCAAGTCGAGTTCGCACGCCACTGCGCAACAATACACACAAACTACCGCGGGATGGCGGGTGTTCATAAACTGTGAACAATGGTAGCTTATTTAATGCATAAATTAATGTTTATGTCCAAAAAACGGGTAATGTCATACTTTCTAGTAGTGCTATCATGGCGTAATAATCTGTTTGGTTGTAAAATGTATTAACTTACCTGAGTGAAATGAAATCGAATATATCGTCCTGTGGAATCATTCATTCACAGACAGCATACGAAGATGTTCAACTAATAAAGATCTTCATCGCTGGCAAAAATATGATGCATTTGAAGATATTTCGAAATAATAATTAGAATAATTATTAATATTGACAGTTGCTATTAAATGGTTTACCTCATCCTTTAGAAAAGGTGCAGGTGGCAGGCCATCTCTCTCTGAACTCCTCAACTACTGTAAATACATAATGAGAAAACATCTCATTTGATATGACAAAACATACAGTTGATTATAAAAATGATAAATACCAGACATGTTCACAAGTCCCTAAAGGCCAAGTCCAAGTCTTTGTACCTAAGCAATATTTAAACAATATTTATTTCAGCTAACCTAGTTATTGTAATTATCAGTGTTTTTAACTTTCAGTGTTTTGATTTCTACTTAAAAAATTTATAATATAGCACATCAATTATTACTTAAATCATTAATTAATTAATTAATTTAAAATAAATGTATCCACAATAAAAAGTTATTATTTTTAAAATACATAACATTATGCCATTTGGAATGCAGAGAGAGTCACCACAAAAAAAAAAAAAAACTAAAAAAACTAAACGTGCTGTGTATTTTGAGCTATTTGAGTTGCCGTAGTTTGCTGTAGTTCTAGGCAGTGATGGGTAATGTAGTCTTCCAGAGAGCGCCGGCGGTAACAAACCATATACTGTCTATGTAACAAACCCCTTGTATTAACAAGCGATACAGTGAACAACACAAAGAACAATATTCCCGTCAGTGTGTCGTTAATACATACCAGTGACTCTTTAGAAACGCTGGATTGAATAGGCAGGACACCGCTAGTTAACAACAGCATTGGCAAAAGCAACCAAAAGTGTGCGAAATCGGCAGTACTGATGAATTAGATCAGGCCATCAGTTTGGGAAGAGCACAATATACATCATATATGACAAATAACATACAGTCGATTAAAAAAATGATTAATACATACCAGTGGTTCTGCAGAAACGCTGAATTGAAGGCAGAACTCCGCTACCGACTTCTCACCAGTAGCAGGCAGACACGTGACCGCCGAGGAGCTGAAGTCTCAAACTGCGCATGCGTTCAGGGTTCAAACTGCGCACGCGCTTACAAAAAACGAAGAAGAACTTCAATGAAAACTTAAAAGGATTTAGTTTGAACAACAAAACATTGTACGTTTTCATCATTTAAGTAATGAATTTGTTGAATCAACTTAGTATGATGCATGAACACTTCCAATAAAAATATCTCAGTTCATTTTACTGTTTTATGTTTATTTGGAGAACTGTCAGTAAGTTGGCTTTTTTTATTGTGAATATTCTTACACTTAAAAATATCTGTTTTCTGTTTTAATATTATTTAAAATGTAATTTATTCCTGTTATCAAAGCTGAATTTTCAGCATCATTACTCTAGTCTTCAGTTTCACATGATCCTTCAGAAATCAAATTCAAAGAATAGAAGAGAAAGTGTTAGTATTAATGGATCAAGTGTTGCTGAAAAAGATGCGTCTTCAGCCGTTTCTTGAAGATGTCCACGGCCTCAGCAGCTCTGACTGAGTTAGGCAGATCATTCCTCCAGCAGGATCAGTCCAGGTGAAGGTCCGTGGAAGTGATTTTGTGCCTCTTTGAGATCATGGCACCACAAGACGACGTTCACTTGCAGAGCAAATTTAGCAAGTTTATAGTTAACTGGGTACTAGCAATTCTGAACAATTTTAATAGAGAATTCAACAAAAATTTGGATTTCTTCTTTTTTTATATATATATTTTTACATTTCTTTTGAAGAAACAGCACTGCATTGAATACATAAAAAAAACAATAAACAACAACAAAAAAACAACAACAATAACTGACTCCTCAACAAGTAAGAAAAAACCGTACATAGTTCTTAAGAAACTTGTTGTTCTTACTGTTATCAATGAGTTCAAGAGATTTTACAATAAGGGAAATCTCAGCAATAAATACATCAAATGTAGGCAAAGTCTTGAGAAATTTGTTTTTGTGAATAAAAAAACAATGAAACACAAAGAAATTAACAACATTATCAATAGCATAGTCACTCCCAGAAAAATAGAGGAATATATTCTTCAATGAAAAGTTTAAATCACATTTGATAAAGTGAGAAAGATAACAACCCAAGTTCTCCCAAAGAGGCTTAACCTGATTACAGTGGTGGAATAAATGAAGCAAAGTTTCTTCCTCAACTTTACAAAATACACACAGGTCAGAGAGATCAACAAATGAGGCAATTTGTGAGTTGGTTGGGTAACATTAAACATTATGAAGAATCTTAAAGTGTACCTCTCTACTTTTATTGGACATACAGTATTTCTCTGAGAGTAACCACGCCCTCTTCCAGTGAATACTGTCAAAAAAATTATTCCAGAAAAATTTACATCGAGGGGATGTGTAAACTGTGTAATGTAACAATAGCTTTATAAGTTTACTATAAAAATTTTTATCAATAAGGCTAACTCCATCCAATAAAAGTTTGGCCATAATTGTTTTTCTCTCAAATTTGGATTTCTTCACCACTACTAACTGGTTTGATGACGCATTAGTGATACTGAAAGCTGATTGGCCTTGATGGTTATATATGCGGAAATGGGCAAATTTAATTAATCTAGAGTTTAAGATGATGTCCGATTTATTCTCCCTTGTGCCTTTTTATGCGCATTTTCCACGGATTTTAATAATAAAACTGGTTTGAAACAAAGAATCTCATATTAAAGAAAACATTAAATGTGTAACTATTTAATAAATCAGATTCGATGTGCGCGTGCATGCGTATACTGCCGATATTTACACTTGAACCAATCGCTATCTGTGCGCGCATATGAGTGATTTGAATTTGAGTTGCTATGGCGACGCATTTTATGAATCAATCTGCAATCTGCATGTATATTTACACTTGAACATATCGCAGTCTGTCGATTGAGAGACGAGGCGAATTGACAGACTTTTTGCAGAGAAATTTCTATGCAAATCTTGAGACTTTGAAGCTGTTTTCTGGATTTCTGAGAGGAGACTTTTATTCTAGAAGGACATCGGGAGGATATATCCTTTTTATAGAGTTATATTTTTGAAAGCATATATAATTTCAGAGAATACTATTATTTGATTGTTCTTTTCTAATTTTAGAAGGAGTTTATTTAATTGTTTGTTTTATTATTTATTTTTAGGGGAGTATTTCTGAGGAGTATTTCTATTGTATTGTATTTTGTGTTGTATTTTGTATAGTTTTTATTTCAGTTTGCAGGAGAACGTCGACGGCTCACATGATGGGCGAAAGAGGAGGTGAGTGCTTTAATTTTTCATTTATGGTTTATGGTATGATGTTGTACAATGACTGACTACATTAATGTGAAGAACCCATTTGATCACATTTATTTGATTCCTTGCATGTGAAATAAACTTTTGAATTTGAGTAACTGAAGTAAAACTTTGTAATTGACCACAGACATTTGATTACTGATTATTATTATTAAAACATTACTAATTATGTGATGTGTGAAATATTCCAACCTCAGACCACTCTAGATCCAGGAGAGCTGCTTTCTCTCAGACGGCTGGTCAGGAGGTTTGGACGAGGGTGATGCAGAACCCAGATGATGGACGTCCGTCCACTTCATCTGAACACTCTCGCAGAGGTCAGAATAGGCTTTTAATAAAGAAGGAATGGCTTAGTTTCTATTTCTATTTTCAATGGCTGATTTGTCATTGAAAATAGAAAGTTGAACCAACTAAAGTAACGGTAACACTTTATACTAATACTCTACTAATACTCTACTAATACTCTAATGAGAGTTAGTAGACATGTAAGTGCAGTGTTACTTATAGACAACCGAATATCTTAAAGGGACCAAAATAAAGTGAAACCAAAGTAACAATTTGATGTGACCACTGACATTGATTATTAATATTATAAAAAATATATAAAACAAAAACAGTTTTTGATGTCTGAAATGTTCCATCCTCTGCTTCACAGATTCTTCTCCGGGCATCACGTCATCCTCAGGTTCGTTCCTGTCTGAGGTCCCTGTCGAGAGGAGGTGTAGAGAGTCTTCCTCAGGTTCGTTCCTCTCTGTGTTTTATGTGAATATGTGTTTTTTGCCAGAGTGTTTCTGGGCTTTGGCCGAGCTAGATGTACGTTCTATGTTGCCTTGTTCAGTAAAGGTTCACCAGATTACGAACGTCTCCTCATGTTATTCAAATATATTACAATCCTCAGGTTCGTTCCTCTCTGAGGTCCATGTCGAGAGGAGGTGTAGAGAGCCGTTGAGTCTGAGCAGCCGAGGCTCGTACAGCGTCGAGTGGAGGTGGAGTGGCGATGGATCGGAGAGCCCAAACCAACAGGGTTTGTCCAGTTCCGACAGCCTCGAAGGGTTTCTGTGTCCTCCGCTGCCGGGTCAAGTTCCTGTCGAGCCAACAGAGACTTCAGATGGCCGAACTGCTCAGAGTGCCGTGGAGGCTTCTCCAGTGAACAAGAGCTCAACAGGTGAGATATTTTAAAATATTTGAATTGGACATTCATCTAACATTTTCAGAACATTCCGAGAACCTTCAAAAGTAACGTTCCCATAATGCAAAATTATAAAATAGAATGTTCCTTTAACCAAGATAGAACATTTTTGAAACGTTGAAAAAACTGGACGTTTTGAACGTTCAGGGAACATTTAGAAATAATGTTTCCTTAATTTAATGGGAATGTTAGCAAAACGCTCTCAATAAGGCATGAACTTGATGGCACTTGCGCTGTCTGACACACACCAGAAACACACGCACAGAAAGCCGCTTCTCGACAGCATACGATCCAGAAAATAATTATATTTCGCCACTTATTGCTCTCGAATTGTCAAAATGGCTGTCGTGCCGAGCATTACAGAGTCGGTTATGTCATAAATAAGACATTGCTATGCATTTAATAAAAGTCAATGTTTAATATAATATAAATATATTTTAAGATATGGCCCATATGATCTTTGCCATTACCAGAACTGAGCCACATGTGCCAGAGTTGGCCAAATGAAGCCTGGAAATGTATGTTTTCTTTTTAATAAAATATCAGATAAAATAAGAAAATGAACTTTATCGTTGACACGGCATCACCAGGCTCCGCCCTCGTAATCGTGATAATTGTGAAATAAAATGACTATTAATATTGTGAAATAAGATGTTGGGACATTTATGCAGGCATTAAGCAGAAGTCAGGGGGATAGCGTGAACAATTCCCATTACTTTAGATTTGTAACATTACAGATAAGAATTTAACAGTAAAATGTAAGTTATATCATTGCTTAATTTGATGTCAGAGATGTGTCTAATAGTTGTTTTCAATTGTTTTTTCTTCATTTCAGAAAAAGCTCCAGAACGTAGGAAGAGGGAAATAGCTGGTTGTTTCCTCCGGCTCTGGAAGGCTTTGAAGTGTGTGTTCTGCTGCTGTTCCTGTAGTGCTGTGGATGTTGTGGAGGCTTTTGTTCCTGATCCTGAACCATCATCACCCGCTCCAGATCACTCCGGCGTCGAGGCAAATCATGGTAAATCATTATTTCTCCAACATTATTTTCAACAGTATTATCTTGGTTTCCACTCAAAATAAGGCTTGTTTTTAGAGAATATTAATATTATTTCCCCCATTATAATATTATTTTCTCGACCAGCACTGGATCTAGCAAGCTAATAATTGTCTCATATTTTTCTGTTTGTTTTTCAGAGTCCTTTGAGTCTCTCTATAACGTGGGAAAGATTATTGGATCCGGAGGATTTGGCAAGGTGTACCTGGGAACACGCAGATTTGATGGCAAAAAGGTAAATCTTACTTAATTGTGCAAACATTTTGCTCTTGCAAAACACATTTAAAACAATTTACAGATGGTTTAATACTCAGAGCAAGGTCCGGCGCTTGAATACTGTTACTGTTATTGAAACTGGGATGTTTTTTGTTTTTTTGCAGGTTGCCATCAAGCGGATGCGCAAGATTCACAACGATCGTTATCTTAATATTGTAAGTTGTCCAAAAGCTGAATGTGTATTGAGTTGTTTAAGTGCAGATTACTGTAGTTAATACACCCGTAGGAAGCATTAGGTGTAAATGTGATCAACAAATAAGCCTAGAGGCACCAAATAACTTTGAGCTGAAAAGGCTCTTTTGAACGGATCTAAAAAGATCAAAGAAAAGTACATTTCAAAATGATGTTTTCTTCAGATTTTTACCCAGCTAACCTTCAGTCTGCTACTTCTCTCTAGCCTGGGAATCCCAAACCTCTCGTTACAGAAGTGGCGCTGCTGATGATGATGAGGCAAGAACCCATAAGCCCCTTCGTCATACGACTATACGAGTGGTTTGAAGATCCTAGAGATTTCACTCTGGTAATGGAGTATCCCGAACCCTGCGAGAGCTTGCTGAACTTCATCACTCGTAATCATCAAGTGTTTGAAACAACAGCACGGGTCATCATGAGACAGGCTGTGCTGGCAGTGCAACACTGCATCCATCGTGGCGTTTTCCATAATGACATTCATGCGCAGAATTTCCTGTTGAAGAAACCCCCGCTACAGCTCAAGCTGATAGACTTTGGCTGCGGTCAGCTGTTTAGTAGCGATGGCTACGACAGCAAAATATACATTGGTGAGCATTCTGGGAGTGTGGAAACCTGAATGTATAGACTTACTAATTATTTGATGCTTTAAAAAAAAAAGCTCAACAATGTGCAAATGTCTTTCTTCCAGGAGTTCCGAATTACCGCCCACCTGAAGTCTTGACAGAGCCTCGATTCCACGCCGTCCCAGCAAATGTCTGGTCTCTAGGAGTGTTGCTGTACCAGATGGTGAACGGATGTTCTCCTTTTCACAATAGAACGGAAATCACACAAGCCAAAGTTACATTTCTGAAACCCAACTTATCCAAAAGTGAGTGAATAATATTGATAACATTGATAAACACACACATAAAGCAAAGGCTTTGTACAGAAACAGTTAAAGGTGAAGTATGTAAGATGTTTTATATGAAAAAATATGCTATATTATAAAATATGCTTTATTTAGTCATTTATTCCACTCGCTGCCACTAGTGTCGCAGAAACGACATACTTCACTTTTAAACTAGAGATAAGGAACATTTTACAGTATATTAATCATGTTTTAGATGCTGTTTTCAAAAATGCCAGGTCACATGGTCATGACTAACCAGCTCTCTCCTTATTGTACAGAATGCAGGGATCTGATTAGCCAGTGTCTAGCGCGAGATCCAACTAAACGCCCGACGTTAGAGCAGATGTTACAACATAAATGGATTAGTAATGGTCTACAGTAGATTGGAGAAGTTCAGGAGATTCACACCATCAGTTTCAGGTGTGAGGAAGTGTAACAGGCAGAGAAGGATTATTATATGTTGTCTTAAATTCTGGATTATTTGTAGTGAGATTTTCAAATGTGTGTTCATTGTAATGTTCTTGTTATAGTCAAGTCACCTTCATTTATATAGCGCTTGATACTATACAGATTGTTTTAAAGCGGCTTCACTGTAGTAAACAGGAGAATAACAGAATCAGTGAACCAAGCAGAATTCAATTCTGTTCTAGCTCTAAAAAATCATTCATGAGTTGACTTGTTCATATCATCTTTGTATTGGATAGGAAATCACAGCTCACAGGCGGCTGCTCTGCGCGGGTGTGTCCGACTACCACGTACCCGGCCGTCAGCGGACTAGTTCACCGGTTAGCAACCTACAATGCTCTGACAAGAGGTTTGTGTTTAAAAACTCTGGCCAACCAGCTTCTCATCAGCCATTGTCTTTCTCCATCCGAACTATTATTTTTCACCGGTGGGTAACTGATGTTAAAGCAAATGACTCTGATGAAAATGAAAATAAGTCTAAATACGTCTTAAGTGCATCAAGACTTTTAATAACTATTCTCCTGTTTATTGGAAATGTTGAGCTAAATCCCGGGCCTGACTCAAATACTTTTTTGACAACTTTAGGCATATTGCATTTGTGGGGACTATATGCATTTGCAAACTATAGCAGATTTCTTACCGCTGTACCGCAACCACAGCGTATGTTTTTACCGATAACTCGCGAATATTTTCCCCATTCTAGATTTCCAACCCCGATTATCTTTACTCCCCCATTTTTTCCGATCTTACCCTCTGAAGTATCTTCTTCTAGTCCTTTAGTCAAAACAGTTAAAGTACAAAGAAGAAGACCTCATCCAAGAAAAAGTCCAACTAATTTAAGTCAACTCGGTAGCACCAGAGGCTTTAAGATTTGCCATTTAAACACCCGAAGCCTTGTTCCCAAACTAGACGAATTTAAAATCTTGCTTGCGCAGTCGAAAGCACATGTAATGGCAATCTCTGAATCATGGTTAACTCCTAATATTCCAGATTCTTTTATGAATTGTATCGTAAAGATCGCATTAGCAAGACCGGCGGCGGAGTGGCCTTCTATGTGAGTCGGAAATATGCACACTTAATATCAAAGTTTGAAACCGAAACATTAAAACTGATCGTACATTTTACACCTCAACATGCAATTACCATTATTGTCACCTACAAACCCCCTAATGTCAGTGAAAGTTCTTATCTATCTCAGCTTTCTGACATAATTAAATCTGTTACATCAAAGGAGCTTGTAATTCTGGCCGATATCAACCTTGACTGGAATAATAGCTCATCAAAATCTTTAAAAGCTATTGTAATGAAACTCAGACTGTATCAATTAATTAAGGATCCAACAAGAATTGGCAAAACACGCAGCTCCATTTTCACATTTAGCTCCTAAACTCTGGAATGGCCTTCCTGATATTGTTCGAGGCTCAGACTCGCTGTCCCAGTTTAAAACTAGATTAAAGACACATCTCTTTAGCCAAGCATTCACATAATACTTACCTTTTATTCTACAGCTGAAGAGACGACGCGACGCCTGGGAAGAGACGACGCGACGCCTGGGAAGAGACGACGCGACGCCTGGGAAGAGACGACGCGACGCCTGGGAAGAGACGACGCGACGCCTGGGAAGAGACGACGCGACGCCTGGGAAGAGACGACTCGACGCCTGGGAAGAGACGACGCGACGCCTGGGAAGAGACGACGCGACGCCTGGGAAGAGACGACGCGACGCCTGGGAAGAGACGACGCGACGCCTGGGAAGAGACGACGCGACGCCTGGGAAGAGACGACGAGACGCCTGGGAAGAGACGACGCGACGCCTGGGAAGAGACGACGCGACGCCTGGGAAGAGACGACGCCTGTATTTTTCTATGTACATTTCTGAAATGTAACCAATCTTTGTATCAGACTTTCTGTCTTTCCTACTAACTGGAAAACAGCACAAATTACTCCAACTTTAAATCTGATGATCACACCCTTGTTTCTGTCATGAATTTGAGGATGAACCCAAGCGCAGACATGATGCTTGACACAGTTTATTTATGGTAGTGATGTTACGTATGACACTGAAGCTTCGATGCGCGTATCACACAAGCGACACAATTTCTAGTGAAGCCTCGTATCGGGGCGTGTATCGGTTTACTAGAGTCACATGATCGATGACAAACGAAGCCTCACTTTCTGTCAAATCACGTGCGCGTTTCGCTTTGGGTGTCAGAAGGCTCGAACTCCAGATCTTATTTAACGAGTCATTGTTGCCTCAGTCTGGTTGATGTGTTTGTGAGGAGAGTGCTGTACTTTGAAAGTTAATCAATATATTACATTTAAATAACCAACATTTATTTTTCACTACTTAGGCTATTATTTTTGGTTGTTTTTGTGTCTTTTTGTTTTTATAAAATCTTTGCATTTTTTGGTGATTTTAGGTAATTTGGTGTTGGTATTTGGGTTTAAGGTGGATTTAGGGGGGGAAGGGGTGTTGGTGTTTGGTGAAGGGTTTGTATTTAGAGCAATGGCAACAGCCAAAAATAATAAATATAATTAAAAACTTTATCACCTTTCTGTCATTCCTACAGTTAAGCACTATCAGTAACAAGTGTCATAAGCACATTTAATAACAGATGATCCTATCAGACAATGTCCTTATTTTGTGTGTGTGGAGAGAAAGAGAGAGAGAGTGAGACAGAGAGTAGGCCTACATTAAATCTTGTTGAATCATATAAGCTTAAATTATATTTTATTGTCACACTTTAATGGGAAAATTAATTTATTTAATGAACAAATCAAACACAAACATGTAAGGCTTTTATTTGTACACATAACATTGAAACTATGGAGTGTGTTGTGGTTGCTTGATCTGCCAGAGCTTCTAACACAGGCTTCTGGCTGCTTTATTTTAAATAACCACCAGATGTCGCTGTTCTCGACCAGTTCTCGACACTCTCGAAGCTTTGAAGCTTTTCCCGGAACAGTCAGGAGAAAGCCTCAGTGATTCATGAGGCTCCATTTCCCCATCCCTAATTTATAGACAAAAAAACAGGGAAAACAAAACCCACGAGGGGGCAAAACATGGACAGGACAAGGAGTGACTAAACTAAGACTTGACAGATAACTAGACGATAAACCAACAGCAAATACAGAATCTGCACTTTCTCTAGACAATACTCTTGAAAGGATACTCACAAGGTAAGATAATGAACCAGCCCAGGACAGCAAACACAAGGGGATTAAATAGGGAGACTAATGATAACATAACAGGTGACACAGGTAAAGCAATAATGACAAAACGAGGATAACAAGGGGCGGGGTTAAGTAACAACACAAGCACATGGCCCAAACAAAAGACCATGTGCTTGCACACAAAACACGGGTCTGTCATGATCGTCACACACACAACACCATGTTTAGGTTTGACTGTATTGTAAAAAACAATGATACTTCAGATACTTTGACTAAAGATTTTTTTTATTGTTATAATAATGATTTTATAATGTCTAAACACAAATCTAAATGAAAACTTGTGAAAAGATGAATACCTACAATGATGGAAACAATGGAAATGGCAAACGAGCCAGTGAGTGATGCGCTGCAGCCATCTAGTGGCTGTCCTTGAAATGTCATGTTATTTTAATTTTAAATGTGTTTGCTTTCCAGTAGATGGCAGCAATCTTCCACTAAAACATGGCACATTGTCCATGCTATCTCCATGAACGAAAAAAGAAAGAAATTAAATTAGATATAAATGATAACAAATGAAAATACATTTTGCATACGAGAGTTACATTAGGTATGTTTTTTTTTTTAAATACACTTGTTATTAATCAGTCCTATGAGTTATGAGCTCAGTTTGTAGAAATTATACTTGGAATAATACTTACAGTTTTTTTGGATTGCTTACACACTAAAATTAAAAGTAGTACACTATTAGCAAAACCTTACACTCAAGAAGCAAAACATCAGCCCATATTTGCACAACTATAAGCACATTGTCAACCTCACACTTGTTGCAAAACTCTACACACAGTGATTTGCAAAACACTAAACACACGTAACATACATTACACACAAAAATCTATCATGAAGTCACTTCCTTGCAATACCAAAGCACTGACTGTCAAATTACCGCACCGTCCAACCAATTGGTTCAACACAGTCATCAGGTGTGCAAACACTTGTTTGGTTAATTGTAGACACACCAATCAGGTGTATAAGCACTATAAAAAGCAGCAGGTGAGTTCATCGGTCTTCAAGCACAATGGAAAGAGTCAGAGAAAGAGTAAGACGAGGAGGAGGAGAAGGAGGAGAAGGAGGAGGAGGAGGAGGAGGAGGAGGAGGAGGAGGAGGAGGAGGAGGAGGAGGAGGAGGAGGAGGAGGAGGAGGAGGAGGAGGAGGAGGAGGAGGAGGAGGAGGAGGAGGAAGGGGAGGAAGAGGAATCAACAGAGGAGGAATCAACAGAGGAAGAGGAAGAGATGGAGGCCATGCTGGAGGTAGAGGAGAAGGAAGAGGAAGAGGAAGACAAGAAGGTGCTCAAAGAGGACCGAATCTGACAAATGAGATCCGCGCAACACTGGTTGACCACGTTGTCAACCACGGCCTGACGCTGAGAGAGGCTGGACTGCGAGTACAGCCAAATCTAAGCCGATACACAGTGGCAAGTGTGATAAGAACATTTTGACTGGAAAATAGGTATTGTAAAAATATCATCATATCAAAAACATCTGCACGGTTTCAGTAACTGCTTACAGTACTGTATTCTATGCACTATCAGCACTTCTGTTACCTTTTCCTGTGAAATTACTGTACTATTGTATACTGTTTTTTTTTTCTACATAGGATTGAGGGTCAGGAACGACAAGGGGGAAGGCCTCCTATGTTCACAGAACAGCAAGAGAGGGAGATAGTAAACATGGTTTTGGCCAACAATGCTACAACACTCAATCAGCTCCAAGCTAACATTGTCAATAACCACGCCAGTTTCAACGATATCAGGTCTCAACATCAACACTGGCACGCATCCTAAAAAAAAAACATATTCAAATGAAGCAAATTTATAATCTTTTACTGTACTGTAATATGTATACTAGATCTACACTGAACTACACAATTTTGCCTGACACTGTTCTTCAGAGAGTTTTACGAATGGATGGAGAAGAGATCCAGCATGAGTTCATTTACGTAGATGAGGCTGGGTTCCACCTGACGAGAACACGAAGGAGGGGAAGAAACATCATTGGCCACAGGGCTATATATAGTCAATGTCCCAGGGCAACGTGGGGGTAATATAACACTCTGTGCAGCCATTACACAGAATGGGGTCCTCCACCGCCATGCCCATATGGGCCCTTACAACACAGCACTCATACTTACATTCTTGGACCAATTGCACAACATAACAGCAGCAAATCAAATCGATCATATGCAATACATTGTTGTCTGGGACAATGTGTCTTTCCACCGCTCTGCTCTGGTTCAGAACTGGTTTCAGCAACATCCACATTTCACCGTCCTATATCTTCCACCATACTCTCCATTCCTCAACCCTATAGAAGAGTTTTTCTCGGCATGGCGGTGGAAGGTATATGATCTCCGTCTCCAGGCTGAGGTACCCCTCATCCAAGCCATGGAGGAGGCCTGTGACCAGATGGAGGTAGCAGCAATGCAAGGATGGATTCGTCATTCAAGACGTTTCTTTCCAAGGTGTCTTGCTAATGACAACATTGCCTGCGATGTTGATGAAATTCTCTGGCCAGATCCAGCTAGGCGAAATTCTCTGGCCAGATCCAGCTAGGCGAAGAGACAATGTGTAGTTTTTTTTTTTATTTTTTTTTTTTTTTTACAGTAAACTTACAGTACAATACGTAAAGTGACATTTTGTTACAGTATTATGAATCTCCATGTCAACATTTTGGGCGTGTTGAGAAATAAATGAGTTTCTTCAGTCTGCAACATTGGTCTTGTGTAGTGTTTGGTGAATTTACATTATATTTGTACTTTGTTGATGGTAGCCTACTCTAATCATAGGGAAGTAGAAGTGCTAAAAGTGTTTTAGGTTTATCACAGCAGAGTGTAACTCGTGCAAACAGAGTCTAGTAATGTGAAACGTGTGTGTTTCATATGGTAAGAAAGTGTGGTTTTTAAACAGAAGTGTATAGTTTTTACAAGAGTGTTTAATTATGCAAAGGATCTGTAGTGTTTTGCTAATTGGGTGTGTGGTTTTGCTAATTGTGTGTAGTGTTTTGAAAACACGGGCCCTGTTTTGAAAATTGTGCTTAAGCAATCCAAAAAAACTGTAATTAGGAAGAGCACACAGCAGCTTCTGGTGTCTCACACTCACACACACACACACACACACACACACACACACACACACACACACACACACACACACACACACACACACACACACACACACACACACACACACACACACTGATTTCATTAAAAGGCAAGTGGGAAATGTTATAGATATGTTATCACGGTCATGTTTATCATTGTTTTTAAGTCCAATCCTTGTTGCCCATACAATAATAGGCTAGAGTAAAACATTTTATTTTTATCCATATTATATAAGATATTTTCATTGCATTTTTCAATGGGACAATGAAACACAGGTAGGACCTACTTCCAAAATCAGTGCTCTTAAATAGGCTATAAAACACCAAACTCCATGTCAGCATATTGTAGCCTATGGCTTGCGATCTCTCAAGTGTCGTACATTAGAAGCGAAGCATCGCAGCAGCACTAATTGTGTTCCCAGCAACATATTTCTGCATCAAATGTCAGCGAGTGGTGCAAAAGCTTATTACAGTAAAGTGGGATTTGAGTGTGCCATATGGACTCTTATTCTGGCTGTAGGCTACTGAAGGCGAAGCGTTTTGACCAATCAGATGAAAGGGGCGTTTCAGCTCCGCTCACATGTGCGAACGAAATATCAAAGCCATAAACCGATTTGTAAACAACAAACGAAAATCAAGAAATCGATCCGATAATCTCATTTTCCGTTTATTAAACTAAACGAAAAAACAAAACAAATAAACGATCCGGATCCGTCTTTTCATTTCTCTTTATTCCATTCCAAACAGGAAATGAAATGATCAGATGATACACGGACCCTTAATATATAAGACTGTCAATGATCTAATTTGATGTTGTTTTGTATTTTATTTGTTCATTATTCATTTTGTTGGATTTTAGCTGGACTTGGTCAGACCTGTTTCAAAATCTGCATGATGCCTGCTGCCTTTGGGCTCAGTGATGTTGAATTTATATGACATGTAAAATAAAGACATGTTATGTTACATTGTTGTGTAATGGTGTTTTCTGGAAGGGACTAAAGAACAAAGAATTTTTATCAGCTGAAAGGCAGAATACAAATGTTTTAATTTAGATAAACATTAGGCTATATAACAGTTTCAGGTTATGTTTTAGTGTCGGTAACATGTCCCACATTGTCCCTCACAAACTTATAATCGTCCCACATTTGGTTTGTTTGATGGTGGTCACCCTAGTTTCTGTTCATGCGTTCCTTCTGTAACATTAATGTTCCGAAAACTGTTTGGTTAGAAAAAAATACCGGTTGATAATGTCCTTAAAAAAAAAATAGGGGGAAATGAGGATGCCAAAAAATTGACCTATACTTTAATAATAAAAAGTACGAAGCTGGAAGGGGCAGTCACACTACACTTTTCGTTCCATTGACTTCCATTAATATGTACGAATGCTGGAGACCGGAAAACACATACTCGTGTAGGAAAGTTTCGCATTTTCACTGCATTATCACTGCTTGGCTGTAAGTTCTGCACTCCTTCACGAACTTCATTAATCATTCCGGCCATTATTTCCTTTATTTCTCATTTTAACTGCAAGAAGACGTCCTGTTTGCTCTCCTCAACCAATGTTGTTGTATCTGGGGCTGGTTTTAACTGTACGGTTGCCTTACCTCCCCAACAGAACATTCTGGTGCCGCTCTAACCATACCCCAAAGTTCCCTACGCAATCCTGCATCACAGAGCCCTAAAATAAGTTAGTCCCGTAAAATATTCCCCCTAGTGGTGCCTATTCTCCAACCGACTGCTCAATTCTTGAAGTGCCAAGGCAAACTGCCTAGCATTCTCATCTGTCCTTTGTTTATACGAGTAAAAAATTATGAAATATAATTTTGTTTCCATCAGGCAATGATCGAGACTGTCAGCACTTGTAATTTTTAAAGGAAAAAAAGGCCAGATTTTTTTTTTTTTTTTTTTTTTTGCCTACAACCAATCAGCCTTAAAGGAGCTGTATGTAAGAAATGTATTTCAATTAATCATAAAATGGCCCTGATATGTCACTAGACATTAAGAAATCATGTTCATTTCAAATACTTATATCACTGACAACAGTAGTCCGGCCAGGATATTGTCATTTAAAAAGTGAAGTTGCAGCCCTCAACTGATGTTGATGCTGTCATCTTGTGTTTTGGTCTGAAGCGCCACCCTCCACCTATCTACCAATCATGAAGTCAGTAGTGTTTCGGCATCCGGGTTGCCAGCTCTGCTCTAGTTACCACCGTTACGTAGCAGCCTACGTTCCTGCTGGATCCTGCAGCCTATCTGGCAACCTCGAGTCAGGGGGGAGGGGGAGGGGATACACCGCTCTACAGTAATTTGAAAGTGATTGCAGTACCAGTTTTGGCCACAATCTTACATACGGCTCCTTTAAAACAGAACCGGTTTTACACATGAAGAAAACGTCTCCGGTTACTATCGTAACCTCGGTTCCCTGAGAGGCGGGAACGAGACATTACGTCACTGACGTATATGGGAACTCCCTTCCTCCTCATTTTCACTGAAATCTTATTGGCTAACGCCAGCTGGAGACAGCTGGCCAATTGACGCGAAACATGCAAATGCTGACCGGACCGCGGGCAGTATAAATAGCATGGGCGCGACAATTACGTCAGAATCAAGACTGAACGCTAGCACAGCTGATCAAACGGCGAGCACGGCGGCTGACGTAATGTCTCGTTCCCGCCTCTCAGGGAACCGAGGTTACGATAGTAACCGGAGACGTTCCCTTTCAAGGCGGTCACTTCGACATTACGTCACTGACGTATATGGGAACTGTATAGAATCCCGCCGTGAGCGCAGTGAAGATAAGCCCTGAACGGGGTCAAGCTACACTCCCACGAGAGACAACAGTTCTAAGCCAGCAGCGCCGCAGGAACACTCGAAACTGATAGGCGAAACTAGACCAAAAACGTCTGCTCCGACCTTACCAAAGTTGCATATCCAATGCAATGAAGCGAAGACTGCACTGGAGAGGGCAGCACAACACCATAAGCACTCGAGCACAAGAGTTAACACAGTGTCGACGGCAATAGCGGTGACAGCTGCATAACCTTATAGCCATACACAGAGTTAACAGGAATTGAAAACTACTGCGTAATGCGGAAACCGCTATGTAACATTATAGTCATAACACAGAGTTAGCAGCAATGGTAACTCTGCATAATGCAGACTACTGCACAGCTGGTGGTAACAGTTCATGAGTACATTAATAAAACTCACCGAACCCACAACGCTATAGGCAGTGCATCAAACTTGAAACCCTGGCGAACGTGTTCTGAGAAGACAGCCAGCATACCTAAATCCCATAGTATAGCCAACATTGAAAGCGTCGAATTCAGTGAGAAAGTCTCAGTATAAAACAGCACGTCCCTAGTACCTTCCATCAAGCACACAAACAGCTGTCAGACTGCTGCCTAGTGATCCACGTACATCCGCAAAGCCCTTACAGGGCCAACAGCACTCTGAGCATCGGCATCATGCGAGGCTGACGGCTCAGCAGATAAGGCGGGCAGGGATCAATCTGTGCTCTGAACGGTGTAAGCGACTTCGGAACGCAGCTTGGTATCGGACGGAGAGTGACGCTGCAGTCACCAGGTCCGAGACAATGCAACATGATTTGCTTAGAATGAGCGTAGGTCTCCAACGTGCTTCACTGGGGCGAGAGCAGGTGGATTAAGGCCATCTCAAGAGAGCTCTCAACACTTGTTAGTGTAAGTGTCTTGCTCAACTATGGACCCAGCAGCGGACACACAAGAAGGTTTCACAGTTTGGGGATGATAGGCTAGTAAGGGGGTCACGAGGAACTGACACTCCCTTGTAGAACATAGCCAATGTTCTAAGCCGATGCACAGAAGTGCAAACCAACACATAACTGAATGTACATAAACACAGTGCTAGTGGCCGTAGCGACAACAACTGTGAATATACGCAGTTAGATAATATCCCCATAATAGCATAGCACCTCAGTAAGTACACAAACACAGTCGTAGCCGTAGCTTCAACTGTGAGTAAACGAGTTAACACACAGTAGCCAGTTGCACTGAAGGAAACGGGGCAACATAACAGCGTAGCCCATGTACGTAACAGCATCGGTCGCTGTAGCGCATCCATGTATGTACATAAACGCAGCGTAAGTCGCCGTAGAGACAGAAACTGTGTAGAGACAGAACTGAGATGTACAGTTAGATCAGGATGGCTAGCTGCAACAAGGAAACGGGGCAGCATTACAGCATAACACATCCGTGTACGTACCTACATCCAAAAACTGTGAATTTGCACGGTTAGATTAGGATAGCTAGTTTTGCACTGAAGGAAACAGGGCAACAAAATAGCAAAAACACGTCCTTGTACATACATAAGTGCAGTGTAGTCGCCGTAGCGACAGAACTGTGAATATGCACAGTAGATAGGATAGCTGGTTGTTGCACTGAAGGATAGAGGGCAACATAACAGCATAACACATCAGTGTGCACATTTAAACATCTGTGTATAATGCAGCGCAAGTCGCTGAAGCGACCGAAACTGCATGAATATGCTCAGTTCAAACACAATGGTCAGTTACGTTGAAGGGCAACATAACAGCATAACGCTTCAGTGTGTACACAGATGCAGCGCAAGTCGCCGTAGCGACGACTGAGACTATGCATAAGCATAGTTACATTTTGCGTACAAAAACCACAGCGTCAGAGGCATAGCGACATCGACTGTGAATACGTAGTTATCAGAATAGCCGGTTGCACTGAGGATACAGGGCAATATATAACAGCATAAATCATAGACACATATCAATGTACATAACACAGCGTCAGTGGCATCGCACAACAACTGTGAATACACAGTAATCAGAGTAGCCAGTTGCACTGAAGGATACAGGGCAATATATAGTGGCGTAATCGTAACACATATCAGTGCGTAGTGTGTGCACAGCGTCAGTTGCATCGCACAACAACTGTGAATACGTAGTAATCAGAATAGCCATTTGCACTGAAGGATACAGGGCAATATATGACGGCATAAATCATAACACATATCAGTGTGCACATAAACACAGCGTCAGTTGCATCGCACGACAACTGTGAATACGCACTGCGTAGTAATCAGAATAGCCATTTGCACTGAATGACACAGGGCAATATATAATGGCATAAATCATTACACATAACAGAGTACGTAACAGCGTCAGTTGCATCGCACAACAACTGTGAATGCGTAGTAATCAGAATAGCCATTTGCACTGAAGGATACAGGGCAATATACAACGGCAAAATTCATACACATATCAGTGTGTAGTGTGTATGTAAACACAGCGTCAGTTGCATCGCACGACAACTGTGAATACGTACTGCGTAGTAGTCAGAATAGCCATTTGCACTGAGGGATACAGGGCAATATACGACGGCAAAATTCATACATATATCAGTGTGTAGTGTGTACGTAACACAGCGTCAGTTGCATCGCGCAACAACTGTGAATACGTAGTAATCAGAATAGCCATTTGCACTGAAGGAACAGGGCAATATACAACGGCAAAATTCATACACATATCAGTGTGTAGAGTGTACGTAACAGCGTCAGTTGCATCGCGCAACAACTGTGAATACGTAGTAATCAGAATAGCCATTTGCACTGAAGGAACAGGGCAATATACAACAGCAAAATTCATAACACATATCAGTGTGTAGAGTGTACGTAACACAGCGTCAGTTGCATCGCGCAACAACTGTGAATACGTAGTAATCAGAATAGCCATTTGCACTGAAGGAACAGGGCAATATACAACAGCAAAATTCATACACATATCAGTGTGTAGCCTAGTGTGTACGTAACACAGCGTAAGTTGCATCGCGCAGCAACTGAATACGTACTGCGTAGTAATCAGAATAGCCATTTGCACTGAAAATACAGGGAAATATAAGTGGCATAAATCATACACATAACAGTGTGTAGTGTGTACGTAACGCAGCGTCAGTTGCATCGCGCAACAACTGTGAATACGTAGTAATCAGAATAGCCAGTTGCACTGCAGGATACAGGGCAATATCGTGGCATAAGCAGAACACACACAATCAGGTACATAAACACAGCGTCAGTGGCATCGCACAACAACTGTGAATACGTGGTAATCAGAATAGCCATTTGCACTGAAGGAAACAGGGCAATGTATAGCGGCATAAATCATGAACACATATCAGTGTGCAGTGTGTACATAAACACAGTGTCATTTGCGTTGCACAACAACTGTGAATACGTAGTTAAATCAGAATGGCCAGTTGCACTGAAGGATACAGGGCAATATAACGGCACAAATCATAGCACATATAGTGTGCAGTGTGTACATAAACACAGCGTCAGTGGCGTAGCGACAACAAATGTGAATACGTAGTTAAATCAGAATGGCCAGTTGCACTGAAGGATACAGGGCAATATAACAGCACAAATCATAGCACATATAGTGTGCAGTGTGTATAAACACAGCGTCAGTGGCGTAGCGACAACAAATGTGAATACGTAGTTAAATCCGAATGGCCAGTTGCACTGAAGGATACAGGGCAATATAACGGCACAAATCATAGCACATATCAGTGTGCAGTGTGTACATAAACACAGCGTCAGTGGCGTAGCGACAACAACTGTGAATACGTAGTTAAATCAGAATGGCCAGTTGCACTGAAGGATACAGGGCAGCCTGACAACATAAGCTGTGTAAGCACATCAATGTAATGTTACGTAGGCCCAGCGTCAACAGCATAAGCGGTAACGACTGCGCAACCCCGTAGTCAAGACTGACTAGAAGGGGGGTAAACACTCACCGAATTGCGGTTGTGCACTTTTCCATTGTCAAGAGTGGGGCGTCTAGAGACTCATAGCATCCGCACTTTGCGCCTTTTAGACACGCAGCCATGGCCTTTGCCTCATCCTAGACGCGCGTCTTTGCGCATGACTATCCATAGGACGTCGTGGAAGACGGAGTCTTTCTTGAAGTAGCCTGGCTGAGATACCGGGCTAAGTATCCTCCACAGAGCCTATCGCGTCGAGTCCTTCTAGCGAGCACGCGAAAAGGACCGGAGTGGCGACGGGCAGCGTTAAACTCGTCTTTGGGCAGGAGAGGGCCCACCAGCGGCCTGCTGGCGGCAGTGGGCCTCATCCCCGCTGATGCCCGGGTTATTCCCCTGAGGGCGCGCACTGTCCGGCACATGCCTGTCGTCCCTGAGTGCGGCCTCGGTTGATCCTTGTTAGGGTAGAGCGAGTCAATAGGACCCGCACATATCTGGCATGTAGCAGCCATCGGATGCGGGGAGGAAACATGGTGAGTAACCTCTATTGCAACTTCCACGATGACTTCAGATAAGACTTCTAGCGTGAAGAAAGAGATTCTGACGTAATTGTCGCGCCCATGCTATTTATACTGCCCGCGGTCCGGTCAGCATTTGCATGTTTCGCGTCAATTGGCCAGCTGTCTCCAGCTGGCGTTAGCCAATAAGATTTCAGTGAAAATGAGGAGGAAGGGAGTTCCCATATACGTCAGTGACGTAATGTCGAAGTGACCGCCTTGAAAGGGAACTCATTGCTTGGTCAGCGGATTCATGGAGGCCTAGGCATTAAAGCCCTTCATTCGGCTTTATATTTGTTGATGTGTGGACAAGAAAGGCAGTTGAATAGTCTTGCCAGATAATGAAGTGAAGTTAAAGTTGCAACAGGTAGCGTATTATCACCTATATATTTAACCTGATGAAAAATTAAATGGTTTTCTAATATTGAAGGCCTCTTTTGGTGACTGGATTGGAGAATGTGGGGTACCCTGGATCTATAATGCTGGCCTTCCTGAAATGCCCAGAGTTTACAGCCTGGTCCATGGTATAAGAAGCCTACATATCTAAAGTCAATATGAAACTGTAATGTACGGTGGCCCAGTAGTGTACAACACAACGAAATTTAAAAAGCAAACATACGTTCACAACACAACGAAATAGCCGCAACACAACGGAAATGCTCCCGACCACTAGGGGGCAGTGTCGGCACTGAAAAGCCGATATTTCCTCGGGAGTCGAGACACGATAAGAGATTCTCTGTGTAAGTGATGTGATCTTAATGTGTAATTGATTTTTAAATGAACAAAATATTTTTACTGAATGAATGTTTTGATATCCTGAGAATCTTAATGTATTGATTCATGAAATGAGAAGAAGATAGATACATTAGTTTTGGTTTAGACAATTTTTCTCTGCTCTTGTTTCATGAACACCCACTGATAGTTAACGTTAGCTGAAATGTTATCATTTCAACCGTTGTCTTCCTATGCTGGCATGTTTTGTCTACTATTTGAGAACTATTATACTTTTGCAGCTCGTGTGGCTCTAATGTCCAGTTTTTGGCTGAAGAAGTTGAACTTGGTAAGTACGCGTTAAGTCTGCCTTGAAACCTAAAGTGTAAGTCTAAACCTTGAGTTAGTGTTATTGGAGCACAATGTTTATTAACTGAATTCTGAGGCAGATGTTTCTACCAATTAAAGATGTTGCTCAATGTTCTATTATGTATTGAAAGCTTTAGAGTGTCAAATTAAATTATGTATTATTTATGTCCTTCTTTGTTTGTGAGGATGATCTTCGGAAGAGATGGACACAGTTACAGTGTCATTGTGGATTTCTTGGCATCGAAGCACAACATTAAAATGAGCCTTTGTACCCTGAAAAAAAAAAGAAAAGTGAACAGACTGTCCTTGTACAAACGAAAAAACTACTCGCCTTTGGACATTGTCCGGACAGCTATTATTGACTGAGTTGAATGGACCCTGCGTCAAAAAAACAATCTTACAGGGAGAAGGCAAGATGTAATGCTTATGATGGCAGACCTTGATCCATAAGGCATTGAACAACACTCAAGAAGAAGATTTATTTGTGAGAAGGGTTTACCATTATTTGGGGCCAAATCATGTCTGGCACATTGATGGCTATGACAAATTAAAGTGAAAAAAAATGTAATGTCCGCAACACTGCTTTAAACTCCCATATTTAATATAAAGGCAACGTTTCGACCCTGCTGGGTCTTCTTCAGGCTTTTTAGATACCCCAGGTAAGAAAGTGAATGCCACCCTCTGTATGTTTTGTATTAGTTAGAGTAATTGCAGTACGTTAGGGTGTTTGACGCTGAAGATTTGATGTCTTTTCCTTTATTTATTTTATTAGTTAGATTAGAGGTTTAATTACAAGTTAGAATGAGTTTTGTTTTGTTCTTTTCATTTCTTTGGCTTCACTAATTGCGTCCCCTTTTTCTCTTGGGTTATTTATTTATCTGATATCTTTTTGATCTGTAAATATTTTGCTTATTTTTCCTTGCTTATATTCACCATTATCATTACTGTTTTCCATCTTTTTGTATAATCATTTCACTTATGTATAATAAATCATCTTTCTTTCACATCACTTCATTACGTGTTGTCTCTTGCCACTCCAATCACACCAAATGTTATCATGACCTCAAAGTTACCTCTTCTGACCTTAGATCAAAAGAGTTCGTAACAGATGTTACTCACGCAAAGTGACTGTGGCGCTAGCAATAACAACCCAGACATTATAGCTGCTTATTACCTACAGTGTGCCACTCAATTTGGAGTCATACCAAAAGCTTCTTCGCACAGACTGTGGCACTGAAAATGGGAATATGGCTGCAATCCACTGTTCTGGGATCAGTCCATACAGATGATGACCTTGCAGGAGCTTCAGGCCATATGTACAGTGTGACTCCTCAACCACAAACTAACAAATTGAAAGCTGGTGGTCATACTTCAGGAAAACAAAGGTGTAATAGTCCAAACAGTCATGATATTTAGGGGGTTTATTTAATATACCTTTTCTTGCAGAATTTTTAATTAGTTTGAATCTAATATTCAATTAAAACACGTTATAAGAAAATAGCCCATTAAATTTATACCCGGCTTCACAGACAAGGCTAGTCCTAGACTAACATGCATGTTTGAGCTGTTTTAAATGAGAACGTATCTTAAAATATGTCAGTGCAATTGTTTTGTCACAAGATGCACACCAGTAATTTTTTTTTCTGGGACATGTTTATAAATATATATTCGGAGATCGACTACTTTTGACTGACAAAATTCCAGCCACCGGAAAAACTGATAAAGTGAGTCGTACAAAACCTTTCTTTTTAGTAAACTCTGTGTACACAAACAATGCTGGAGTTCATGTGTAGAGCCTCTGGTGATACTTCAGCACAGTTTGATGTTGTGTCGAGCCTTCTTAGTGTTTTAAAAATAGCGATTTTGATGCTATCATAGTAGTGCCCCATGCACTCCCATTCAAAAGGCATTTTGACCTAAAACGAAAATACAGTCAATCTTAAAAGTGGCGTTTCCATTCTATTTATGCTTTTACATGAAAGTTTGACTCGGGTAGATTAACAAAAAGAGCCTAGGTTCAATTTTGGCGAGAGTTACCCTTTAATGAATGCAAAGAACACTCACACCATTAGGGCAGTTAAAGGCACACTATGCAGTTTCCGTTTTTGTCAAACATTGACCCCTAGAGTCGCTGTAGAGTACTTGTGTTTAACGTTACTGTCGTAAATACCACTCACGCAGAGCCGTCTCTGCACTCTTCTGACCGCGCTTTCTTCGTCGACTCTGATTCACGTCTGAAATGCGTGCTAGTGTCTTCCATAGAGGCTGCTTCATATGTTGTTGATGAATGTGACGTCGTGCCGTAAAGCAACGCCCCACTACGAGTTTGTTTACCATCGAAATGATTTCGAAGCTGTTATATTAAGGTACAAATCTTGTTTAGTGTGCCTTTAAACAGTCTCGCTGTCCTTCTGGTAAACCAGATGCAATCTACGGTCTTCCACACAGGTCGGTATATAACTATATTAAATATTTAACTTATTTGCATTTTTGTAATGGAATTGTTAAAATGATAGTTAACACAACTTCAAACTCTCCCATCATTCACTCACCCTAATGTTGTTCCAAAGTCATATGGCTTACTTACATATAACACATTTTTTTTGATAGTATACACAATGTTAGTCTCACTCACCGTTTACTTTCATTCAGTGTTCTTCTGTCAAATTAAAGTGAAAGGAGATTGTGGCTAACATTCTATTCCACAGAAGAAAGTCATTCAACTTTGGACTGACGAGGTTTAGTAGACAGTTTTATTTTGGGGCAAAGATAGAATTTATAATTAAATACAAATTAACCTTTATTGCTGTACCTTTAGTTTTCACACCAAACTTTTTCCTCTTTTACTTAAAGGTTTAATGGGAGAGAATGCAGATTTCGTGTCTCAGAGGAAGACTTGAAACCAGTTTTTCATTGAAGCTACTCTTAGTACATGTGGAGATGAACAGCTTCAGGCAAACTTTGAAGAACTACATGCTGAAAGCAATCTGACTACACCTCACACCTGGGAGACTGGTGTGGAGAACTATATAACTTTAAAAACATGGCCCGCATTTAAACTCTGGTTAGTCTGACAGGGCAGAGGAGGTTACTATCAACCTCGCTGCCGGATGCCGGTAGGGCTGAGAGAGAAATGACCTGTGCTCTGAAAGGAGTGCCCATCACTTTGGGGACATAACCATGTCTCGGTTTGAGAATGACTTTTGAATCATTAGGTCCGAACTCGAGACACGCCGCGTTAACTGATAACGCGTATAAGTCACCCACGCGTTTACTGAGGACAAAGCTATCAAAAAACGGTTTTGAACGTGAGGTATTTCAGATCCCCAGTGTCTAAGGGTTCGAAGGGATGAGCTTTCGGGGCCTCTAGGACCAAAGACAAATCCCAAATCGGAACCGAGGGGGGCCGGGGGGGATTCATCCTCCTGGCTCCTCTGGGGAAGTGGATGATGAATTCATTCCTTCCTAATGTGCGGCCGCGCGCCGAGTCGGCGAACGCTACAATAGTCGCAACATAAACTTTGAGCGTGGAGGGGGGACCTGCCCGCGTCCAGCAGCTCTTGAAGGAAGCACAGAACCCACGAAACCCCACACGTTTGTGGGTCTAGATTTTTCCCCGTGCACCACTTGTTAAACACAGACCATTTTGACGCATAGAGCCGTCTCATAGAGGGGGCTCTAGACGGCGTGATTGTGTTCACGACCCTTTTTTGGCAAATCAGCGGGTATCCGTTGATTATCCACACATGCAGAGACCAGCGCTCTGGATGAGGATGCCAGATCGAACCGTGGACTTGAGAGAGAAGGTCTCTTCTCACCGGGATCGGCCATGGGGCTGTGTCTGCCAGCCGCATTAATTCCGGGAACCATGTCTGGCATTTCTCCCGGTCTGACCAGAGGCCATAGACCGGTCTGCCCTCGAGAAGCGCCCCCCAACCTAGGTTGGAGGCATCTGTCGAGATCATTTTCCGGTGCGAGATAACTCCCATTGTAACTCCCCGTTGGTACCATTCGGTCGCAAGCCAGGGCTGCAGGGCTGAGACGCAGCCCTGATTCACACTGACTCGCGAGCCGCCGGCAGTCCACGCTCTGCGGGGCACTCTCGCTTTCAGCCAGCGCTGAAGCGGGCGCATGCGCAGTAAGCCCAGCTGAAGCACCGCTGCAGCTGAAGCCATGTGGCCCAACATCATCTGAAATGTTTTCAGGGGGAAACACCTGCCTTTCTGAAAAGACGCGGCGAGATGTCGAATACGGCGCGCGCGCTGTGTCGACAGTCTGGCCGTCATAGCCACCGAGTCCAGTTCTATTCCCAAAAAAGAGATTGACTGACTGGGCGTTAATGAGCTCTTGGTCCAGTTGACCGAGAGACCCAAGCTTTTCAGATGGCTGAGAGCGCTAGTCTGTGGGATATGAGTTCTTCCTCTGACTGCGCCAGTATCAGCCAGTTCGTCCAAATAGTTAAAAATTCGCATGCCCTGTGTTCTCAGGGGAGCGAGGGCCGAGTCCATGCACTTCGTGAATGTACGGGGTGCCAATGACAGGCCGAACGGGAGGACGGTGTATTGATTTACCTGACCGTCGAAGGCGAATCTCAAGAATGGCCTGTGACGGGGTATAATCTGAATCTGAAGGTATGCGTCTTTCAGATCGAGAGAAATAAACCAGTCCCTCGGGCGAAATTGCGCGAGGATTTGTCTGGTTGTGAGCATTTTGAACGGCCGTCTCATGAGAGCTTTGTTCAAATATCTCAGATCTAATATAGGTCTGAGGGCTCCGTCCTTCTTGGGAACGAGGAAATAACGGCTGTCAAAAAATAACTCGTTCTATCGCCCCCTTGCACCATAGTTTCGCTATTTCTGTACGAAGCAGATGGGCTGCTTCTGTATTCACTCTCGTCTCGGTCCGTGCTCGAAAGCGCAGGGGGCGGCGAGCGAACTGCAGTGAATAGCCCCGTTTCACAATGTTCAGCACCCATTCTGACACGCCCGGGATAGCTTCCCACGCTTCCGCATGCATAGCTAGGGGTCGAATGGCCTCTGGGTCCCGGCCGCTGCACTGCGCGGGATAGGGAACTCGTAGCAGAGAAATTTGCACGGTGCGCGCACTGTCGATGCTGGGGAACGGGAGCTCGCTGATAGCGATAACTGGCTGGACAGCACTCAATGATTTTTGAATTTTGCAGTGAGAAACCCGTGACGCGAGAGCGGCGTGGGTGTTAATGTGTTTATCAGTAAGTGTGAGCGCTCGTGGGCGGGCACAGGGCTTACATTCATAACACGGCCAGTGTTGGGGAGCTTTATGTGATCTAACCCCCGGCAGCTGTGTGACAGAGCGGGCAGTGGGTAAGTGTGAGCACTGACTCGTGGGCACAATTCCTACGCTTATCACTCGAGCGGCGCATGCCCACTTTGTGAGAGTGAGCTCTGTGAGAGACACAGGGGAGATCGTGCTTGTGTGTAGGGGTGAGCACTGGGCTGTGGGCACATTTTTTACACTCAAAACACCGTCGGCGTGAGCTGAATAACCAGAATTAATACTCTTTTTCAGATTTATGTGCAGGCGAGCGAGTTGTGTAACTGACTCGTTGGCTGCAAAATACACATCTGCAGTCGCCTTTTTAGGTGACTGACAGCACAAAATGCTTTGAAGGCTCATATGTTTAGACTCTCATAATTACTCGAGCACCATCATAGGGGCGGGTTCACTTTCTGCATGTGAGAAGCTGGCTGCGAGCTCGGAGCAGCGAACAGCAAACAGCATTTTGCCGCCAGAGCCGGAATCGAACACAGGTCTCTGGCGCGAAAGCCTAAGATTCTGCCACTGAGCCACAGGGGGAGAATACGTAGGCTATTGGTTCGCGCAAGCATATGAGAGAGCGTCGTCATGTTTCGTGTCGGCGTTAGCTTGCAGGCGTGCGTGTATTATAACAGGTTCGTTTACTGCAATATTAATATTTCCAGCCGCCTGAACTCAGAGGGGACTGAGAAATGTGTGAGAATTGGAGGTTGGCCCGGCCTCAGCGGGGCTACAAACACTCTCTCTCCTCCTTTCGCCGGTGAGTGAGGCATGCGGGGTGCTGAACATTGCTCGTGACCGTCCGCTCTGACATCCCTTGAGAACGGCGCAGTTTGCGCGGCACAAGCAAAGGGAGAGAGCGCGAGAAGCGGGGCGAGTAGCCAGAGAGCGTCATCATGTTTTGCAGGCGTGCGTGTACTGTAACAGGCTCGTTTACTGCAGTATTGATATTACCAGTCGCCTGAACTTGGGAGGGGACTGAGAAATATGTGAGAAATGGCGGTCAGTCAGCCTCGGCGGGACTCACACACTTGCGTTTCTCCTTTCGCCGGTGAGTGACGGGCGCGGGGGGCGGTAGCTTTCTTGTAACGTAAAGAAAAACTAGCCCCGTGACCGTCCGCTTCTGCGATCCCTTGTGAGCGGCGCAGTTTGCGCGGCTCGAACAGAGGGAGAGAGGGAGCCCCGTAATCGTCCGCATCTCTGACATCCCTTGTGAACGGCGCAGTTGCGCGGCTCGAACAGAGGGAGAGAGAGAGAGCGGGGAGTGGTGCGAGGCATTTGAAACAACGCCTCGTAGGAAATTTCTCTTTTAGAAGCGAGAGTATGTGTCGCAGCGGCGAACACACACACAGCAGTAAAAGGATATGACGCCGGATAGCGTAGCAGGCACGGATGGCTGAAGGCCGCGAAGAAGATCTCTCAGAGATCCAGCGATGCAGAGAGCTTCGCTGAAGAGACGAAAATCAGTGTATCAGCCTCCGAGCCTTCCTTTTATACGCTAAGCCACCCCCATTCTGGCGGGCTGTGACGTCACGCCAGGCTCACTGGTAGGCTGCTGCAGTTGCAGCGGAGCAGCCAATGAGCGCGCTAGATAGCCTGCTCTAGGTCTGCTAGCTGCTGCACTGCGTTGACAATGAATTAAAATTAAGGATCATTTTTTGGCTTCATATCTCGAGAAAAGATGACTTTACCCGTAGCGTAAGCTAACTTACGCAATACGAGAAAACCTCTCGTAAAAGAACGCACCTACTGTAATTCACGTTTCTTTTTTCTTTCTTTTTTTGTTGTTTCTTTTTTTTTTCTTTTTTTGTACAAACTTTGAAGAGACTCGCTTCACGTTTGGATGGAAATCCAGCTATTGTCACGTGTATGTTCCATTTTGATTTAGTTTTCACTATGTTCTGTTTGCCTGTCTGGCCTAGTTGCATGTAGTTCCTAGTTGTATGTCTCACTAACCTGTAACCTGTAACTTGTTCCACTAACTGACTTGCTGCAGCAATAATAACCAGACAGACAGACAATGCCTTTGAATATGATTTAATCACGGCCGGAGGATCTCAGACAAATATCAGAGAGAATCAAAAAAGAATACAACAGTTTTTATAGAATACGAGCATGGCAAAAGTGACAGGATACATTACAGAATTTCCCTACAATTTGATTGGTTCTTCATATGCAAACCCTTCTGAGCAACTTAGATCTCAAATCATTAAAAAAAATGGAAAAGGTTAGAAGTTCAGTTGATTACTCAATATGTCATAAGACTATTCTAGACTGTTATATTTTTGATATTGTAAGAAATGGAAATTACACTCAAACAGATCAATCTCACTAGACAACTTGTGGAACTAATGGCTGTCCCACATTAAAGAAATCCAAAAAATCTGTTCCTTGCATTTTCTTTTTTTGCCAACTATTGCATAAAGACACATTTTTAGGAATAACATTCAATTCTGAGATCTTCCTCAAGATCTTAATGTTAGAAACCCAATTCACACTCAGCATTTTAAAAGAAAAAAGAAAAAAAGAAATAATGCCCGTTATAGGCAGTATATCACCACAACCACAATGAAATTATAATTTCTAATAAGTGTATTATAATATTGTCATTGTACATATCATTTGAAAAGTGTGTTGTAAATGTATTATACATTTTATTTAAGGTTTACACCCAATGAAAGGTTACAGAGAGATAAAGATAACAATAATTTCGTGCCACAATGCAACAAAAGTCTATCAGCCCATCCAGAAGTCAGACTAACAGTACAACAGCACTTCCTTAAAAACAGACAAAAACACTTAATTAACCGAAAAAGCATTGATTCTACTGTCCATATGTGATGTCACTGTGATGTTTACTATTGCCTAGGTAACCCTTTATTTTGCCATGTCCTTGTTACACGTTACATGTATTTACTATAGTAAGATCTATAAATTAGGCACATGCAACTAACCCTAACCTAACCCTATAATAAGTACATGTAGTTAATTAATATTACTCAGTACTTAAATATGTAATTACACTGTAACAGGGACACATTAAAATAAAGTACAACCAAAAGCTATTATGGGGTGTAAAGATATATAAAACATCAACAGATTACGAAACTGATAGTGACAAACTATGTTGCAACATCAATATCCAGTAAAATAAATGTTTTTGTGATTTGAGAAACATAACATGCATCTACCGCAGTAAAATATAACAAATTATCATTCCACAATATATAGAAATTGATGGGATGCAGAATGGAAGTTATGAATTCAATTTAAAATTCAGGGAATTATTAAAATTGTGTCAGATTGATGAAAAACAAAACAAATTATTGTGAGATCAAAACTGTTTACACCAGTGCAATTGACTGAGCACATATCACTTATGTTATCATCACTTTGTTGTCTATTTTTGTACATGCACTATACCATTCAAAAGTTTGGGGTTAATATGATTTTTAACATGTTTTTGAAAGAAGTCTCGTATGCCCACCAAGGCTGCATTTTTTTGGATTAAAAATACTGTAAAAACAGTAATATTGTGATATTATTACAATATAAAATAATTGCTTTCTATTGTCATATATATTCAAATGTAATTTACATTCCTGTGATTCCATTCTTTGATGGATATAAAGATGCATTTATTTGAAATATAATTTTTTGTAACATTTGAAATGCCTTTACCGTCACTTTTGATGCTGTCTTGCTGAATAAAAGTATTCATTTCTTTAAAAAAATCTAAATGAAATCTTACTGACCCCAAACTTTTGAGTTTATCTTTAGTGGTGTATCTTTACAAATAAAATAAGAAAGGTGTTGCTATAAGCGACAGAAAATATGATAGCAAAGAATTTTGTGGAAGAGATGTTGCTGAAGATTGAATTTTAGATTCTATATCCACTGATGAGGAACGAAGACCAGGGCAGGTGTAACTGTTGTCAGAATCTGTTCCAGCGGAGGTAAACTGCACAAAACCTGGAGGATCGCTGCACACAAAGGATGTGATCCATTCCTGATAGCGGGATACTCTGGTGTAAACACCGGGATATTCCAACGCATTCTCAGCACAGCCAATCCCAAAGCTAACGACACCGGACTGGACCCATACAGAGCTCTGCCTGCTCACCATCGGACCTCCTGAATCACCCTGAAAATACAAATCAATGCAATCATTTTAGAAAGAGACATACACTGTTCAAGAGATTGGGGTCAGTAAGATTTGTTTAAAGAAATTAATTTCTTTCTTTCATTAATTTAATTTCTTTCATTCAGCAAGGACATATTAAATTGATCAACAGTGACAGTAAATACAATATATATTCTTTTAAAAGAATCTTTAAAAAATGTATCACGATTTCCCCCAAAAAATGAAAAATCTCACTATTGATACTAAGAAATGTTTCTTGAGCAGAAAATCAGCATATTAAAAAGATATCTGAAGGATCATGTGACACTGAAGACTGGAGTAATGAATCTGAAAATTCATCTTTTCATCACAGGAATAAATTACATTTTTAAAATATTCAAACAGAAAGCAGTTATTTTAAATTGTAATAATATTTCTGAGTATTACAATTTTTTACTGTATTTTTGATCAAATAAATGCAGCCATGGTGAGCAGAAGAGACTTCTTTCAAAACCATTAAAATATATGGCAGACGGCGCTCTGTCTCAGATGTTTTGGTTTTGTCCAGAAATGTGTAATGTATCGTATCATTTTTTATTTTATTTTTGCAAAAAAATTTAACGGTTGTTAAGCCTGATCATAACCTGCAAATTACTGCTGGATATGATCCTTGCAAAAAATTGTGCTCTTGAACTGGAAAACTTTGGACTTTTTGCATCACAATAAATGATTGTATGCGTTCATGTGAGCTCAACTCATATCGTCGATTTCATACTGTGTGGCAGCCCTTTCTGAATTTATGTATTTATAAATGACTCTTATGTAAAGTTCTCCCTGTAACAATTTTTAAACCAATTTTTCACATGCTTTACCTATGTTTGCCCATTTAAAATAAATAAATAATTTATTTGCTATTATTGTTGCTGTTGCTTTATTTGTACCTTTATATTAAAATAAAAAAAAAACATTACATTTATTTATTTATATATATATATATATATATATATATATATATACATACACACACACATAGAGACACACACATATACCTCGCTACTTGCCTGCTGGATGTTAATGTTGTATCTGCAGTGTTGTTACCTTGATTAAGTCTTCCAAGTCATCATACAGACATGAAGACTAATTCAGGTGGAACTAATCAAAATGATCCATTTCAAGAACTTGTTGATATTTTACTTCTGCTGCCTTACAGTCACAGAGCACAACTGACAACCATGATGTCACGCTTCCTAGAACCATTTTGTCACCGGTTTACACCACTAGTCCCGTGGACAATCCAGTGGTTTGCTACTGATAGAGCAAAAATATTCTTCACCCTTTAATTATTCACTGGCAGAGCTCTACAATGGGCAGAATCCATATGGAATCAGGGTAGTCCCGTCACGCACTGTTGTTGGATTAATTCTACACTCATTTCCATGAAGTTTTCGGATGGCCCGTTAGGTGACACCACAGCAGCCAAAAGCTGCAGCTCCGAAAGGAACCCTGCTAGTCTGAGTACTTTATCCAATCCACAATTGGAAAACCACTGGTTTTCATCAAGCCAGGGAGAGGCATCATCAAGCACTGTGTCAATCTCTTGCAACTTCTCACCTGTTCTGGGAGTACCTCCATCATTTTGTTTCTGGTCAACACTAATGACATCCTGGTATACTCCTGCAACGAGCCCGAACATTGCCACCATGTTCAAATAGTGCTTGACAAGCTGAGGGAATACCATATCTTCCTCAAGGCTGAGAAGTGTTCGTCCCACCAGAGCTCCACCCAGTTCCTCAGTTACATCATTAGTGCAGAAGGCATCAAGATGGACAAGGGAAAGGTGGAAGCGGTCCAATCCTGGCCAGAACCTATCATCATCAAAGATCTTCAGCATTTCCTTGGGTTTGACAACTTCTACCAACAATTCATTCAAAATTACAGCCAAATCACAGCTCCTCTGACTTCCCTCCTCAAGATCAAGCCCAAGTCTCTGTCCTGGTCACCCACGCCTTCAAACAGTTGAAAAGACTTTCATTGTTGAGGTTGATGCCTTTACCTTGGGCAAGGGTGCCACGATGAATCCACCACTAGTACATTGCGTACAAAAATGATGTTGTTCCCTTGGTACCCTCATGCTGAGTTTGGAAACGTGGTTAACATTTTCTAACAAATCACAATGGATTGGTTTGGATTGGGCTTTTTTGGATTGGTCTGGACGATCCTGAGGAAGAAGCAGTTTTGGGCCCCCTTTCCATCCCTGTCGCCCCAGAGCCTCGTCCCATCATGACCGCCGTTCCAGAGCCCTCTGCTAAGATGGCTGCCGACACGCCAGAGCCCTCGTTCAAGATGGCTGCTGCTCTGTTACCGGTCTGTCAGGTTCCTTCACTTTGCAATCACAACACACTCCCTCTCCTGGGAGTCCTGCACGAGTTCGGGTACCCGCAAATTTTGCTCAAACGGGTGAAAAATATCCAACTGTGTCGGATACGGGTGCGGGTCGGGCACGGGCTAAACACGGGTCTGAACATGGGTTTAAAACAATCACGTGCAAACGTAAAAATATATGCATATTTTTAGGAACACATCTACAAAAATATGCCTGTATTTCAAGGTGATAAAATAATTTAAAATCCACATCAGTTTATTTTTGCCTACGCCCTCCCAGGAGTCTCTATACCTACTTTCACTTTTAAAAATTCATCATAACCGCGCGCGCAATCTGCTTGCAGTCGTCGAGATGGATGCTGAGGAGTTGAAGACAAGAATAGCTAGTGGAGATGGTAAAGTTGTTGACAATACGTCATCAAAAATCCAAAAGTCCAGTGTGTGGGAGAAATTTGGAGTTATCTGAAGAAAACAATATTGTGAAAGGCTTTGCTGCATGCATTTTCGTGTTGGAAAGCCGCAAATGTGGAACTTCATCGCTGAGGAAGCACGCAGAGAACTGTGGTAACAAACCAAGCAGTTCTATCGAACAGTATTTTTCAAATTTAACACTGTTAAGTATGTGTGGTGTGCAGGGCATGTTTGAACCCAAAATTGTCAGTTGCGTGGCAGATATAGTGTTGTAGCCGCGTCTGTTTGATTGGTAAAATGTTATAAGGCTACTCAGTTTTGTGGTAACGTTAGCCATGTTCTTCATGTACCGGCATTTTGACAGCTTCGGCTGAAGTTGTCCTTGTGTTAATGGTCGAGTAATAACTTCTGTATGACCTGGCAATAAACATTTTTGTAAGTGTGTCTATAATGTGATAGTCTAAACTGATTTTATTTCGGTTGCGGGTCGGGTGGTCGGTTTTATTTTAAGCGGGTCGGGTCGGGTGCGGATTTTAATTAGTGCTGCTGTCGGAAAACGGGTCGGATGTGGCTTTAAGCACTGCGGGTACGGGCGGATGCGGATTTACAAAATCGGACCAGTGCAGGACTCTGACCTCATCATCACCCTCATCACCTCAGTTCATTGTCTGATCTCGTTTCCATACGAGGTGGACACTTCCCCAGTGATTCCCCAGTGATTCTGCAGTGCCTCACCCTGTGTGTCTCCAGGATTCCCTCTCCAGCATCCAATCCAACCCATCGTCCATCTCTTCATCCACCAGTCATCACTTCTCTCATTCTGCTGTCAATAAACACCCTGTTCACTTCCATCCTTCTTGTCTGTGTCTACTTTCATAACAACTATATACACACATTATTCCAACAGCGAAATTGCATGCATAAGTTTCAGAAAACTGCTTCAGAAATAGCGGTCAAATCCAATAGATCATCACCAAAACATGGCATGGATCAGAGTCCTCCATGCGGGTGTCCCTTTAAAGGCTTCTTACTGCACGGTTTGCAGTGCTGAGCAGCCAATCACGCTGCATCTGATTGAAAGCTATAGAGATTATATTAAAGGGAGCGCGCTTTGCTCGCTTATATATAATATATATATTAGGGGTGTAACGATTCATCAACTACATCGATGTATCGATTTATATTCCTACGATCCAACTGGACCGATCTGTGCTCGGCAAGTTGGCCTTCCGGACGACATATATCGATCTAATATCGTTTTAAAAGGTAATGAATCGATTGTATCGATACTAGGAAATAGCGCATTGGATTTAAGCACGTTAGACTTTATATGGATGTTTTTTCTTTGCACATTTAATGATAAAGGCGTTAAACGTTACTCAATTCAGTCTGCCTATCTGTGTCGTCGTCGCCATGCGTGACGCGCCAGCAGCAGCGCGACAACAGTCAAGCAGCGCAAAGTCTCTCACCTCAGAAAAACGGACTTTCCTGTCCTCTCAGCCGCTATAGTAGGGTGACCATACGTCCTGTTTAACCAGGACATATCTGGCCAGGATTTCGAGATCGCCCAAAATGCCCGGGATTCGACTTTTGCTTTCTACAGTCACCATTCATTATGTTTACATTATTACGTTATTTGACACTGACACGTACGTGCCAGCTTTGCAGGTCATGCATTCTGCTTCACACGGATCCCGATCGAGACGAAAACACAGGAATTTTCTTAGCAATGCTAGAACGCACATCAACCGATCACTTGTTTAGTGTTCATGTAAACACTACATTCAGATTAACCAATCGGAAGTAATTCAGTACTACTGAATCAAAAGGTGTACATGTAAACAAAATGAATGGCGACGAGAAAGCAAAAGCCGAATCGCGGATATTTTGGGCGATCTCGAAATCCCGGCCGGACATGACCTGGAATATGGTCACCCTAGCTATAGGCTACTGCAGGAGCGCACACTCTTCAACTGCACGCGCAAATGCGGCGGAGCGCGCTGTATCACTTCACTAAAGTCATACGAGAATGCAACGTCGTAAATTAGTAAGTTAAGAAATAAAAGTAAAATACCAATCAATTACGTTATTGGTAAGTTACGCCATGTGTGTTGCTATTTATCAGGAGCAGTTTCCATGTTTCTTTACCAGTGCTTCTAAGTATTGTGTATCACCATGGTAGCCTAATTGTTGTTTGTTTCCATAACAAAATGCCACTTACTGGTTATTTTGTATATTTTTATATGACTGTGGTGGCTCATACCAAGATTGTATTAACAAAAACTTGTTTGGGACTGCTATTTAATAGCTTAACCTCGCAGTGCCTACTGTCTATCAGTATTTGTCATATTCTTACACTTTGTATGTTAAGTAAAGGGGGACAGAACTTGTGTGTCAACAATTTTTGTGTAAACAAATGTATTATAATAGGCTTATATAATTCCTAAAAAGGTGGGTCGCAGCTTGATGACCATGGGGAAATGTGGGTCCCATAGCCAAACTATTCAAAACATCATTCAATGTTGTGATAATCGTAATTAATAATCACAATTACAATTTCAAGGGAATAATCAACAATTATAATTTTTGTCATAATCGTTCAGTCCTACCTATTCAAATAAAATGTGAATGCATTTGACATTAATTTGTGTTTTACTTGTTTGTTTATATCCATAATTAATTGATACCTGATTCACTTACAATAATTTTTGGCTAAAAAGTCACTGAATCGATTTCAAGTCACTGAATCGTTCGGATCTTATCGTTCTAAATGAACCAATATCGTCCTTGAATCGTATCGACAACCATGAATCGTGAATCGAATCGAATCATTGTTAAAACGAATCGTTACACCCCTAATATATATATATATATCTTACATATAATTCTTCTGAACATATGTACAGCTCCCCCTTCTCAGACAGGACCCACCACAGAGATATATTTTCACATGTGGTACTTCCCGCTAGGTAAATCCATGTGACCTATTCTACACGTTAACCTCCCTTTAGCAGGATGTGGTCTCTGCAGTGTTCTTATTTTCCTGGGTTGGAAAAATAACACTTTCCCCAGTGCAAAAAGCTTCTGGTCTGCATAGCTTTGAGTTTTATCTTTCATAAAAAAAAATTAAAAACACACACACACACAAAACAGAAAAGGCTATGTATGGCCGTTGTGCACTTTGTTATTAGGGACTCGTAACACAGTTCAACTGGTTGTGGGGTTTAGTGAACAAACCCCTAGTGTCACTACATCGACACAATGTTGAGTGAGTGACAGATACGTCTTGGTTACTGTTGTTACTGTACCTCCGCTCCCTGATGGAGGGAAAGAGACATTGTGTCTCTCCTATCACAACACTGAACTACCCGCTGAATTGGCTAAGACACTGTCTCGGCTCTTCAGTACAAACCTGAATGAGTGGTGCAAGCCACCTCCTTTTATAACTGTAGGTCCGGAGGAGAGTCATGCAGATTCCACTCGCCAATTCTCATTGGCCTTGTCTGAAGCATTAGAGGTGTTTGGGGCTCCCAAAGGCGACCCCTAGTGTCACTACATCGACACAACGTCTCGTTCCCTCCATCAGGGAACGGAGGTTGCAACAGTAACAAGACGTTTTGTGACACTAAGTGAACTGAACAGGATTTGTGTACCTGACATGAGTCCTTGCCTCCTTCCAGTAGACCAGCACAGATCATGTTGTCTGTTATATTTCCAACTCCATAGAGACAGTTGCACTGTCTATTACCAATTATAGCAACCTCCACTTCCTGTAGAACATCAGGGGATGGGAGGGACACTGTAGGAAAAACATGAGAAGTTATTTACTCTATCCTGTTTTGAATTGGATTATGAAAGGTGTTTTGTGTTGAGTTTAATGTAACTAAGTTAAACAGGAATGAATTCTCACCTCCTTCACTAATGTCTCCCCATCCAGTGATCCAGCTGTCTGTGCCGTTGTTAAACACACTGTGATCAGCTGCTAGACACACGGGTCTGATGTAGTCAGTGAAGGTGACGGGAAATCTCAGTTTGAGCAGAGCGATATCACTGTCATTTGTAACATTGTTGTAACTGGGATGTTTGACAACTGCCATCACATCTGTGAAAACTTCATCCTGGGTCTGTCGCCCCAAAACCACACTTAAAGAAAAGATGGCATAACCGACGTAGCTAAAGAAATAGACAGAGAAAGTGGTCAATAAGAGTTTTAACCCTGTAAAGCCTGACTTTTTTTTTTTTTTTTTTTGTGAAATGGAACGATTTATTGACCCTTTAGACAAGATATATATTTTTTAAATCTAAAGAAAAAAATGTATATATGCATTTTTTGATCAGCATCATATTTTATACATCAGGCCTTTATGGCTCATATGATATATTGAGAACATGGAGCTCATAGGCTCAAAATGAGTAAAAATATGCAATTTGGAGCAGTTGCTGATAGTAGGATTAAATTCTGATAGCTAATCATTTAAATCAATGAAAACTTTATTACAGTATAACAGACTACTTACATATGCAGACTAATTAAAAATGCACATACATATCAGTTGTCACTCTATAACTATTTTTATTGTGATGGTAAATCATAAAATGCAAAGCAGAACAATGATGATTGAATGATTATTTATTTGACAAAGATTAATAAATTGACACTCCTCAAAAGCCTTTATTATAAAGTAAAACCAAGTAAACCTAAGTTGCTTCAGTCCAGTAAACACTTTCCATTTAAATTACTCAGAATACAAAAGTTATTCTTACATTTACTTTACAAAAATCAGTAAAAGTTTCACAGCAAAAAGACTCCGACCTGAAAAGGGACATTTTTACAATTATATTAAAAGGTGTTTACTTGCTAAAAAAAAGTCAGATTGCAGAAGGCATGTAGTAGATTGTGTGCAACAGATTTTTACCAAAGTTTTTGATCATGTTGATATTCAGGCAAGGCAAGGCAACTTTACTTATATAGCACATTTCATACACAATGGTCATTTAAAGCGCTTTACACAGAAAATGAATTAAAATTATTCTAAAATAATCACAGCATATGCATAAGAAATAAAAATAGAAAACAATTGTATTTAACTCCTATCTGGAGTGGAAGAAATGGAGAGTCAGGTTCGTGATTTTACACTAGACATGCCCCTTTCTAGTGTCTCTTCAGTCAGAGCAGATCTACATGGATCTATCCGTCAGAGACTACGTAGAAGCCTTAGAAATTTGTATATCAAATATGATTAAGTAGGCTATCAGGGCTATTCAATTGGCGGGCCGGATTCAATCTTCTCCATCGTCCGGAGGGCACCCCAACCTCCCTCCTCCTTTTTTCCTGGTGGTGCGGCTAATTTTCAATGAGGATTTGGGACTCGCACTTACGCGCTTTCGTCATACGTAACTGCGTCATACGTAACTGAGCAAAGAGAGCGAGGGGGATATCTTCGATCAAGTGAGTCAGATCTTCAGTGTGCATATTGTATATAGTTCTCTGCAAACCTATGGTGGCATCATGCCTTCAGTGTGCATATTGTATGTAGTTCTTTGCAAACCTATGGTGGCATCATGCCTTCAGTGTGTCTTGAACAACCACACATAAAAGGTTGCCCATATTATATTGGTATTTTATTGTATTTGACTGTATTTGCATACTTGACTGTAGATAGCTTTATGAGTGAAGTTACCAACACAATAGATTGTCTCTGTCTCTCTCTCTCTCTCTCTCTCTCTCTCTCAAACACGCATACAGACACAGAGAGAGAATGTTAACTTGTGTATTAATTCCCAATTTCTATTGATGTATTTGCACTTTTAATCTTGCTGAATTAAGGCAAATAAATTAAGTTAAAACTTAGTTCCCCGGCCCCATTCGTCTTTGTAGGAAAATGTTCTATTTTGTCTTTACTATTTTATATTTTGTCAGAATGCACCAGAATGCTTCGTTTGTATGTGAAAATCAAAAAAAAAAAATCTTCTGGGGAAGGATGCCCCCAGACCCCCCTACAGGGGTTTGGTTTAGCCCCCCCTAAAATATAATTCACCAGCCGCCACTGGTCTGAAACGATTTGGATTTGTTCGGACCGCTCTGTCACTGAATCATCTGAAGTAGTTCATCGGTCAGTAACAACAAACAGAGAACAAATAACGCTGTTTTCAGTTGTTTCACTAGTTTGAACTGCGCAGCACGGCCCAGTGGATAACTGATAGCAAGCGTTTACTCCCGGACACCATTATTAAACAGTGTTGCGACATCCAGTGGGAACTGGGAAGCGTTTCAATTTGACAAACCACAAATCACTCGATGATTTAACTAGTTTTAAATTCCCAACAAGACTGAGGAAAACAGATGTTCATCAAATGTTAACTGAAAATCCCCAAATCACCACCCTTACAAACATTTACCATGAATGTACTGTAGTAATTTACCATGGTTTGGGCAGCAATGTTGAATATTTATAATGAATACTATGTTATAGTCATTTATATTGCATTAGATTTAGTAGGTGGGTAGAGGAATATATATTAATTTTTTGTTATGAAATTATGACAGTTTCTTTGTTAAGGTGTGTGTATAGTTTTTACCTGTGTTTAGACATTTTTTATACAGTGGTAGTGAGTGAGTAGCCATGCATGGTTTTACTTGTGGTTACCAAGTCTCGCTGTCAGAATATTTTCATTTAAGCCTATAATAATTATAAATACAATAATTCTTACCAATTTTATAATTCATATATTTGTTCCAAGGAAAATATTTGTACACTGCTGTAAATAAGTTTTTATTTATTACGGTCATATATATCTGCATACTGTTGGATACCACATTTCCAAGTAAATACAACACCTTTTTTAGTTTATTTATTGAAAATTTTATTTTTCAATAAATAAATAATGTTTCAATAAATAAGCTAAACCACCACCAGCCCTCGAATGAAGCTAATTGAATAGCCCTGGTATAGGGTTAAATAAATTCCTCAATTCAAAAGCAAACTACTAAAGCATATATGAAAGCTGAAGTATTTAGTTGAATGAGTTTACCTATCAACACAGTGGGCAGCGGTCAGCACCCACTGTTTGTTAATGAGAGAACCTCCACAGAAGTGTCTGCCGTCCAGAAGAAGGCTAGCCTGCCACGGCCAGAGTCCATCTGAAGCGTTCTGACCTCCTTCTATCCAACTGCTGCTGTTGCTAAATGTGGTTCTCCCACACACCTGAGCACTGGGAGGATCATCTGAGGCTGCAAACACAAAAAACACAATGTTGTTTTACCCAAGAACTTCTCAAGCAACACTACGGTAGACGGCGTCATTTCACATAAATCTGACTTTAAATGTATATACTGTATGTAAAAGAGGCCAGCTAGTAGTCGCTGCGCGAATAAACCTCACTCCTCTGATCTCAATAGGCGCTCTAGCGACAAATGCTAGAGGCTGCAGTCTTTAGCCTCCATGTTAGAGCGCCTGACTCTCACGCCAGAGACCTGAGTTTGAGGCCCGCTCAGAGCGGGGTGAGTAGGCCCCAGGTGGAGGAGTTACATATATAATAAATGTCTCAATTAAATGATAAAACTTAAGTTATTGATAAGTATATTAAGTGATTTAAAAGTCAATATTTTGACATTTTGGACGGAAAACCCCACCAACAAGACTTCTACATGAATGACGTAAATACTAAAGATTCAAAAACAGCGAGTTTTCAGCACCCTGGTATTTCACAGACAATAATCTTTTAAAGGTAAAAAAATTAATAAAAAAAAGTTTAGTTTAGTGGAATTTGCATACAAAAATCAGATTCCTCCGAAATCTGAGGGGAAAACGTGCCGGTCCAGATTGAATATACATTGTGTTATAGATATATTATTTGCATAGTGATTTCAGGAAAAACAGAGGTTAACTAGAAACCAAATTGTCAATGTAAAATGATGTACCTTGAGTGTCTGTTTCGTCACAAGATCCTGCAAAACAAAACAGAGGTGGATGTTACATATATACCTATACTCTGTTACTCACACTTTTTAAAGAAACAAGCAAGTTTTGAGACATCAATTATAAAATGAATTAAGCTACAGCGAATGACACATTTCATTAATACACAAATATACCTTTTCTTTTGGATGAATTGTCGACACGAAATACCCATCTACCCGTGACGTTGACATTGCTTGTGTATGGCAGGTTTGTGATGTCAGAAGCAGTCATTAAAAAGAAATTAGTAGAGCAAATTGTGTCATAGCCGGACTGTTAATGAAGAAAACACAAAGAAAAAAACTCCAGTAAATCCATTAAAAGCAGTGTTTTTTTCACACTGCTGAATATCAATACTGACACATTTCCCACACTGCTTTACCTCTCCAGCATAGGTGGAGGTGATATAATCATAATGCATGAGTGTAAACGACAGGTTTTTGCCAGACACCAAAACCACTTGGAAGGTCGACTCCTGGAAGAGACAATAAGTTCCTCATTAATACAAGCATCATTCTGGATATGCCAAAAAAATTCAGTTCAATGAAAATACTATGCAATAAAAGCGCATTCTAATTGAGTAAAAAACATACTGCCTCTCTGTTTCCAAAGTACGGTACTTTATCCCATGTAGCAATAAAAACCCACGAGGCAGAGAAGTTCAAGTTGGGGTAATATTGGTTTATGTCTCTTGAAGCCCGATTCAAGAGATGACCATCTGTTACTTGTCGGTAAGAGATGGTTCCTTTCTCACTATTATTAATGTCTGTCCACAGGGGAGCGATGATGTCTCTAGTCGAGCATGCAGGAAAAAAATCTGGATACCACTGGTAAAGTGGCTCATCAAAGGTGAGGTCTCCATTATTATTCACCTGTAGGATCAAAATATGTGATCTGGATTTTCAAGTAACTTCCTCTGTGTGGGATATACATTAATGAATGTCATTAATGAATGCTTCTTACAAATATTTTGTCATATACATGACCAAAGTACACAAATGGCTGCAGCAAGGGGATCGGTGGAGAACTTCCATCATCCGACTGTGGGCTTTTCTCATCCTCTACATCTCCATATGGGTAGAATATTCCTATTCCCAATATTATTATTATGAGTGTTTAAAGTTTTGAAGGAGGATATTTTATGGCTATTTATCAAACAATGTGATATTCTTTATATTAAACAGTGACGTTACCCTCTTCAGGTCCACCATCAACACGAAATGCCCATCGTCCCGGCACATCGACATTGCTGGAGTTTGAGAGTTTATTTTCATCAGTCACAGGGATTGAAAAATAATTTGTTGAGTTTATTGTGTCATAGCCAGCCTGAGTAAACAACAAAACAAAACAAAATAATAATAATAATGATAATTATTAACCAAGACATTTATTTAAGGTCCCATTGGCCATTAATATTATTATCTTATTCTTAAAGATTTGTAACAAGATTCTTATTCTGTCCAACCTGAACATTTTGGTTAGTTGAGGAAATATTTCCGTAGTTCATTATGACAAAGGAAAGAGTCCTGCAAATGACTAGAATTACTTGGAAGGAAGATTCCTAGGAAAAGTAAAAAAACAAAAAAAAAACATTGGGTTTCAATGAGAAAACACAGTTATAAATTGTCTATAAATAAAACTCATTTAACAAAATTATGCTAAATAAATGCAATCCTTTTAAAACTATTTAAATCTCTGACTACATTTATACTAAACTTAGGTTAAAGATTAGTGTAACCATTCAATCTACACACCGTCAAGGAGTTGTTCAAGTAGGGCACTCTCTCCCAAGTAGCAATGAAGACTGCATTTACTGAGAACCCAAACAGAGGGAAATACTGTTTGACATCATTTCTCGCCCGGTCCAGAATACGGCCTTGAGTTACCAAGCGGTAGTAGATGTTTCCATTGACACTACAGTCAAACATTGCCCAGAATGGAGCTATAATGTCTCTAGTAGAGTTGGCAGGGAAAGCCTTGGGGAGTCTTTCATAAGATGGTTCATCAAATGTCAAATATCCATTATTGTTGACCTATAGTAAAGATATGAAGATGAACTGAAGCAACATGACTTGTAATGCATCAATGTACTTCAAATGTAATGTGTTTAACATAACATCTCACATATATGTTGTGGTATCTGCGCCCAAAGTAGAAGAAAGGATACTGCAAGTGCACAGCTGGTGAGGTTGCAGTACTTTGACAGGGATTCTGAGAGACTGGAGAGCCAGTTGGATAAAACAAATCTGGAAAAAGAATACAATTGCATGTTATGGCCTTGGTACAAACATGAAAATGTATTAAAGTTCAGGAGAAGAAAGAAAAAATGTATTACCAAGTTTTGCTGGCAAAGTGTCGACACGAAAAGCCCAACGGCCCATAACATTGACATTTGTGGAGTGGTTCAGGTTTGCGATGTTAGACACAGGAATTGTATAATAACTGGTTGAATCAATCGTGTCATATCCAGCCTAAATAATGATTAAAAATATGTTTGTTAAAGATCTGTGGATAAGAGGAGCTGTATAGCTAATTCTACCAAGAAAAAAATGTCACATTACTGTAAAACTGTCTCTACAAACACATTTGAACTGTCCAGAATATTGCAAAAGTTATTACATTTTAATATAAAAAAATACAGGACTTTGAAAAGCTTTCTCACCATTGTAATATGCTTAGTTTGAGGAATATTGCCATAATTAAATACAATAAATGACAAACCAGAACCTGAGATCAGCAGTACTTGAAAAGAGGAATTCTAAAAAAATAAAATAAAATAAAAAACCATCAAATGATCAGTCACAAGACAAATGAAAACAAATATTGAAACAAATCTTACCTGTGCTGAAGTATTATAATATCTCACATTATCCCAAGTTAAAACAAAAACTGAGTCTGCAGTGAAATTTGTTTGAGGAAAATATTGACGTATATCATTTGTGGCTCGCTGTAGTACTCGGACACCGATGAATTCTTGGAAGTAACAGTCACTGCTGTCAATATCTGTCCATAGTGGAGCAACAAAGTCTCTATTTGTGTAAGCTGGAAGAGTTCGAGGTCTTGATGGAAACAATCGCCGTTTGAAAGTAAGAAATCCATTTTTGTAAACCTAAATGGGTTTGAAGTAACAGACAAATACTTTTAATGGCTAGTGATAAATTGCTTTAAAAAAAGTCAAAATGCATAAATGAGTGTCCTCACATATATATAGCTGTATGTGAGCCCGAAGTAAGAAAATGGTGTCTGCAAATATAGGCTGACAGGAAATCCATAAAATCCAAATCCATTCTGTTGAAGATTGTTCCTATTTCTGAATGGATAGAACAGTCCTGAAAGCAAACACATTTATTTTTCAGCATTTTATTTTATTTGCAACTCCCAGCAGTTCACAACATTTAACTGCTCAATAAATTGTTCTACATGTTTTGAACACATATAAACAACACAATAAACAACTATCTTCTGGTTTCCTTTCATCGTAACCTCTGCTCTCCCTCATGCTTTTCCTTTTGTGGCCTCGGCATCCCTGCCCCCCACTAACCACTTCTCTTCTCTTGATGTCACTGAAGCAACAGACACTCTATGCTCCACATTAACATCCTGCTTTGATAATATCTGTCCTCTCAGCCCCTGGCCAGCACGTGCAACACCCTCCAGCCTCTGGGTCACAGATGGTCTCCATGACCATCAAACCAAGCTCAGGAATGCTGAGAGGAAATGCAGCAAGACTAAACACTCTGCTGACCTGAGAATATACCATTGTCTCTTGTCCTCTTTCACCTCTAGTGCTTCTTCTGCCAAGATATCCTACTACCAAAACAAAATCAGTAACCCCTCAAGACACCGGGAGACTATTCAGAACATTCTCCTCTCTTCCAAGTCAATTATTCTAATTCTGCTGGACCTTTCTGTGGCATTTGACACCGTTAACCATCAGATCCTCTTGGCCAGCCTCTCGGACTTGGGCATCACAGGTTACTGTATTTCGATGGCTTCAGTCATACCTCACTGGCAGATCTTTCAAGGTTTCATGGAGAGGAGGGGTGTCTGAGTCCCATCAGCTACTGGGGTGCCTCAAGGTCCAGGGCTCTCTCCTCTTCTTTTCTCCATTTACACAACCTCACTGGGCACGATCATAAACGCACATGGCTTCTCCTACCACTACAGATGATACATAGCTAAATCTTTCATTTAAACCTGATGACCACATTGTCTCAGCTCGTATCTCTGCCTGCCTTTCAGACATCTCTGCTTGGATGAAGGAGCGTCATCTGCAGCTCAACTTGCAAAGACTCCTTGTAATCCCTGCAAACACATCAGTTGACCACAACATCAACTGGGGTGCACAACACTAACACCAGCCAGGACAGCAAGGAACCTGGGGGTAGTGTTTGATGACCAGCTGAGCTTTTCCAACCACATCTCATCATCGGCCCAGTCATGCAGGTTTGCGCTCTACAACATTAGCAAGCAAGCAACTTTATTTATATAGCACATTTTCAAACAACAGACGTTGCCCCAAAGTGCTTTACAAAAACGATAACATTAAAACCACACAACAAATCAAACACAACTTATTCAAAAGCTAAAGAAAATAAATACGTTTTTAAATAAGACTTAAAAGTGCCAATTGATGGAGCGGACCTCACGTGGAATGGGAGACTATTCCAGAGTTTGGGACCTACCACGGAAAAAGCACAATCTCCTTTCGATTTAAAATTAAAATGAGGGACCTTTAAAAGCTGTTAATCTGAAGACCTGAGAACTCTAGAAGGAGAGTGGGGAATGATAAGATCACAGATGTACTGGGAGGCAAGTTTTAGACAAACAGGAGAACTTTAAAATCAATCCTGAATTTAACAGGAAGCCAATGCAAGGATTGCAGTACATAAAAATCTTCTCTGCATTTCTTCTCTTCTCTAGCTGGCTCTTTGATAAATTCTATGTTCCCCTTTTGTAAATCGCTTTGGATAAAAGCATCTGCTAAATGCATAAATGTAAATGAAAATTAAACATGATATGCAATACATGCCATGCATTTTTTACTATCATATTACTGTACCATTGTGTTCTGATGCAGTGTCAGTTCGAAAAATCCATCGACCCATGACGTTAACATTGCTTGTGTATGGCAGGTTTGTGGTGTCAGAAACAGGAATTGAAAAGAAATCAGTTGAATCACTTGTGTCATATCCAGACTGTCAATCAAATAACAGGACAAAAAGTTCAGTTACATTTATCATAGTGATAAAAATAATTTATTTTGATTTCAGTGTCTTTTTCAAATTACTTTACCATAACAGGATTTACGGCTTGGGCAATAGGACCATAATGCATGAGTGTGAATGACATGTTTTTGCCAGACACCAAAACCACTTGAAAGGTCGACTCCTGGAAAATGAAGGGAATTACTACATAAATACAGATAACATGGGATTCTGTTTCCTTATCACACATTTATGTGCAAGAAACTGCTGATATTTCAATCTAACCAAAAAGAGACTTACTGTCCACCTGTGTCCATAGTACGGTACTTTATTCCAAGTTGCAATGAAAACCCATGAGGCAGAGAAGTTCAAGTTGGGGTAATATTGGTTTATGTCTCTCGAGGCCAGATTCAAGAGATGACCATCTGTTACTTGTCGGTAAGAGATGGTTCCTTTATCTGTAATGTCAATGTCTGTCCACAGCGGAGCGATGATGTCTCTAGTCGAGTATGCTGGAAAATGATAGGGATACCACTGGTAAAACGGTTCTTCAAAAGTCAAGTACCCCTTGTTATTCACCTGTTATGAGACCAAAACAGTGAAAGCTCAGTCATCTGGACTTTCAAGTAACATTCTCAGTGTGGAAAATAAAGCTACTTGTGTTGTTTCAATTAAACTAAGAGTGTACAATGTCATAAATGTGACAATGCTGCTTACGTATAGTTGATTATAAACAAGCCCAAAGTAGACAAATGGCTGATCCAGAGTGATCAGTGGAGAACTTCCAAAATCCTCCGCAGGGTTCTTTGTATCCTCATCTCCATACAGGTAAAAAATTCCTGCAATTGAAAAAGGAACATCTTAATATTAAGTTGTAAATTATTTAGTGGTTATAATGGTTGAGTGTTTTAACAAAGTCCAGATGCAAAAATCCCTAAATTAAAATTGTACAAAATGTATCAGGGATATTTTATGCATGGTTTTCCAACAGCTTACAGCAGCTTTAAATGTAAACTTATTACACTGGTCACAAACATTTTCTGCTTCTTTTTTTAAGTTGTAATTGGTCTGATCTGATCAGATCATGGTTTCAAAAAAGTCATTGCACAGAGTCAAAGGATTACCCTCTTCAGGTCCACCATCAACACGAAATACCCAGCGTCCCGGGACATTGACATTGCTGGAGTCGAACAGCTTATTTTCATCAGACACAGGGATTGAGGAATCATTTGTTGAGTCTATTGTGCCATAGCCAGCCTGAGTAGAACAATCTATCATCATCAAAAAAGCTTTGCGGCACAAAGTTTTCTAAAATTATCTTAGTGCCAGAGTTCAGAGATACGGTTATAATTATTTCTAACCTGAAACCTTTGATCCGTAGAGGAGATATTCCCGTAGTTCATCATGACAAAAGACAGAGAGCCACTAGAGACCAAAACAACTTGAAAAGATGAACTCTGTAACAGAAATAGAAAATTATCCTAATAGCTCATAGACAGAGAGTAATTCCATCTTTATACTTGATTAATTCTGCAGTAACTTAAATAAAAGCAATTTATTCTCCCATTTATGTGCTTTAATAATCATCAGTTTTCCTCTTTCTTTCACCCAAATTATGGGTAGCGTCATTTCAGCGAAATGAAAGGTAAAAAAAGGTTAATATTGTCAGTAGGCCTATAGAAAATGTATAAAGCACTGTTCACACAGAGGTGACTTTCAAACCAATATCACATCGAATTTGCGTGACCAACTTGAAATTGAGCAAAATCACTCAAGATCGCGGGGATTCCTGTTGGATTGACTGGAATTTGCCAGTGAAATTTCACAGAACAATGGTAAATGTGACCACATCTTTACTCTGTCAGTTTTACAACTATAGTTAAAGGTTATTTGATTTTTGAACAATTTGGAGATATGTTGGCTTAACATGGGATTACCAGCATTCTTAGAGAAATAAAAAGAAAGAAAACTAAACTTTATCTTTCAAATCAATCAACTTTAAAAAGACAGATGTCATCTGTTTGTGTTTATAGACACCAAAAGATATTGGAATTAAACATGTACAAATACTTGCTTAAATGCTTAGAACACAAAAATTCAAAAATACTTTTCCATTAACATATAGGCTGGCTTACAGATTGTGCGTTGTTATAGTATGGTACTTCATCCCAAGTAGCAATGAACAGCCATGAGGCAGTGAAGATCAGATTGGGAAAATACTGGTTTATGTTGTTTGAGGCTGCTAGTAAGAGTCCGCCTCTGGTGACCTGACGATAGGAGATGCTTCCAGTGACACTGTTGTCCATGTCTGTCCACAGTGGAGCAATGATGTCTCTGTTGACTTGCGAAGGTGAATAATCTCGAAGAGGCCCATCGAATGTCAAATGCCCGTTGTTATTAACCTGAAGCACAGATCAAATAATATTATAAAAGAGATTTGGCAGTATAAAACAGGGACTGAAACTCTTATGTTTTCATTCAACAAATGTACAGTGCATGCTCTGTTTTTTATATATTCATTTCATTATATGAGGTTTGCAATTTTACAATACAAGTTTTTAAAAAGTACAATAATTAAAATGATTACAAATAATATAACATAAAAAAACAACGGCCATGTAAGACTGGGAAGGATTGAGCAATTGAGCTTAAAGTGATAGTTTACCAAAATTTTTTAATTCTGTCATTAATTACTCACTCTCATGTCATTTCAAACCCGTAAGACTTTCGATCATTTTCAAACGCAAATGAAGATCATTAAAAGAATAAATTCTATCTGTTCATCATATAAAGATATCGTGTCTCTTCAGAAAACCGCTCAATTTATATGGATTAGTTTTGCGATCTCTTTATGAACTTTTGTGTAGCTGTCAATGGTGGGACAGAAAGCTCTCAGATTTCATCAAAAATATCTTAATTTGTGTTCCGAAGATGAACGAAAGTCTTACGGGTTTGGAACGACATGAGGGTGAGTAATTACTGACAGAACTTTTGGGTGAACTAACTCTTTAAATGATTCCTCAAAAGGTCTTGACAATTTTGACTATATCAAAAAATCACAAATCATAATTTTGAAATAATCTGTTGAACTGATGTTTAGATTTCATAATATCAATATCAATAATAATATATATTTTATTAGATTTTATTATATATAATATTATAGATATTATAATATATTTTACACAAATCACATGTTGATTACATTTATAAACTGTTTTAAATGATTTTTTTTCCAACATCAAACTTCAGAAAAGAATAGCAGAAAATGCCCAAATTAAGGTGTGCAAATTTTTTGCATCACTAACAAAAAAAGACTTGAGGCTGTAACTGCTGTCAGAGGTGCTTCAAAGAAGTACTGTGTATTAATACTTATGTCAGTGTGATATTTCATTTAGTTCATTTTAATAAATGTAATGAATTATCACAAATCTTTTATCATTATGGGGTATGGATTGAAGACTGACTACTTTATAATTGCACTGTACGTACACTCATACATACACAGAATTTATGAAGACAATATTCTTACATTAGTCTGTTGATAAACACGTCCAAAATATGCAAAGCGTTTTTCTAAAAATACTATTGGAGAGCTTCCATCATCTTCAGAGGGATTCTCTATGTCTTGATTTCCAAATGGGTAGAAAAGGCCTGAAACTATAAAATATTGAGGAAAAAACAGAACAGAATTCCATGATTATGATGTACGGAATGTAATGTCACATTTTGTTACATGGCAAGAACTGGCTGGAATTGGCACTTTCGGTCTGTTTACTGGCTTACTACACATTTTTCAGAGGTTGGGGTGCACAGGTCTAATCAGTCTGCCAGGAAACAATATGCTTGCAAAAAAGAAATACTTGACTGATAAAATTAGATACTAAGAAGTAAATAAATAAGATATTTTTAAGTGCGCCTTTTTATGATTTTTTAAGTTTACCTGCTCCTAAATATAATGTATAAAAATATATATGTGTATATATATATGTGTGTGTGTGTGTGTGTGTGTGTGTGTGTGTGTGTGTGTGTGTGGAAATAAACCCAACCCAAGTTTAATAAATGCAGTAAAAGTATTGTTCTATTTCTTACTTGCAATTACATTGACATACATAACCATGTTTATACTCTACCTGTATCTTCTCCATAGCACAGGAAGCTGCTGTCCTTATCTTCACCATCAGATTTAAAAGTCACAAATTCAACGTCTGATCCATTAACATTTTCCAAGATCCAGTAATGGAATTCGGATACTCTAGCATAACTGTCAGGACCAAATCCAGTGAAGCAAGAAATCCCCCAATTAGTGACACCAGCTAAGATCCATTCAGAATCCTGCTTACACTGTAATGGACCACCAGAATCTCCCTGAAAAATGAAAGAGAGAAAATTGAATTCATACTATTAAAATGTTCATTTTAATATGGAACCGATGTTGTCTGAAGAAAGCTTAAATTAAATGAAGATAATACATGTACATGTGTTATTTAATATATTAAATGACAATAAAGTGATATTAAGGTACAATATGGTCATGCTGGAACTGCTTCCAGCTGCTTCATATCCGTGCATGTTAATGAAAACCCTTTGTAAAGTGTCACAATCAAGAATTCGAAAATGTTGTGGGAACTGTTGAAACTTACATAACATGCTCCTTTGCCCGTCTCTCCTCCAGCACAGATCATTGTCGGAGTGATTGTTATGTCCCAAAATGTAATGTCTTGAAACCTGCAGTCACACTCCTTATTCCCCACCACTTTCATCTTCACTTCCTGCAGAGTTCCAGAACTGGGCTCTAATTGTCATATCAAGAAAACAGGCTTTTAAGACATTCTGATGAAAATATGGACCACTTTATGATTCACTCACAATACAGATTAAACAATAGTTATAAAATACAGGTAAAATGTATTCTCTTACCATTAAAAGATAAAGGCTGAGTGAATTTTTAATTTAATGGATACCAGAAAACACCTTCCATGAAAAATTTCATAAATGCTCACAATTTTTTTTCAACTTTTGATGGAAATATGCAGTCCATGAACGAAAGGCGTTTTTCATATGCATAAAATGGAATTAACTGAATTTATTTCCTGAAGTCAGTTTTGTGCATTAAATTAAGTGCAGTCTTTACATTTCTGTTAACGAAATGCGACTTTTGTCTTTTGCGTATGAAATGTGTAACAGCATTTTGATAATTGTAATTCATTCAGTCTATGAAATTAGCCATATTCATGTGCCGAGTTTGAATATGACTGATAATTCAGAGTTTTTATGTTACTAAGCTGATGAGGTCACATCGAGGAACATGGCCTCGATGGAAAAAGCAATGGTAGGGAAAGTGATGAAGAAATCTGAGATAAATCTTAAGATTAAGGTAATAAAAATATTCATAAATGTTACATACAATTTTTGTATGATGTGAATTGTATCAGAACATAAAGAAATGAATTCTAGATCATTTACAATATTGTATTTAGAATCATTAAGATGATCAAGGTAAGGAGCAAGACATTCTTAAATCAATGGAGTGAGAAGAGGACGAAGGGAGCAATAACATAGTAAAGAAAAATGTTTAATTTTAATGGATATTAAATTGATTTAATTGATATAATTGATTTCAAGTTGATGCTGTAATATTTATGTAAGCCTATGTTGTATCCTATTTTGCCCGTATTGCCTGAAGAAAATCTGGACTTTGGTTTTAGTACAGTACTTTTATCTTCTGCTTTTGACTATGTAAGAGACATCCTAAGCTTTCCATTACGGTGTAATGTCAGGTTACTGTATTTGGGTCCTAATTAAAAGTATAAGGAAAATAAAGTGTCCCAATTTATCAGTACAACTACTAGTAAGGTGGACAATGTAATGTGGTACAATGACCACATTGTTTTTTCATCTGGTTACATAATCCAGACCAGACTACATGTAGTTCAATGAGTGCAAATTGATGATCATTACCTACAAAGCTGGTTTGTTTCCATCCAGTGGACCGGCAGGTGGTGCCAGTGTAAAAGACACTGTCATTAGCAGCCAGGCAGATTGGGCTGATGTAGCTGGTAAAGTTCACTGGCTCACTCAACCTCAGCAAGGCGATGTCATTGGTCAGCTGTGAAGGGACATAGTCTGGATGTGTAATGATGGATTGGACTCCTCGACTCACCTCGTTTGGGTTAGAGACTGAAGTGTTTTGGCTTTGTCTGCCCAGATAAACAGTCCAGTAACTGTATGAGGGTCTGAATGTGGAAGAAAAGACTCTCAGTGTGTTAGCTCTGAGAATAACGACTGCAAATTCACATTAAATCGTATTAATCAAATTATTTAATTTATGTACATCTATTTTGTGTACTTACAAGAAGAAAACGCAGTGAGCCGCAGTGAGCACCCATTCGTGGCTGATGAGGGACCCTTCACAGATGTAATAGTCAAAAATGTGTAGATGGACCTGCCAAGACCAGTTCCCCACAGGTGCATCTTCAACTGCCACAATACTAGTGTTCAGTGTGGAAAACCCACAACCCTGTTCTGAACGGAATAGTAAGAACTGTAAATAATTCACCAAATATGAGATTTATAGTTTAAACCCATTACTTGTATAGCTTTTCTTGTGTCACCTATAAAGAGTAAAAGGAGAGGTAGTTAAATAAAACAGTCAAACACTGTATGTTCAAGATGAATCACATGACTGTGTGGTTCACAATCTAGTTGTTGTAGAATTTGTGCACATTTCAATATTTGTAAACATTAGTGTTTAAATTCAAGCATTTTGTAAGGATACTTCTTTTGGTTTGGCATGAATAAGCCGAAAATCACTTCCTATGAATCCAGCTGTAGCTTGTGTTTGCTCCACCAAAATATTCATCCACTTGAAAACATTGACCTCAAATTTAAATTTTCTCGTCAGCGTTTAAATTACTATTATTTTTTAAGTTGACAGCATTTTATTTAATCATTTTAGCATTATCATTTTATCATCATATCAAAACTTCCATGGGCCCCAAGAATATTTTGTTTATGAACATCTAAACATGTGATACATCAAAAGAAAGAACAGAGCCTCTGCTTTAAAAAAGGCGTTTCATTCTAACTTCATGTATTCTTTTTTTTTTTTTTTTAGCTGCCGTCCATAACTTTTTTGGGTTCAAAATTATCCAAAATAAATTGAGCAAGTAACCAGCCAGTGTTCAAAACTCTCTTCTTGCCTTGATTCAAAACGGTAAGCTTGTAATAATGTTTTTAATTCCAGTGGTACTGGTGGATTTCCGCGGGAAATTCGAGCATGTCTTTGCATCATTACATCATATCTGTACACATAAAGAAGAGTCTCGGATAGTAGACTATGAGTGTGAGGATGTTGGAGGTGAAGATTTATAGCCTTTTCTCACAGCACTTGATATAATTAAACTTATCAATTTGATGGCGGATCCAGAAAGGTTCAAACGTCAATCACCAGTGACAACTGGAGATTCACCCGGTGTAAAACGCAAAAGACTTCGGACTTCGGAGTGGCTACAGAAAAAAAGAGACTGCAACCGGCCCATGCGAAAACAAGGCTAAATATAAGGGCTTTTGAAAGGTGGCGTGAACTCCGTGTTTTGAAGGGGTTCAAAACAGACGCAGATTCTGCTGGACAGGTAAGACATAAGTGATCGTTAGATTTAATCAGCGCGATTTACTGCAATGCTTTTAATCCCCTTAGTTGGTCAGAACAAAAGTGGATGTTAAAAATTGAGAAGATGCAAAATTCTTATGTTGGTCATACTTCCAAAGAGTGGAATCTGTGATTCCGAATGCCAGTATCCACACCGGCGGCGACTGACAGCTGCACATTCTCCTCAAAACATTGAATTCATCCGCGCTGTGCCATGCCGAGGCACAACCCACGTAAAGTTGATAGTTCCGCGAATAACTGCAATTGCAGATTTCGAACAGAGATGGCGACAAAGAGGAAAAACTACGGACTGCAGCTTTAAATGTGGGTTTGATTCATAAAAAATTGGATAAGACACATGCCTTTGGTGTGAGAGACCCGGGTTCGAATCCACTGTGAGACACCAATGTGTCCCTGAGCAAGACACTTAACCCCTAGTTGCTCCAGAGGCGTGCGACCTCTGACATATATAGCAATTGTAAGTCGCTTTGGATAAAAGCGTCAGCTAAATGAATAAATGTAAATGTAAATTTGTTCTTTGTGTCAGAACAAGTAAAGCGATTGCTTGAAGTTCATCAGAAATAGAACGGGGTATATAGTTTAGTGTAGTTTAGTTCAGTTAAAGGTGGTATCAGTGATTTCAGGCCCAAAAATATTTTTATCACATTCATCTAATCTTTCCTAACGATCCGCTAGCTGCCCGCCCCATAAGCATGCCGTCAAAAAACGCGTCTATGTAGGCAGCCTAGGCTCTGAGATCTGCACACAAAAACAAATGGTTTAGCCAAACACTCAAAACCAAAACAAATAGTGTTCCAACCAATCACTGACAGGGGGAGGGTGTTGTGAGGTTTTTTTCTTCAACTCTGACTTCGCGTGCAGCCGTGCACGAGCACAAAACCTCACAGCACCCTCCCCCTGTCGGTGATTGGTTGGAACACTATTTGTTTTGGTTTTGAGTGTTTGGCTAAACCATTTGTTTTTGTGTGCAGATCTCAGAGCCTAGGCTGCCTACAGAGATGCGTTTTTTTGACGGCATGCTTATGGGGCGGGCAGCTAGCGGATCGTTAGGAAAGATTAGATGAATGTGATAAAAATATTTTTGGGCCTGAAATCACTGATACCACCTTTAAGTTCAGTTTACTGTCAGGAATTTGACTACATCCAAGACAGTATCACTTATTATTATAAGGGGTTCTATTTGCTTTTGTTACATTGTGCCACTCGCGCCTGGTGTAGACATGTTTTTTGTTTTTTTTTATTAAAAAATAAATACAATTGAGATGAAACCAAATAAATTAATAAATTGAATGATATAAATTAAACATTGATTAAATTAAATTAAATTATACATCTAAATTGAGTACTCAGAAAAGCGCTATATAAATGTAACAAATTTATTATTATTATCTAACTAAAAACTTAGAATAAATAGTAGAATAAATTGAATGTACTGCAACATAATAAGAATATTTTCCATATATTTTTTATGCATATTTATAATATTAATTTTCTCTGTGTAAATTATTATTTTTTTACATGAAAATATTTAGCTGCATTTTAAATTTTAGGATGGGGGCCCTCGCACCAGGATGATCAAAGTTGGAGGTTCGTGGCATCTAAAATATTGAAAACATCTTTGGAGCCATTTTGTCAAGCTGTGAGGCTCCTAATTATAGTCCAATTACAATTTTTAATTCTGATCATTGTATATCTCTTTATGCTGAATTGCTGGTTATGTGCTGTTGGTTTGGCAGTGCATTTACCCATTTTTTTTTTACAGTTTTGGTGAGATCTCTGGTTAGTGGTTACAAATTAAATTGGAACAAATCATGCCTTTTACCACTGAACAGCAGCTTAAACAGTATTGTCTTACAATACCCCAACAATCTCAGTATTTATTTACATACATATTTCCTTCAGTAAAATTAATAATAGAGAATTATTTAATTGTACTTTTAATAAGGTTACAGCTGATTTAGAGCGTTGGACTGCTTTTCCTAATTATTTTCAGGAGAGGGTTGCATTAATTGAAATGAATGTTTTGCCCTGGGTAAAACGAAAACAAAATAGAACATAACAGAGCATACTCCAACTGAGGAGGGAGGGAGGGGGCTCTGGAGGAGGACGCAGAACAGGTGAATGGCAGGAGACAAGCGCAGGTGACAGTGGGAGAAACCAGGGTGGCGATAATGGTGAGAAGAGGCAGGGAGGAGCCAGGAGCAGGAGTAGCCTGGTGGGGACACAGAGCGCAGCCAGGACGATGGCCCACAGCGGAGTTGAAGGAGGAAGGAGCCATGGTGGAGCCTTGGCTGTCGACACCAGGGGGGCAATGGACTGAGATGGAGCAATGGAAGTGGAGCCTTGGGCGCAGACGGAGAGTGATGGGACCGAGCGACACAGATGGCCCTGGAGGCCTAGGCTGAGCCGCAGTGATGAGCTTCCAAGGTGAAGCCAGGGTGCCAAAGGTAAGAGTGGAGCCGGTGGGACTGAGGACCGAGGTGGAGCGAGAGGGAAGGCGGAGCCAGACGGAGCCAAAGGGGTGGAGAGACAGAGACCAGAGGATTGTTCGGAAGTCCGTGGCGCATTCAGAGCGACGTCTGACCAAGCGAAGCCGGAGGGATGAGGGAGCCTGGTGAAGCCATAAGGACGATGGTATCTGTTGGAGCAGAGGGAGGGAGGAGCCAAGGGGGATCAGCGACTGGAGGCGGAGCCAGGGGATCCTCTCTACTGGGCAGAGCTGGAGATCGGAAGAACCACAGTAAATCCACACAGTGGAGAGGTATCAGAGGAAGAGCCGTGGGGCTGAAGGGAACCAGTGAAGGTGGGGCCAAGGAACTGAAATTTTGGAAGAGGAGGTAGGAGAAGGGGGCTGGATGGGAACTCTGGAGACACAGGTGATTTCGTGCTGGGCGGAACCAGTTGGGGTACAGGAGACTTTGGCAACTTTCAGATTGTCAGTTCGAATCCGATTTTTGTGCACCTCTGATTGAAATCCGATCAGAATGAGCTAATGTGAACAGCAAAAAAATCACATGAAATGCGATTTTTACAAATCCGTCTCAAGCTACATCCTTATGTGGTTTGAAATCCTATTCAAATCGCATTTCTGGAAATCCATTTTCGGACTGGCTCTAATCGGATTTTGCGTGGTTTATGTGACTTTTTCACACCAAATAAAATGTAAACGTCAGAAGTTGTTATTGGAAACATGCTGAAAGTTGCTGCTGAAACAATGCTGTGTTGTTGCAAAGTGTCGGACGAGCAGAAAATGACAATATAACGGAGACATGTTATGAACAGCGTGGAAAAAAGCTGTGCATACCAGCTTCCGGTTCTGCCGCTGCCTCAGAAGACGCATAGTCCAGCTATGGACTACATGCCTATACATTTCCATGTTGTAAAATTTAAATAAGACAACATCTCTATTGCAAACCCCTCCATGTTGCGGTTGTTGTTGTATTTGGCGTATTCCTACCAACGCAACATCATTCCCATGGAAACCAATGCAGATATTCCGGAAAACTAAAGAGCTGCATGGACACACAAATTGGATCTGAACAGTTCCGATACACAGTTTGGACATTAATAATTTTAGATCAGATTCCAATCAGATACACAAATAATCTGATTTGGACTGACAGTGTAAACGTAGGCTTTGAGCTGGACGGGACCAGCTGGGGTACAGGAGACTTTGTGCTGGACAGGACCAGCGGTGACAGGTGACATTGGGAAATATCCTCTTCCAAAACTTCAAAATAACCACTAGAGTTTAGCAGCAGTTCAGCCTCAGCACTGGAAGTGTGGACGGGGTCTACATCCATTTCCTCGAATTCTACAAGTACTCCCACGGAGTCACATACTATTTTCCGGCTCGCGCATCTGGTCAAACTCACAGTGTGGCTCAGGTTCTGGAGTAATGGTTGGCTCAGTCCTTCTCTCTGGTGTTGGCTCATGCATCGCGGCAGACTTGAGCTCTCCGTCTGTGGTGGGCTCTGGCGTCATGTCCGTGTATCAGGGTAATGGCTGGCTCGACTCTGGGTATGGAGTGAAGCTGGTGTCCTCCGCGGGGCAGATGGTTAATTGGGAACGCCGCAAAAAATCCTTCTGTTTTGGTCCGATTTTCTGTCACGTGTAGATGAACACGCATGAATCAAAGATACATAAAGAGTTTTTAATAAGAAAGGAGAACACACAGGAGTATCAGAATCCCAACAACACATTAAAATAATATCGGACAAAGAACCACAGGAAACTCAGGGCTTAAATAACATGCAAGAATCAAAGATAAAACGGAACAGGTGTGGGTACTAATAAACAAACAACAGAACTAACTAGAGAACACAAGAAAAAGCAAACATAGTAAAAAACGAAACCAAAATAGAACAGAACAGAGCATATTCCTTGCAGGAGGACAACAAATGTTCCATCTAGATTTCATTCTGAGCTCAGATTATTCCATAACGCAAAAATAATTATAGGTGATGGACCAATATCCTTTCCAAACTGGAATAAACAAGGCATCCATACTATTTCTGATATTTCAAAAGATGGAGAAATATACTCACTAAAGGTTTTGAAAATTACATTTAATCTTCCAGTGTCTTAATTCTTTTCTATTTGCAGCTTCGTGCTGCTTTAAAAGCGTATGGGGTTCTCTGGGGCACAAAACTTTTCCCATCCACAGTCTGATATTTACTGGAATAACCTGATGTTTGCTTCCGATTGATTATATAGTACCACACAAAAACTTTCAGATCAAAAGATCCTCTTCAACAAAAACTTTGCACACATATAAATTGCACATTTTTACATATAGTATGGCATGGTCTTCTGAAGGGGTTCTTGGACATTGCACAGATAGAATTATCGCAAAGTTGCTAATTTAATTTAGTAAAGCACTGTTTCCATCCCATGTGTTCAAGAGAACAAACTTGTTACTTCCTGGGAAATTGGCACAAAATATCTGTAATAAAAAGGTAAGTTGCTGCAATTGGGGAAGACTCTTTTTTCATAAATGACTTGCAGAGTGCGCAGATGGAACTTAATAACAACAGCAGTCATGTTATCTTGTGGTCGGATGCTGGTGTTTGGGAACGCAATCGTTTGAGACAGTTCTGGGAGGTTGTTACAAAAGCATTTTTTGATAACAGACTTTGGCTCAGGCATTTCATAACGACCAAACCAACATTTGAGATGCTGTGTTGTGTTTTTAAAAGTGTTTTTAGAATTACTGAATTACTTTTTAGAGTTCACATGTTTTCCACCAAGTTGAGAATGATAGATGATGTCTTTCATTGTCTAGAGTATGCTCACCATACCTATGCAAAACACTTCAATGCTGTGCACTATTTCTAATTGTTTGATGGCCTTCATCACTGGTAATAGTGCTGCCATAACCTGCCATTTTTGATAAATTAATTTTTCTAATTGCTAGTCATCCGTAAAACAACTAGAAAAAAATAAAAAAAATAAAAAAAATATATTATCAGCTTCAACACCCATAATGCTTTGAAGACAACTGATGAAGTACAATCAGATGAAGGCTACTGGAAAAAAAATTAGAAGCACTTTTCTCTTTTTTTTCCACAAACAATTACAAAGTAAGGCAAGTAACACACTGAGTTAAATAAGAAAGTTTAAAGTATGTTCTTGTAAAACATACTGCAATAATTAGTGTTTATTTACAAAAAGCATTTCTACATGTTTAGACACTTTAGGCTGTCAGTGTCATGTGTTAGAATAAATCATCTGAGATAATTGCATTTTTTTAATAATACCTAAAATTTATATTTTCTTTGTGCTTAGTTGCCCTTTGAACTCCCTGAATTAACAATTTTTTTGCCACCTAACGCTTTTTTAAACACTAAACTCTTTGCGTTAATTTCTACTCAAAAAATTCCAATTAAATTGACAAACTGATCTAAAATAGACTTGTTTTAAAAATATCGACAACATTTTTTTTAAAACACTTACTGATGAGAAATATCAGCATTAGATACTTCAGATACTCCATTGTAATGAAAGCAGATTCAGTCGACTCGGTCTAAAAATGTCTGAGAAAATAAATATAGAAATATACAATCATGAATCATTATATAGAATACATAGCAATACATCTTTGAAAATGTTAAGAAAACTGATATTTCATTTGTACCAAACAAAGTAAAAGGATTTCTGAAAAACCCTTACCTTGCAGTATGTTCACAGCTGTTTTTGTGTACGAACATGTTCTGTCCTCGATCCACTAATAACATCTAAACATATCTGCAGAATTACATCATGTACTTCACTGATATGAGAATTTGAATATACACTCCAAATGTTTCCATGAAGATGCATTAGTATGCAAAAATGTTGCTATGCAAAAAGGTTTCTGTTTACCTGTCCACAGCACAGGATGGAAATTACTTGGGGGGAAAATACAGTTTACACAGAACAAATGTAGCCGTAAGTATGTGGTCTTGAATGACGTAACACATGATTAGACTAAAAATTAGAATTAGAAGTTAAAACTTTAGTAACACTTTACAGTAAGGTTTTCATTTCTTTACATTAATCACATCAACAAACCATCAATGATAGTCAATGTTAATTTCAACATTTAATACTAATAATAAAGTTGAACTAAATAACAATAAGAAATGCTGCCTTGGCTAGCTGAGATAAAATAAGTTTAAGTTTTTCTTTTCTTTTATTTCAGTTCAAGCAACAAAAAAAAAAAAAAAAAAAAAAAAAAAAACGCTTTTTATGGTTTTAGTTTTACTTAGTTTCGGTTAACAAATGAGTCAGTGATGAGATTATTTTCATCCGTGGAAAAAGCAGCACCTGTTCCTTCTCATCTCCCCTTTTTTCCTTCCAGGAACTATATAGGATATTTAATGCTATATTTCCTCTGTCCCCCAGCTGTTTCTGCAATGTGACCCTTTTTCCTGTTTTCTGGATATTTGTATTTAATTTACATATATTTGCAACTGTGTCTGTAACATTCTATAAGGTTTCGTTAGTTTACATTAGTTAACTACTTTAGATAACATGAACTAAGAATGAACATTACTTACAGCATTTATTAATCTTAGTTAATGTTCATTTCAATGTTTACTAATACATTATTAAAATCAAAAGTTGTATTTGTTATAGAATTGTATAGAATGCTACAAAGACCCTTTAAAGCTTTTGTGAACTATATTTGATATTGATATATTGATTTTAAATGGAATGTTTGTGTTCACTGTCAAAAGGAGATCGTTTAAGTCACTTTGGACAAAATAATTTGCTAAATTAATACATTTAAATGATATTCATAAATAGTAATTATGACTGCATATAGTGCTTCAAATAGGGATGTTTTGTATAATTTTCTTCTCCTGGGTTTGAAATAAACTATAAGAGAACATCACTGGATATGATAGATACCTGTAGTATTAAAAACATCCCAATGAATCATGACTAGGTGTGCTTTTTCTGTCAGTGCAAAATGTAGCCTATATTTGCATGGTACGAAAAAGCTCAGTACAAAATTCAGAAACTGAATTGGAATTTAAAAGCATTCTTACTGAATACTCCACAGCCCTGCTATTCAGTTCAACAACTGCCAGTGTTGTAAAGTTCATGATTTAAAGCAAATCTCATCTCAAAAGCAAGATAAACGTGGCTATGATAAAGATAAAAACATTACATTTCTCTGAAAAGAAGATTTCATGAGAAGCATCATTTCTAAATATGATAAAAAAAACCACAACGTTAGCATTGTGCACAGCACAACCACAATTTGAAAGGCAAAAAAGGTGAAAGTCATGAAAAGTACAGTCATAACAGTCTGTGGTCCGGTCACGTGTCACAGAAGCTAAATGGTGCAGTCAGGCCTGGTGACCTTACAAAACAAAACAATTCATTCAGATTATCATTTGTAGAAGTACAAGGTATAGATGCACTTCCATTTATTCCATTCAGACATTTTATGTGGTAGATGCTTGATTTGCTGAAAAAGTTTGTGGAATCAGTGCTTTAAAAATATTCTCAATCACTCCTTTATATCCATAAAAGCTTCCACTAAATCAGATTTCCTCTTGTTTATTGGGGGTTGTCTGTACAACCTTTAATGGAGGCTGTGATCTGAATGAATTGGCATGTGCACTGTTTTGTTTTGTAAGGTCACCAGTAATACTGACTGCACAGTTTAGCTTCTGTGACACGTGACCGGACCACAGACTGTTATGACTGTCCTTTTCATGACTCAAATTGTGAGAGAACTCCATTCAAATAGTGGTTGTGTTGTGCACAATGCTAAAATTGTGTTTTTTATCATATTTAGAAACTATACTTCTCATGAAATCTTCTTTTCAGATATTATCTTTATCATAGCCATGTTTAGCTTGCTTTCGAGATTGATAAGATTTGCTTTAAAAACATGAACTTTACAACATTGGCAGTTATTGAACTGAATTGAGCTTAATAATAATGACATTATATTTTTTATAGAGCTGCTTTACATCTGAAATTGACTTGCTTTGAAACAATCTATTAAGCGCTATAAATACACTTTACAATAAGTTATATGTTAACATTAGCTAAATACATGAACTAAAAACAACAATACTTCTAAAAAGCATTTATTAATCTTAGTTCTTAATGTTAATTGCAACATTTACTAGGCTACATTACTCAAATTAATAGGCTACATTATTCAAATCAAAAGTTGTCTCTGTTAATATTATTTAATGGACCTGAGCTAACATGAGTTAACAAAGATTGGAGTAAAATTAGCAAAACTGGGACTCTTTTTAGTACACTGTGTATTAAATACAAATAAACGTCTACTTTTTTAAACAAATGCTCAAGATCTCTTGTATCTCCAACTATAGTTTATGAAGGAATATTAAAAAGGAGTGTTAAAAAGAGATTCCAAAATTATAAGATTTTTATTCTACAGCCATTTTTAGGTAAATTGGTACAGTGCAAATGGTAAAGTGGGACACACAACAGGATATTCATTGTACAAATTATTTCAATAGAAATTTTTCAAAATGTAGAAGAATAACTTTATAAAACAAAACAGACACACTAGCAGATTGTGTTAATGGTGATGATTATGATATTTAATACTCAGTTCTGGGTTTTAGGATAGCCTGCTTTGCTTTTGTTTTCAGTTAATTCAATTTGCTTTAGCATATTCAAAAGCCTTTTTTTTTTTATTTTATTTTTTTATTATCTCTGTGAATAAGCAATACAAATTTGGCCAGTTCCTTCTCAGATAACAAATAGCCTACATGGTTTTCTGCCAGACATGACTAACGTTACATCCACTCAACACTTTCCACTCTTTTTTTCAAGGGTGGATTTTGGAACACAACATTCTCTGGCCAGAAAACGAAGTCTCAGTTCCTGGCCTGCCTCCACTCTTACCATTGATGACCCTTTCATTCTTTCTTCACTCTACTGATTCGGCTATACCTCTCTATTTTGTTTGGCTGACATGTTTTCCTATTTTTTTCCTTTTCTGCCTGGAGTTTGGTGACATTTTCTGTAAACAAAACAATTTCACACATTAAGCAATGTATTAGCCTATCTTTTATTTAATATGATCTTTTGTTTAATACATTTTTTTGTTGCTTTATTTAATGTTAAAATGTGACTTTGAATTCCCCACTTTGTAGCCGTAATGGAAGCAACAATGGATAGCCTAATTTACCTCAGATCTTAAAATTAAACAAAATGGAAACAAGAACGTTCAAACTGTGAACAAACAAGTGTAATCTATGACAAAGACTGTTTTAGTAACTCAGTGTGCATTTTAAAATAATGTTTAAATGGTGTAATATTTGTGAATGTGATTTTGTACTTATCTATCCTTCGAGTGCCGTCAAGTTTAATCTCTGGTGCCGTGCGAGAGCCCGCCCACACGCTGTTCTGATTGGCTGTGGGGTTTTTGATTGTTTTTTATCGTTATCATCGCGTGTGTGTTGTGTTGTGTTGTGTACAGAAAAAATTGGTTGTCGATGTGTTACAATTATTTTCTATGGCCTACTCCTAACCCATAGGCTACCCCTCACACAAACATGCAAATCACTAGATTCAAATAAAAACCTCTTTTGGTCAACTTATATCCTTTATAAGAAGTGAGGCCAGTAAAATTTCTTCACTAGTTGTTGTCATAATATTTCACTAGGCTATATAAGTGAGGGCATCTGGCCTTCACAAGTACACTGAAACATTACTTCATTAAAATGAGCTAAAGCAACACAATTGCTATTCATTTCGTCCTAATTTAGCCTAATTTCATAGTATTCAATATTTAAAAGTGATGTCAAATTAATCCATTTGAATTGGGATGACATTATTTTTTTGCATAATACTGGGCAGGAGATTTTTAGTTTCCAGCATGCTTTGCATATAGCCAAACATGTACACACACACACACACACACACACACACACACACACACACACACATATATATATATATATATATATATATCAAAGACTCATCTTTATGCAACCTAAAACGGCCATATTTGCTGTAATATCCTATATCCATGTGATATTTGACTTGAAAAAAATGAATGAATATATATTATTATTTTATAATATTATAGTATTTATTATAATTTTAAACGTATTTCTGTTTATTTATTTATGGTCACAAAGCAGACCAGATTATGAAAATTATATTATTATCTGTAAAATTATCTGCATCTCTTTAAAAACCTTTAAGGGCAAATAATAATAATTTATACACTAAACATTTGATGGAAAATCTATCTTTAATCAAATGTTGATCAGAACTCAGTTTCACATTAGACTTCTTGTACACGTAACAGTCTGACCTGGATATAAATCACATGATCGTCATCATCATACACCATACTGTCTGGTAACTGTATCGTCCCCTCCTTGAAGATGTAATTTCATCATTCTAAAAAAAAGTGTGATGATAAACAATAAAATTGAAGTTTCCTCTTCTATTTGTGTTCATGAACATGTGAAGTCCAGATTATTGTTAATATAATTTTTTTTCTTCTTACTACAACCAGCTTGCAAATTCCCAGGATTTCCAATAATCTGTCAAATGTTTTATTTGATGCATGCTCCTCTCTTCCCCCCTGCAGATGTTAGAGGCAGCTTAATCCTTAACATCTCTCAAACTCAAAAACAAGTACTGATTTTATTCCCTCTTCCCTCTCTTCAGGTGTCCCTCCAGTCCTGTCCTTCTCTTTAGGTTTGTGAAGAGAAGTGCAAAGTTTATGATGTAGGTGGAGACACACACCACACAGAAATCACCCAAGACGAAGGCAAGAATAGCAGCCAGATACAGTGATCCCGCCACTGACACCCAAGAGAACATGACGAGGAAGAACGCCGATCGGCCGGACACTAGCTGACCTGTGACCAAAAAGACCAGAATTACATTTGTAATTATATATAATAATTACATTGTCCTAACAGCACTTACCCAAACCCAGCTGCAGCGTATAGAAAATGATTCCCAACACACTGTTCGGCTGATTCAACACGCTGTCTTTGGAAGTGAAGATCTGGACGAGCCCAAATCCACGTCCCCATCTGAGAGGAGAAGCAGAGTTTCAGCAGTTGATAACATCAGTTGCCTGTGAATATTCACTATTTGCGGGTTGCATTAAATAAAAATCATGCACTGGTAAATTTAGGCTTTTCATAACGTTTTCTTTTTTAAACTAGTGGAAAGAAAACATACAAAATACAGTAAGTGTTTGATTTATTGTACTTTTACAATACATATCTTCAAATGTTGATCCCCCAAATTAGTTTTTTTTTTTTTTAAGAGTGGAGTCATAAATCTCTACTTCAGCAGCTGCCACACTAAACTAGGCTTTTTGAGTCACAGTGTGATACCAGATTCAATGTTGTCTGTCTTATTAGTGCCAGTTATTGAAAACAAAGCTGGAATGGTGGGTAACCAGTTATTAAAAACAAAGCTGGAATGGTGGGTAACTTAGATAATTATAGAGCTGTAGCTTTAGCTAGTATTTTGTCTAAAGTCTTGGAAAAAATCTTGCTAGATAGGTTAAATGTGTTTATTAATTCTACAGACAACCAGTTTGGATTTAAGGCTAAACATGGTACTGATCTTTGCATCTATGCATTAAAGGAAATTGTAAATAAGTATAGAGATAAAAATTCATCAGTTTTTATGCGTTTCATTGATGCATCTAAAGCTTTTGATCGGGTTGACCATGCTAAGCTATTTTTTTAAATGAGACAAAGAGGGGTACCAGAATACATTGTGAGAATCTTGGCCTATTGGTATGCCCACCAGTTGATGCGAGTTAAATGGGGCAATAAGGTCTCTGCCCATTTTGGGGTCGGTAACGGTGTGAGACAAGGAGGGATTTTGTCCCCAATTTTGTTTAATCTTTACATGGATGAGCTGTCTGAACGATTGAATGTTTGTAAAACTGGTTGTATGATTGGGAATACTTTAGTGAATCATATTATGTATGCAGATGATCTTGTGGTGTTTAGTCCAAGCAGTGCTGGTCTTCAACAGCTTTTAAATGTGTGTTCTGATTATGGTCTTGAACATGATATTGTATATAATCCTGATAAGAGTATGGTTATGACTTGCAGAACTAAGGAGGATAAAAGTATAAATTTCCCAGTTTTTAAGTTGTCTAACAAGAGTCTCACGGTGTGCGAGAAAGTAAAATACCTTGGACGTATTATCACTGAGCACATGACAGATGATGAGGATATTGAAAGGCAACGCCGCCTGATGTATATGCGGGTAAATATACTGTTGCGTAAGTTTAGCTTCTGTTCAGATGAGGTGAAGGTGTCACTTTTTAAAGCATATTGTACAATACTTTAAACTGCTCATTTGTGGTGTAACTATAGAACATCTAGTTTACAGAAGCTGCAAGTAGCTTATAACGATGCTATGAGAATCTTACTAAGGAGACCTAGATGGCATAGTGCAAGTGAAATGTTTGTGAGTGTAAGAGTAATCACTTTTAAAGCACGGTTACGTAATCTTATATGAAGTGTTCAGATGCAAAAGCCTCTAAATGCCATCTGAAATTTTCTTCTAGAATGATCATTTTTATCAAGCTTGTGTATTTAAGTTCAGTAATTTTACTCAAATGATAATTAATAGGTAATCTTCATTGCCTTTTAAGTGAAGTTATTGAATTTAAATATGCGAGCTTGATAAAAATGATCATTCTAGAAGAAAATTTCAGATGGCATTTAGAGGCTTTTGCATCTGAACTCTTCATATTTATCTGCCGGCTTAATGATTCTAAAAATGAAATTATTGTGGGTTTATCAAATAAAAGGGTTACTACACGGTATCAGTCAAAGCTGTGGAGACACTGGTACTGGTGTATTTTGTAACTCTACGTTTACAAAATTGTATGGGTTGTATATGTTGTTCAAGGTTGTTTTTTTTGTGTTTTTTTGGACTTAGAGTCTGTAATAAAAGTTTGATTGATTGTTTGAATGATTAATTGATTAAACTCTTCATTTTTATACCCATATGTATTTATTCTGAAGGTTTTTACACAGGGGTTTGATCATATATCATTTGACTGATTTTATGCAACATTGTATTCCTTAAAAACATTTTTTTCTGATTTATGGAGTGATAAAAAGAGAAATCCAAATTACCGGCTGTAAAAAAAAAACTCTTATCAACAAAATGAAACAAGAATTTTGAACCTGACTTTACCCAATGATCAGATTTCTGTTCTAGAATTGCATTCAAATTAGTGAACATTTTAATTCGATATTGCCTCATTTGCATATTTAAACATTATATTTTTAGAAAACGTGTACAATTTTTTTTCTTTTTTTTTCTCTCAATGTTAGCAATCAACTGGGGAAATATGGTGCATGATGCATCTATAAGTTATTTTTTATTTAATTTAATTTTTTTATTAAAGTCTAGGTGAGATCAATGCGTGAAAACTGCCACGACTGAAGTGAAGTGAACGCATTTACCTGGAGGTGAAGACCTTCGAGCAGCTCACGGAATGACCCAGGTCGCACATCGCACGATATTCGGGATCATTCTCCCGGGAAAGTTCGACGTGTAGCGCGTAAACCGACAGAACTAAACCCAGAAAACAGAGGATGAAGCGAACGCGATGTTCCCATTTAGGAATTCCAGTAACGTTAACTGAATGGCTCGAGGACATTGCAGTGACAGTGTTAAGAGGTTTTATAACAAATGACCTAATTTACAAAAAGCCTGTTTTGTAGACTTGTAGACTAAAAGTTGCTACTCTTAAAAGCAATTTCTAACTGTAAAATATGTAAGTCCGGCTCCGCACCTTTCCAAAAAATATATTGCAACGTGGAAAATCGTGAGGCAGGAGCTGTGATTGGTCCAAAGAACTGAAACTCGTGACAAGACAGATTTTATAACGGGCTCCAATGGGAGGGTGCGTGTTCTCCTCCAGGGGGCGCTTGGCGGCTCAGAATGTCTAAAGCCCCATTGAGCCGCATTCATATCTCAATAAATCCACTAGCATTCATACGATAAAAAGTGCAATCGTTTTTCGTGCAGATCTGTTACGTACAAGTATTGGTACCTGACATTTGAATGTAAATCTACCACAGCACTGATCACTGATTGGTCCGTAGCTAGTACTGAGAAAAGTATAAGTTCGACTGATGGGCGATGTGCATTGAGTAAAGAAGCTGTAAGAGCAAATTGGAAATACACAGTTAATATTTAAATACTTAAATACATTCCCATTTGTACTATTCTACTTCCTTTTTCTGTGTATGGACTGACGCGAGCGCTGATTGGACGGATGGTGCAGAGGGTCCCGAGCGGACGGGTCAGTGTCCAGTTAGATAAATATGTTTGGCAATGTAAACACTGGCCTAATAGATCAATTGCATTCACAAATGTATTTTTAAAATGTTTTAAAACACACTGTATGACGGTTTGGATTATTAATTCCACGTGTTTGTTGTGTTCGAATATTGTGAACAAATTTATTTTGGCTGTGTTATGGTGGCCTAAATCTGCAGAAATTACAAATAATCAAGTAGGCTAATAAATGCAAAACTGGGAAAATGCGAATATATTACTAAGGCCAATATAAAAAAAGGCCAATCATTTTTAACAAAAAAAATATTTCTGAATGTATTTTTGTATGGCGTTTTACTTTATTTATTATGTTGTGTATTATGTATTTATTTTTATCCTTGTTAACTTAAAAATATTTTATATATTTGTTCTTCATATATCTGCGTTTCCACATGTATCGATAAATAAAGGGATGAAGTAATAAAAAAATAAGTTCTGGACAACATTTTATTTAAAACACAATTATCTTTGTTTTATCAAGTTTGTGTTTAATTTCTGCAGGTTTGGGTCTCCATTTTTTGTGTTTACATATGATTAAATAGTAGTTCAACGTGCTAAAGCAAGTGCGCGTCTTTCTTATTTACACTCGATCCGTCAGTTTCGACGCCGCCCAAAGAATGACCCTATTCTACACAACACAAGAGCCCGCCCCTCGAGCATTTTCTCGAATCCCATTGGTCAATCCACTTACAAGCATACAGTCGATTGGTAGTTTTGCTGCCTTTCAAACACAATACGGAAGAATACAAGGAAGTAAAACGGTGGTTCGTGATAGCGAAGAATAGACATGCTTTGAAATAACCGCTCCGAAATTCCACTGCGTCCATATATTACCAGGTAATTGTTACCGTTTTCATAACCCAACGTTTGCTTGTATTTGTCTTTGTTCCAACATGAAAAGAAAGAAAGGGTACATATATATATATGTTAAGCAGTTTTGGGCCAGCAGTCTCTCACGCCCCTGCGGCAGATGAGCAAGATTAATTACACACAAACGGCAGCGACGCCCTGCTGGACCTCTAGTATGTTCATCTATTATGAGCAATTACAGATAAGTGGTCAGTAGTGTCTGCTTTTACAGCCTGCTGTTAGTTTATGGTTTCATGTATAACGTGCTCACACCTCTGTGTGCACCATGCATTATTGTGTTCCTTAAAACATAAAATACACAAAGCTTGTTTTTATATTTGTATTTGTATTTATTTATTATTATTTAAAACAAATAGTCAAAAGAACGTTTTACATGAAAGTGGTGCTGTTTTTTTAAAATTCTGTAAATGATTGCCTGTTTTGTTACTAATTAAAAGAAAAGTTTAGTTAGATTGTGCATTAACTGTCTGGCTCTTTGATATTGTCCAAGAGAAGTCCATTCAAATAAGGTGAACAGAAAGTAAAATTTACACTTTTCTCTGAATGTTTGGTTTCAGAATGTCAACCAATGAGAGGGATGAGACAAATGACTCTCAAGCAGGACCGGCCTGTAAAGCATCAGAGGGCAACATCAGGAGAGAGGGTGACACTGACAACAACCATCACAGAGGCATTACAGAAGGACCGCCTCAACCTAGCGATGACACATCCATTGTAACAGATACAAGTACTGTTGCAGATAAGAACTTGGCTCTGCTCAAAGCCCACTCCTTAGATGTGAAGTTTGAAGTTGGCGAAGAATATGACGTTATTGAGACCATTGGCACAGGTGCTTATGGTGTGGTCTCATCAGCCCGAAGAAGAGACAATGGTGAGGTGCCAAGATGCATGCGTTTCATTTAAAGTAATTAGACTAAATCTCTGATGTTAGAATTTATTATTATTATTATTACAGCATTATTGATATATTATTATTGGGGTGGGGGAAAAAATCAATTCAAATATATCTATATCTTCTGCCGATTTGCATCGATTCACAAATTTAAATTGATTGTTACATTTCTTAAACTTCTCTTTCCTACTTAAAGTTATTGACAGATTAGAGTGTTATTAATCACAATAAGCCGTGAAAAAGGACTCAGTGCGGAGCTCACGCTGATGAACACACAGCCAAAGCGCGCGCACAGAATCCGCCTCTCAGATGTTCAGTTCTCTTTCACTGCTTATGGCGCTTGAATGATCAAATACACACACAATTATGTCAAAATGCACATCATGAGGAGTATTCACGTAAACACCTACGCAAACATAAACAGTTAGGAGAAAATCAGATGTCTAACAGTATATTTGATCTGTGCGTTCATTCTTAAAGGGACAGCAGCCTAATAAACCTTTGCTCTCTGTATTGTTCATTTAATCACAGAAATCACTCACTGCTTTTGACTGAATCACTTTTGAATCTTTGATATGTATCAATGTATATTTAATTCAAACAGTGAAGACTATACAGTTTTATTTTTACATTTGATTATTCAATTTATAAAGTATTTCTTACTACATATTAAATAAACCTTGGCTACTGTACCTGAAAAACTTAAATTTGTATATTGTTTCTATTGTTTTTCTCCTATTGTTTGTAATTTGCTTGTAATTTGCATCTTTGTTCCTAAATAGAAAAAATGAAATAACTTGTGTGTAATGACTGCAGTCAGCTTAATGGCATTTGTTTTATAAAATGGGGTTGACTAAAATGAGAAGGTTTACATTTAATTGAGTGGGATTTTTTTTTCTTCAAGACCTTTTAAACTGTCTACCGAAGTCAAATAGGAAAGGTAACACAAAACAGTAAACTAGAATCAAATCTATGATATCGAATCGAAATTTGAATCGAATCATGAGGTACCAAAATATTCCCACACCTAATTACTATTATATATTAATGCTGTTGTTGTTGTAATAATAATAATAATATATTAACAATGTTGTAATAATGCTGTAAAAAATAATATTAATAATAACAGTAATTATTGTTATTATTAATATTACCAAAGACATGTGCTGTTTATTAAAATGCAGTAAGTATATTTTGTATACTTATTTATGCAAGTAGTATGTTTTTAAGATAATGTATTATATTTAGGGCTGTGAATTTAACATGTTAAATTAGTGGGATTAAAAAAAAAGATTTAGAAAATAATAAACACAATGTCCTCTGACCTGTATGAAAATTCGGAATATGGGATTTACTTACCATTGAAGAAATTCAAGCTCCACCTTCATATTTTTGCTGTGCAATAAGTACACAGAAATTAATTTGGTGTAGGATTTACTTTTAAAAAAACACACTCAGAAATAGCACACCTCTTATGACAAAATATCAAGGAAATGTTTGTTCAAGGTTCAATTCATGACCCCTTTAATTCTGATGTTATTTATGCATTCAGGCCAGCAGGTGGCAATAAAGAAGATCCCTAATGCCTTTGAGGTTGTGACGAATGCCAAACGCACGTTGAGAGAGCTGAAGATTCTGAAACACTTCAAACACGACAACATCATCGCCATTAAAGATATTCTCCAGCCTGTGGTCCCTCACTCGGCTTTCAAATCAGTGTAAGCTTGAGTACGAAGTAGCATGCGATGCATATTCTCTCTTCATATATGACATGCTAAAAGTGTCTCTTGTTCTTTAGGTACGTGGTTCTTGACCTCATGGAGAGCGACCTGCATCAGATTATCCACTCCCGGCAACCTCTGACTCCAGAACACACACGCTACTTCCTGTATCAGCTGTTAAGAGGCCTGAAATACATTCATTCGGCCAACGTCATTCACCGCGATCTCAAGCCGTCCAACCTGCTGGTCAATGAAAACTGTGAGCTGAAGATCGGGGACTTTGGCATGGCACGTGGATTGAGCGCGTCCCACTCTGAAGAGGCGCGTTCCTTCATGACCGAGTACGTGGCCACCCGCTGGTACCGCGCTCCTGAGCTCATGTTGTCTCTTTACCACTACAGCTTGGCCATCGACCTCTGGTCTGTGGGCTGCATCTTCGGCGAGATGCTCGGCAGGAGGCAGATGTTTCCGGGGAAAAACTATGTGCATCAGCTGCAGCTGATTCTTTCGGTTTTGGGCACGCCGCCCGAGAGCATCATCGGCTCGATAGGGTCGGACCGGGTGCGCTGTTACGTGAGGAGCCTCCCTTTAAAAGCGCCAGAACCGCTCGCAGCACTGTATCCACAGGCTGAGCCCAATGCGCTGGACTTGTTGGCCGCGATGCTCCGCTTTGACCCTCGTGAACGGATCAGTGCGTGTCAGGCACTAGAACACCCCTACCTCAATAAGTACCACGACTCGGACGACGAGCCGGTGTGCGTTCCCGCCTTCGATTTTGAGTTCGACCGGCAGCCCATGGGCAAAGAGCAAATCAAAGAAGCTATACTAACTGAAATCGGGGACTTCCATAAGAAGAAGCAGGGTGTCAGAAAGAAGATCCAGTTTAAACCGCTCCATTCTTCAGGTTCGGCGGTGGTCGGCGTCTCCGGAAACACGCTTTGCACGACTCCACAGTCTCAAAACCTGACTGATACAGCACAAACATGCCAACAGCACAATCTCAACTTCAAACCGACAGACGGTACACAAACTCAAGCGAATGCGAACTCGTTTCAAGCCCGACATCATCTCGCTCAGATTTTCCCACATTTGGCTCAGTCGGTAAACTGCCAGGATGTGGACATGCTCAGCGCCAACTCCGACGGCCAGCCTGAAACCATCGATCTGACCACTCCCACAGACAAGGACACTTTTACTGAACCAGTCACGGACTGCACAAAGGACGAGCTTGTCTCGTCCAATCACTCTCTTCCCAAACAAATGGTTCCGCCCCATCCCATCTCTCAGACTCCGCCCACTTCAAGTCTTCCACAGTCTATCCCTTCACTCTCTCTCACACAGTCCCAAGCTCAGTCGCTCTCTCAAAGCCTCACTCGTTCCCTTGGAAAAGGAGGGAAAGCGACAACCGGGGAAGGCACGAAAAAAGAGGGAGCAATTTCAGAAGACACAAAAGCAGCTCTCAAAGCTGCCTTGCTCAAATCAGCACTAAGGCAGAAGGCTCGAGGTGAGAGAGTGTGCAGTGTGTGTGTATGTGGCCATAGACTACTTAACATTTATGCCCTGTTTCACAGACAAGGCTTAAGTCTAGTCCCAGACTAAAATGCGTGTTTGAGCTGTTTTAACTGAAAGCAACTTGCACTAACAGATCTTAAAATATGTCAGTGCCATTGTTTTGTCTAAAGATGCACACTAGTAATGTTTTAGATGTCCTAATTGAACTAAGGCCTAATCCTGGCTTAATCTAAACCCTGTCTGTGAAACCAGGCTTTAGTGTTTATCAAACTTTGACGCCACAGACCCCAAGATATGATGATCATGTGAGGAAGCCACTTCCTAAAATATAAAATAGAACTAATTCGTGTATGAAGATCCATTTTACTCAGAAAAAAATCTGTATATATTTTGTATTTTTTGTATTTATACTACAGTTCAAAAGTTTGAGATCTGTAAGGTTTTAAATATATATATGAGGAGTTCAGATGCAAAAGCCTCTAAATGCCATCTGAAATTTTCTTATAGAATGATCATCTTTATCAAGCTTGTGTATTTAAGTTCAGTAATTTCACTTAAATGACAATTAATAGGTTATCTTCATTGTCATTTAAGTGAAATTATTGAATTTAAATATACAAGTTTGATAAAAATGATCATTCTATAAGAAAATTTCAGATGGCATTTAGAGGCTTTTGCATCTGAACTCTTCACATATATATATATATATATATATATATATATATATATATATATATATATATATATATATATATATATATTTAAATGTTTCTTGAGCAGTAAATTAAGTAATGATGCTGAAAAATAGAAAATAGCTATATTAAATTCTAATATTATTTTACAATATTACTGTTTTTACTGTACTTTTGATCCAATAAATGCTGCCATGAGAAACTTCTTTCAAAAACAGTTAAAAATCTTACGGACCTCAACAATTGCCACGATAGTTTCTTTTATATTGTAAATTTTATATTTATAATAAATAATATTATGAGTACAATTTGATCTGGTAAATATTTAGTTTCTATTAAATTGACACTTCATCTTTTTTCTACACACCATTAGAGTACTGTTGTCAACCTGGAGAGAAAATCCTGTAAACTTAACCTTGTCTTGTCTTATGATATTATTAAATTTTTTCTCTTATCCATGAAAATGTCAGGTCTGGTCATGATAACATTCACTGATTCTTTCTTCCTCAGATGGAGGCTCTGCAGCTCTTGGTCTAGATTTACTCAGAGGAGCTTCTGGAGGTTTATCGTCATCGCTCTCCTCCTCTAACTCTGGTTCAGAGCATAAGAAGCCAGTCACGGCCCAGGAGAGACAACGAGAGAGGGAAGAGAAGCGGAAGAAGAGGCAGGAGCGTGCTATGGAGCGAAAGAGGAAGCTGAAAGAGAAGGAGAAAAAGGAGGGGAAACGAGGAGAATCTTTAGGCGGCGTTTTGCTCAGCGACAACGACAAGAAGCTGTTGGAGCGCTGGGGGCGAATGATGGACACCCGAGGGGACAAATCGCAGACCGCAGAAACCAACGGCGCCAAAACCAATGAGAGCAAGACAGTCCAAATCCAGCCAGCAACAGGAAGCAACCTCGTAAAAACAAACTCAGTTGGGGGAGAGTCAGTGCCGCCAAAACAACCCAACGAAGTGCCACAAATGCTGCCTCAAATGGGACAGTGTGTCACAGCTGGAATATTCCATCCAACTCCGACCCATAATGCAGCACCCGTCTCTTTAGGTTCGTCTCAGAATGGGGACGTTGGTTTAGTTGCAGTAGGAGGAGGCGGAAGTGTCGGAGGTTTAGGTGTGGTAACGGGCCCGTGTGCCTTTGCCAAAAACAACATATTAAAATCTCAGTTTCTGAGTGTTGGAACAATGTTCACCGGTCTTGAGAACTGGACAGGAACATCTCCACACAAAACCCAGCAACCTCCACTAGAACTGAACAATCCCGCTCACACGGGCTTTGCGCACTTGCAAACCCAGCTGAAGCCCGTCCCACAGTCCAACGCTCACATCCAGCTGCTGCCGCTGGAACCCTTCATGACTAAACCACCAGCCTTGAATCCCGGCATTGGCGTTTCGGACACCAGCACGAATCCAGAGACCAGCGATGGTCCTCAAGCCCTGGACAAACTTTGCGTTCTGGGGGACAGACAGAACGGCTCTCATTCACAGGGCCCTTCAAAACAGCCTCCAGGAGCCGCAGCTCAACCCTGCCTTAGTCTCACTGACACGGGACAGTCGACAAACAGCATCCCTGATATCCACACAGTCACACAGCAGCTCTCAAAGTCACAGGTGAAGTTTTAGCCATAATGTTGGACTGTGGGCCGCCTTTGAATATGAGATTAATTCTTGGGTTTTTTAAAAAGAGTTTCATTAAAGTCTGATCGCTTAGAAAAGTGACACCTGTTCTCAACAGGACACTTAATTTGAGTTATTGATTTATCACGGTCATGGATAACCTGGAACCATTAGGGAAATTTAAAATGGATATTTCTAAGCCTGAAAAAAAAAATGGAAACAAGTCAAATCTTAAAATGTCATGGACATTTTTTTTAGTCGTTCTCTGCTCCAAAATATTACATGAGCAAGATATAAAGTTAACCGCTAGTGATCGCAAGCCATAATTGAGGGTCTTATTGTACACAAATAAATATAATAATTTAAAACTATTCATTTGCCATTATAATTATAATTAGGCCATTATAAGACATAGAAATGGAAATCAAGACCAACAACCTTTAAACTTAATCTAAAAAACCTTTATCCAGTAAACACGAACTAAGTAAAGTTATGGATATTACTAAAAATTTAATTTTAATTTAATTAAGTAATACATTATTTTATAATAATTAATTAATTACAGTTTAATTTTATATATATATATATATATATATATATATATATATATAATTTGTATTATTATTATTTATTTATTTATTTATTTATAGCCCAAGAGGTCATGCCATACATTTGTGAGAGCAAATAAGAGAATAATAATAATCATGCATGGGCATGATTGCTACCTCAGGGTAATGAAGAAAATTAAAATTTTGAGATAAAGCAAAATAAGTCACATTGTGATATATAAAATCACAATTGGGAGAAATAAAGTTAGTTACCTTTTATTTTTACTTTGTGATTAAAATTTGCTTCCATATTTATGTGATCTTCATTATGTTTGGAAAACATAACCACTGCTTTACACACTGCACTGTATTTCTTATAAATGTATATTTGATTTTGAACTTTGTATCATTCTTCTCTTTAATCTCAACTTTGTCCTTTTCCCTGCCAGGTTGAAGACATTTTGCCGCCGGTTTTCTCGGTGACCCCTAAAGGCAGTGGAGCTGGATACGGTGTAGGCTTTGACCTCGATGACCTCCTCGCTCAGTCTCTTACCGAACTCCAGCACTCTGACCTCAGGGAAAGGTCAGTTCAAATCTCACTGACCGTAGAGTTCACACTCTATTTGTGAACTCTACGTCACTGCAAATTACAATGCTTGACTCTAATGTATACTAGGCATATTATTAGCCGCGTTTCCACTGTCGGGCCAGGGCCGGGCCGTGCTAGTGCGTGCCAGGGCCAGTCGCGTTTCCACTGTCACTTCCGGGGCTTGATCGGGGCTTACTCTGGGCCAACGGCCAGGATTTCTGGCCCGTCGAATACCTTGGGCCAGAGCGGGCCAGCTCGGGCTAGAGGAGTGGTTACGAACAGAGGCGGAGTTCACTTGAGTCGGGAGACGGCAGTGCCGGATGATTCTGTCAGCATTAAAGACTTTTAAAATAATTTAACTCGCGTTCATGTTTGAATGCCTTGTGTTTGTGATGCAAAAGACTATGCGCGCTAACCATTACCATAGTAAACATAGTAAACGCTTGAAGATACGCATAGTAAAAAAACATAGTGAACGCTTGAAGAAATCAGACCAATCATAAAGGCTATCACAGTCATGTTTTTATTTGATCTGTCAGTAGCCTACGTCTCGTCTCTTTATACTGACTATCATAAAATAAAGCAACTTTTTTTTCGGGAGCTTCCTCTGTTTCTCTGACGGAAAATATCTGTATGGGAGTCGAGATAGTGCTAAAGCTCCTCAGGTCGTATTTTTGGTGGCATATATTTGTAGAAATTATCATTCTTTCTAAATGTGATGTAAATATGTCCTGTAACTACCAGATAAACAGTAACAGACGCGACTGAAGAAGTAAGTGTGTCCTCTTTCTTTTGTGAAATAGACCTAACGGTAATTTATTTCTGAGTGACTAATGTGCAATTTTGACATAAATTAATTCATTATGATCAATGTATCACTTTTTATTGTAAACCTGTGGTAAAACATCGATGCTTGGGTTTTAAATATTCAAGTAAACAACAAAAATGCCAGCAAACGGCCGCTTTTATCATGTTTGTTTTCAACGCTGTTTCCAGTGATTTCTGATTAGTTTTCTGATAAAACTTCCATTTGTTGGTGAATGGGTTAGTGTGACGTTGTTCCAGAGAGGCGTGTTACGGGCGTGTTTTAGTGAAGCGCTGTGGAGCTTCTGGCCCGACAGTGGAAACGCAGGCCCGGTGCTATTAGCCCGAGGCTATCAGCCCGGCACGGCCCGTTTAAAGCCCTGGCCCGACAGTGGAAACGCGGCTATTGGCTCTGTGATGAATTGCTTATACCAATCTATTGTAGGTCACTTAGGATAAAAGTGTTTGCTAAATGCATTAACGTAAATAAATGTACATTTCAATGGTCTCGTTTCTCGTTTTCATTAGTCACAATGACTTGGCCCCCCTGTCTGCATCCCTGCTCTCTGATTGGCTCGAGGTGCACCGCATGACCCCTGCTGACATGGAGTCACTTCAGCAGGAGCTCCAGCTCGGATCTCCCATGATCCTCTCCGACAACTCAACACTTCCTGATACCTGATCAGTACCTGCATTCCTTCTCCATCCACTTGTAGAACCGGTTGAGGACCGTACACAGAGGAACTTGATAGCTGTATTGTTTACCAGTGTACTAGACCTAGAGTCAGTAGAGGGAATATCTTTGAGGCTCCAAATTATTAAGGTCTTACCCAGAAAAGTGCCTTTATCTTTAATGGGTTCACATACATTATTTATTTGTGCCAACATTAAAGTATGATGCTGTTCAGTTCTTAAGGGGGTTTCCATTCTCGGAATTTCAGTGCCATCACAAAGCAATTCAGATCAAGGGAAGAAGAGTTCACTTCAACTGTGCTAGTGCCATTGATTCACCAGCTGGTTTTATACAATATTCAAGCCAATAGCAATGAAATAGCAGCTGTTTAGAAGACCAGAGTTTAAAGCTATTTTCTAGTACACTACAGTAGGAGTCGCCACCAGGGCAGCAGTATTATGATGATGAAACACAATAAAGGAAGCAGATCTCGTTGGCATTATTACTGCAGACTGTAGAAAGTAGTGCAGAGTAGAAAAACATTTCATTTGATGTTGCATGAATGTCTTGTAGAAAATAGTGACACTTGCTGCACCAACATGCAGATTTGCTCAGTTTTACACCAGCAACGAAAAAAAGTATTGTTGTCTTGAATAAAGCTTTCAAAGGGATATTGTCGTATTATTTTGCAATGTTTCGTTGTGTTGTTTACATACTGTGGAAGGCACTTAGTAGCAATATGCAAATTCACCTTGACTAAGCCCTTTGTTATTATTGTTTATTATTGGATTTTCAAAGAAAACAAATTCTGCTTGTATCATCATGGGTACCTTATAACACTATTATCATTTTGATAATTTTTTTGGGATAATTTCTGTAAAATTATGTTTAATCCTCTGGTACTCGGTCAAAAATTACCTTTTTTTTTATTTCAGTGAAATGATTGTACTATATTTCAGTTTGATAATGTTTTTTAATTTTTTTTATTTAATATCTGTATTTTTATGGGATTTTATGGTACTAAATTATATTTGTGCAGTAGTTATAATCCATTTATTCACTTTTTGAGCATAGACCTGAAAATTACATTTCCAACTCTAACTGTCATAAATCTTGAATGCTTTGGAGCACAGACTTCAGTTTGGTCTTTTTAAAGACGACATTTAGGAGATTATTGCTGAAGTGAAAAAAAAGTGAACTTGAAAAGTTATAGAATTTTATATTTGTTGTGAAAAGATTTGATAATTTTATAAGTATATATTTTCCAAAACACATTTTACTCTAATACTTTGAGAAAATCAAATGCATAAATCTAAACAAGTTGTGTTCCAAATGAGGTTGATAATATATAAAAAATATATAAAAAATAAATAAAAAAAGCTTTCAGTAAGAATTTGTTTGGCCGCAGTACCAAAAGATGAAATTCGCCACCCATTCATTTCCAATATGGCAATTTTTGGTCGTAAAAAAAAAAAACTTTTCTGTAAAAAAAAAGAAAAGAAGAACAGCACCAGAAGGTTAAAACGCATATCTTCCATAGACTTGCATTAAACGACACAGAAGCTTGTCTGAGAAAATGCCAGACGGCAACAGTTGCTATGATAGGATTGGTCAGTAACGTTTACCTCTATCATAAATAAGCATACAAAATATCAAAAACAAAATCACTTTATTACAAATTTTTATTTACAACATTTAAAGAGAAACAGTCACCAAATCTTTAAAGTCATTAAATTTGTAAGCATCTAATTGTTCTCGCACTAAAACTTTCACATGTCCTGATATAAAGGTAAATAACATTTATTCTTACTGTGCAAAAGACAGGCTCATTTGTTAAGTGGCCATTTATATTTTAGTTTGCATCATGATTGTCAAATCTTTAAGTGGATTTGAGTTAAATTACGCAGTATAATCATCTGTGTTAATCAGTACAGTTGCACAAATTTCCAATAGTTACAAGATTATAACAATCAAGTGAGCAGGTAAAAAAAAATCTTATTTCATATCATTCAGTATGTCTGTTTGTGTAACTTTGGTATAAACAAAATAGGAAACTACATAATATAGTTGTTTAAAAAAAATTATTAAAAAAGCCAGTTAGGCATTAAAATCTCTCTTTATGTAGGACGGTATTTTGGGGTGAGCTTTCCGCTTCTGCAAGGATAAATGTGCATCTATCTCAGAATCTGTACCAATACCAGCAGAGTTAGAGTCCTGATGAGTACCATGACCCGGTCGGCCCAGTTGTGACTCGATGCGCTCTTGAGCTGGACTCCTCCAACGTGGCCTTGGATGAAGTTACTAAAGCTGGACACTTTAGCATAGACTCCTGGTCGGTTTGCTTTAGCACAGAAGAGACCGAAGCTCACGATTCCAGCTTGCACCCAACTACCATCACTGATCTCACACACCAGAGGGCCACCGGAGTCACCCTGAAAAAGCACGAGAACAGAAAGATATTATGAACATGAGAAATGCACAAACAAGGTGCAGTTGCATTTCACACACCAGCACTCGATGCTCCTCACCTGGCAGGAGTCTTTGCCCCCTTCTGGGAAGCCAGCACACATCATGTCAGCGCGAATGTCGACATTCTCTGAGGGGTTTGTCAGATACATATCCTGACAAGTCTTTGAGTCAATGATTGGCACTTCGACTTCCTGCAATGGGCCGACCCCTTGTAGAGCAACTAAAAGAGATGAGAAAATCATTTGAAATTGCTTTTGCGTCTCCTTTTATACCTTTTAAAGACTAACACCACCAATAAATATTTTTCATTTTAATTTCAACCCACATCCTTCCATCGGGTCATTTTGACCTAAAAATCATTTTCAAAAAATGTTTGTGTTCATCAGAGGGGTCCAAGACCCTAGGACTTTTGAATGGATTCAAGGAGTTTGGTGGTTGAAATTTTAAAAAGTAACAAATCCTTCCCTCGAAGGTCAAATTGATCCCCATAGGAATGAATGGAAAGCTTAAAAGTGCTCAAAATTCAAACAAAAAATACTAAAACTTTACCAAAAAATTATTTTATAATGTCTACATGTGTATCTGAAATGCATCCTGAAGAGAAATGACTTTAGGACCCAGCAGAAACAGATAATTCACTCCAAATAGTGCTATAAGGCCATCTAGTGGCAAGAGTCAATTTTATTTTTCACAAGAGGTCGGCAAAGACACCCAATGTAAGATATTTTGAGCTGAATTAAAAGGGTTATGCATGAAATTGTGAGTTATTTTGAATTTAAGTTGAAAGAATGTGAGGAATGTGCTTAAATAACTATGCATTTATTATTTATTGATCAAATCTAGTCATTTAAAAGGTAAATAAAATAAGAAATAAAAAAATAAAATCCCCCAAAATTGCATTAAAAAATAGAAAAAAAATATTATCAAAATGAAATAAAATAAGCTTTCTGGGAATTTTTTTTTTTAATAATTTTGACCCACGAGGGGAAGATGTGTTAAAAAAACCAGAGCGAAGGATGAGGGTTAATGTTTTGATGCCTAAATTCACTTGAATTATTCCCTAATCATTTTCTTGAAGTCTTACACACGATATATACTGTTAATCTATGTCGTGCATTAATTTGCAGCTATTATGCGTGTGACTTGATGTAGATAACCCAGTCAAAAATGCTGTCTGCAGTGCCATAAACAAAAAATGTTTTGACTCTTAAGAAACTAATTAATGCTGTCGCGTAACAAATCTGCTTCACAGGTAAAATTAAACAAATTGCTATTTACAACATTGAAGTAAAAATATAAAGCCTGTACAAATACTAGAAATCGTGAAAAAATGGAAATAATTGGGAATCATGTAGCAAACAGTAGATTTCATTTATCTATTATAACTTTTATGTCATTTTGGTCCTTTGGTTGTTTCCTTATAAAGGTCCAGAAATTCATGGTTTTCATCAGGGGCCTGTACCATGAAGGTAGCTGAACAAACTCAGGGTTACAGGATTAGTTTTGAGTTGACAAAACCAAACCGATGCAATCAGGCTTTATTGGTACCATGATGCAGCTCATCAACTTTCTCTGTCAACTCAGGCTTTGATCCTCAAGCTATGATTACTCCACGCGCGCGTGCACATAAAAGAGTGACGTCGACACTGAACAACCAATCGCGGGTAGAGCGAGAGCGATATATTTGTCCGCGGAGGAGCAAGAGATAATCATTAATAATTAAGATGAATTTAAATATGTATTTCAAGCTCGAAACAATACGGTCTCTGCTGCCAAAGCAAGAGAAGACTGTTGGACAAAGATTGCTGATTGTTAATGTGTAAGTTAAACAATTATACGTTCTATATTTATGTAAAATTATGTATATATGCATGTATAGCCTTTATGTGTAATATAGCCTATAGCCTATTTTTATAATATATAAAAATGTGCATGTACTAAGAAAGATTCATTGATTTTTAGATGCAACCCCAACTCCAAATGTTCTTGGCAGCAGATAAAGGCAAAATATAAAAATATAATTCAAAGTGGTGACGAGTATTTACCACAACCTTTTATTACTTTTGTGAAAATTTTATCACAAACACTTGTTTGCAGCAAACAGAAATAAAGAGTTAAATTCAGAAAACCAGAATACACTGTGGCGGAGGAGTTGGCTCTGAGTAGGCAATAAGGGACGGCCGATTATGGATGGGATTACAGGTGCGGTACAATCTGACCCTGGTGCTGGCTCCTCTAAGCAAGTAACACTGGGTACGTGTGCAATACATTACTACTTTTTTAAGTTTTAAATATGGCTGACTGTATGTTCTGCAGTAGAGGGAAATACAGTGTCCCTGTTGAAGCCAGCACACATACACACAGTCTCCCACACAGAGGTCAGTATGCAGCAGACAGAACACCAAACATAACCTGCTTTACAACAGTTATGCTTTACATTGGCCTATTTTTATTTATTAGGGTGGAGGAAATGATGAAGACACTCTGTCTGTGTTCTCAGACAGTTGCTGAGGTGAATGCACTGGGCTTTTTATTATGGCAAACATTTGAATGTGTGGCATAAAAAAGGGACTGGCCCTTTACACATCTCTTTTATTGTAGGATTTTTCACAACCTGCCCCAGAAACTGAGGCCTCTGCCTCAATGGCCTTCAGAAGAAATGTGAACAAGGTAAGGATTTAAAACCCTTGACATATTACAGTCAGTCCTGTGTTTGTAGGAAGTCAAGGAACTTTTTGTGATTTAATGAGCCTCCAGAAAACTTGTAATGATCATGTTTCAGGTGGAGACAGACTCAGTCAGGGCCCTGTACAAAAGGAGTCTTGAATTAGACTGCACACTAAAGGAGTCTTGAACTAGACTGTTCACTAAAGGAGCTGGACTGAGCTGAGGAGGCAAAAAAAAAAAAAAAAAAATGGAGATCAAACAGCTGGATAAAACTGATCTGAGTATGTGAACCAAGTAACACTTTAGTATGAATATTTATTAATGCAACTTTGTCTTGCTCTCTTTCTCCCTCCCATCCCACAAAATCAATAAAACAGTTTGAGACCTATCTGCAGTTTCAATGTGCTTTTTTAAGTGTAATATTGTATGGTGATTGCATCTACATCTGCACCAGCTGGGTGGTCCGCTCTGGGAAAGGTCATCTCTATCTTCACTCTGGTTTTACTGAGGGCCACATTGAAGCGGTGCTGTGGCCCTGTCTGAGGGTCATGATAGGGGATTATTGTGTAGGTTTTTCTATCTCAGTTCAAATTAACAGTGTTTTGTACTGTATCAAATTTAACTTGCTTTCCTCAAAGCGCTGACACAACAAAGACTCACGGAAAATTCGTGTCAAGCACTGGAGCCAGGCCATTTGGCATCCAAACTTGTGATCATACGTTCATGACCACAAGTCGTCTGCAGATTAAATGTTTAGTAGATCATTGTTATATCTGTTAATGTTACTATTAATTTAAAGATTCATCTCACAGAAAATAATCATCTCACATATTCACATCATCTCTACCTGAACATTAAGGCTGTGATAGGACTTCCTATTGACATAATCTGCCTCATGTTCCCCTAGAGCAGTGGAGATTGGAGCAATAGACTGCATACATGTTGCATTGACTCTAGGGAATCGTATCATAAGATTAACAGAATAATAAAAAAGATTTAAAATAATTCTTAAAATGTATTGTATAGTATAGTACATTTGTGAAATTTGCTTTAAAAAAACAAAAAAACAATGTGTTCATGTGATGTCATGTCACCCTATCAATATATCTTACCGGCAATTTTATAAAAGCCCTCTTTTATGGACATGGTCAATAAATGTCCGGGGAACACTATTAATGAAACTATTCCTGCAGAGCGAGGACCACCTTGCGAATGGCTCGACAAACCGTGTTTTCCCCTAGCTTCTGTGCGTCACCGTGCAAGTATGTACCACTTGCAAAAAACGCAACGCAATATTTGCGGTACAGTAAGTGCATGAATTCGACGTGTTAAATTATTTATGTGCGGCTCAAGAAGTTCGCAAAGATAAGACATTCCTTCCGCGGAAAATCTGTATCTTTCATACAAATACTATCAGGAAAGGCAAGGGGATTTTGTCATGCTAAAAACTCTTTCTTTACGAAGTGCTCCAGACATTGGGAATAAGTTACGTCACCTATATGTTTCTTTGCTATCAGCTGATTGGTCAAACTTCAGTCTGAGATCTTGAATCCAGAACATAACCTGCCCCGGAGCAGGTTAGCCGTGCAGCGTAAGATACCATGGCGACGAACACCGATTAAAGCCAAGCTACTTTCATAGTACCTAAAACCCAGGGTTGGCGGAAACTAAACTGAAACATAGCTGGCTAGCCACCTAAACCGGCTTCATGGTATAGGCCCCAGGTGTGTGATGTTCTAATTTAATATGATGTCATTACGTTACCGTCTTGCCACCCGTCAATCGCGTCATTGCAGGTCATGGTTTAGAGTATTGATATATCTGGCCTTTCCAATGAACACAAGCATGCGCAATAATCTCAGACAACTTAATCCAGACATTTTAATCACATCCGCAAATTTGTTTGAAGAACCAAATTAGCCAGAGATCAGTTATCGCGATTAGAAGAGCTGGCATCTGTCAAATCATCTCGGATGTATTAAGCGAGGTATGAAGAACGGACCCCAGTACAGGGTTGATTTTAAGCTCCTGGTATTTGTATACAAGTCCTTGAATGGGTTAGCATCCTCCTACCTGTCAGAGCTCTTGCAGGTGTACAAGCCCCTTAGGACATTAAGGTCTTCTGACCAGTCCATTTTAATTGTTTATTGGACTAGGTATAAGTGAAGGAGTGATCGGGCCTTTGCAGTGGCAGCACCGAAGAGACGGAATAGCCACCATCTCACATTAGACTCTCTCCAACTAAACATTTTTAAAAGACGTCTGAAGGCACATCTTCTTTGTCTAGCTTTCGAGACTGCAGTGTGTTGAGGCATTGGTTTGGTTTGTACTGTTTTTAGGTGTTTTGTCTGTGTTATGATGATGTTGTTTTATTTTATTCGGAAAAAAATTATTATTGTACAGCACTCTGGTCAACGCTCTGTTGTTTTAATAGTGCTTTATAAATAAACTGAACTGAAAGCACGCTAAATAGAGATGCACCGATTGATCGGCTGGTGACCGGAATTGGCCGATTTTCACGTGACCGGCCGGTCAGTCTGACATATGCCGATTTTATGCCGGTCAAATGCACTCGGGCGCTGCATGATTAACCTTTTGAGGCTCTCATATATGGAATTTTTATTTCTGTGCCCCTGAGAGTACGGTGCCACATTTAGCATGTTCAGTGACGTCGCATCACTGCCAGATTCAAACTGTGCTTTCGCGTGTTGGCTGGCGCTGAGCCAGAGTCGGACGCGTTCAGCGCTGTCATATATCACAACTAAGCAGTGTTTTCAACCTCATAATGTTTATTTTAGGTTTCAGATATTTAAATACACATAAGCACGAGTAAAACAATGCATTTGGAGTTTGTAAAATACACACTGATGTCTGTGGAAGCAGCAATAACAATCTATTCAAATATAATTTACCGACGTTATTCATATCATCAGACAAACATAGTGGAAGTAACTATAAAGTTTACTCTATTGTCCTCAGTTCACCGGCCACTTTGTTGCATTTATTTCGGGAGAAACTGATGAATTCACGAGCTGTAAATCCGACTGACAGGACAACATTGCGGCGCCCATCTCATGTTATAGATCAAGATTATTTATAAAGGTTTTTAAACGACCAAACACACTCACTTACACGTATTTGAGAATCGGAATATCAGATAGGCTAGTTGATGACATGGTAAGCAAGTTTGTGAATATTTTGAATAAAAAAGGAAAAGCGAAATAAAAGCGACACATCTGTCATACAGTATTATTGTGGCTGCGGTGTATCGCGTGACGCGCCACCATGGACACATTAAAGGGAACGTTCGCCTTGAAAAAACTCACTCTGGGGGTGGGGGTGTCAGTTAGAATATTTTAAACTTACACGTGAAAGGGTTAAAGAAAAGATCGAAAATAAATATTTGTGTGTGCTGTAAAGTGGTTAGAAAAAAATTAAATCGGAATCGGCTAAAATCGGTATCGGCAGGTCAAACTCAATGAAAAATCGGACATCGGAATCGGCCTAGAAAATTGTAATCGGTGCATCTCTAACGCTTAAATAACTACTCACTCACCTCCGTCTCTGATGTCACCCCATCCGGTGACCATGCACTTCATGTCGCTGCTGAACTCCACATTAGCATATGGCAAGCACACAGGCTGAATGCGGTCAGACCACACAACAGGTGTGTTTAGCTCTACTAGAGCAATATCCTGACCGAACTCAGGGTCCGTGTAACCCAGCGGAACCACCACACGACGGATACTATGGCTCGACTCGTCCGGGTTCCAACCGTTCAGCTGCAATCGGCCCGCGTAAATCGTGTAGGAGGAGATGTCATTAGGGCTGGACAGAGAGGAGAAATTGTTTATTTGGACATAACTGTTTCCTTATATATACACTAGTCAACATTTGAAGTGGATCAAAAAGGTTCAAAGACAAGAACAGGCATTGTTCAAAATTCATGTATAACTTTGATGAAAGGTTTTGATCCACTTCAAATGTTGACTACTGTATATATATATATATATATATATATATATATATATATATATATATATATATAGCCAAAAAATAAACAAACAAGGATTATATAGGTGTTGAAAAAGGTGCATCGAAACTTACTTGGGAAAGCAATGTGCAGCAGACAAGATCCAGCTGTCCGAGATGATACTTCCTCCACACACATGTCCTTGAGTATTAGTCTGTATGTACACATCAACCAGCAATCAGGGGAATATCAATAAAAAACCAGATTCGACAGACAATAGACCTTATTCAAGGTAAAGCCCTGTTTAATTTTTGACAGGAATGAAAACAAGGCTGTGAGGGACAGAAGTACAAAGGATTCTACTGTTATTTAACAACATACCGACTGTCCGAAATGTCTTTCCAAAAAAAAAACTCCATAAAAGAGTTTTGAAAGGTGTACGTTTTGAAAATCATGTGATCTAGGACTTTTATACAGTGCTTGCCATTGTAAACAATGTAAGTCTATCCTTCACAGACGCGTTAAATTCAATATGCCGCCTAACCTGACTAACATCAATTCAAAACGTATCCTAAACCTTGCCCATAAAATAATAAGAACATTGGTTTGACTGAAATTTGGATTCAGTCTAGATCCAGAGGCTGTTTGTTTGTTTATTAAAAAAAAAAAGAAGGGCAAATACAAATATAAAACAAATTTGTATTTATATTCGCCAAAGGGTTAAAATGTGGAATGACTGTGACAGGGAATTTAAAATGTGTAGTTCACTTTGCAAATGTGTGTACATTTATGAAAAGTTTAATTTTAGTTATGTATAAAGGTCTTAAGTAACTGTTTTGTTTTTGTATCTTTTGTATAGTTTACATTTAGCTGTAAAACTGAAGCCTTGTTTTATCTACCCTTTTGCCATAATACACGTGGAAAAATACTATGGAAGTCAATGGGGCCCATCAACTGTTTGATTACCGACATTCTTCAAAATATCTTCTTTTGTGTTCAGCAAATGATGATGAGTAAATTACAGAATTTTCATTTTTGGGTAGCTATCCCTTTAAATATCTTGTCTATATACGTAGCACTGTTAACACATCCAAGGTTTAACCAAAGTGCTTTAGATAAAAATTCTAAAATAAGTTGGGATGCACCGATACAAAGATTTTGGCCAATACCAATAACTCTTTATATTTGAAAGCCAATAACGTACTCGGTTACTAACGTAACCTCGGTTCTCTCTAGAAGAGGGAACGAGTACTGCGTAAGATATCTTACGCTCGGGGAAAATCCTTTTCCGCGAGATATTGAAGCCAAAAATTATCCTTAATTTTGTAATAATGCAAAACGCGTTGCAGCAGCAATGCAGACATAGGCGAGACAGCTCGCGCGCCTATTGGCTGCTCTGCGGCAACTGCAGCAGCCTATCGAGCGAGGCCTGGCGTGACGTCAGACCCAATCAGGGCACTTCGCGCCCGCTGCGTCACGTCCCGCCGAAATGGGCGTGGTCTAGGCCTATAAATATCGCTCGCAGGCAGCTATTATCTGGTTTTTCATCATCGAAGCAACCAGAGCGTGTGCATGCACGGCAAGATACGCAGTACTCGTTCCCTCTTCTAGAGAGAACCGAGGTTACGTTAGTAACCGAGTACGTTCTCTTACGAGAGGTCTCTCGTACTGCGTAAGATATCTTACGCTAGGGGACCCAATGTAAAACGCCTTGCATGCTGAGATCTGACACCAAAGACCCAAGGGCGAAAGCCCAGGGTACATATAGTGCACAATCACTCAGTGAACTCACAGAGAGTCCGGGAAGAAGGAGGGGTGCAGCCTCACTTTTCCACATAAAGTAGCGTCGATGGGACGCGAATTTCATCATACAGACAGGGCGGGGTACGGCCTGAACTGATGGGGAAAAATGTGGGTCTTACACAGTTTGCCCAGCTTTAAACTGTCGAACATTGAGCTGTGCTCAGCAAACGCAGCATTCTGAGCTGAACGCATCAGGTCAGATAATACTGGTAGTTTAGACCGACAGCAGCCTGGCCTGCAGGGCGGGAACCTCTAGGTTATAAAACCTTATAAATGTAGACGGGGAGGCCCAGCCTGCCGCCATACAAATATCTTGCAAGGCAATCCCACTTGACCAGGCCCACGAAGAGGCCATGCCTCTCGTGGAATGCGCTCTGACACCCAAAGGGCACTGCATGCCCTTGGAGGCGTATGCCAGCGCTATAGCATCAACTATCCATCTGGATAGGCTCTGTTTCGACGCGGCTAGTCCCTTAGAACGTCCGCTAAACGAAACAAAGAGCTGTTCCGTCTGTCTGAAAACAGACGAGCGAGACACATAAGCTCGTAATGCCCTGACTGGGCAAAGGAGGCTCGCGTCTCTTTCCTCATCAGGGACCGGTAGGGCTGACAGAGAGATAATCTGCGCCCTAAACGGTGTGTTGAGGGATTTTGGAACATAACCGTGCTTAGGTTTGAGTATAACTTTTGAGTCATTGGGCCCAAACTCCATGCACGCCGCGCTCACAGAGAGCGCGTGCAGATCCCCTATGCGCTTCACTGAAGCGAGAGCCAGCAAAAACACAGTTTTGAAAGACAGGTGTTTCAAATCGATTGACTGTAAAGGCTCAAATGGCGCACCTTTCATGGCTTCCAGAACCGTAGAAAGGTCCCATACGGGGACTGAGGGAGGTCTGGGAGGATTCAGTCTCTTAGCTCCTCTAAGGAAGCGGATGACTAAATCGTTCCTTCCTATTGACTGACCAAGCGTTGTTTCTGAGAACGCTGCTATAGCCGCCACATAAACTTTGAGCGTGGAGGGGGCCCTGCCCCCATCCAACAGCTCTTGTAGGAAGGAAAAGCACCTCCGTCACATCACAGTTTGTGGGTGACACACCACGGGCTGTGCACCAGCCCGAAAACACTGACCATTTCGAAGAATAGAGTCGTCTTGTAGACGGAGCTCTAGCCTGCGTGATCGTGTTTAATACTCCTTTAGGGAGTCCAACATGTACCCGTTGATTGGGACCAAAGTTCCGGGTGAGGATGCCAGATCGAGCCGCGGGCCTGTGAGAGGAGATCTCTCCTCACTGGTACTGGCCACGGGGCAGTACTTGCTAACTGCATCACGGCTGGGAACCAAGGTTGGTTTTTCCAGAACGGTGCTACCAGCAGTACTGAGCATCCTTCTTCCCTGATCCGTTCTATCACCTGAGGCAGGAGAGAGACGGGGGGAAAAGCATAGAGCGGGCGGCGGGGCCACACATGGGCCAGCGCGCTCCTGCTCTTGGAGAAAAAATTCTTGACAGTGAGCGTTTTCTTGAGACGCAAACAGGTCCACTTCCGCTCTGCCGAATTTCTTCCACAGCAGTTGGACTGTCTGTGGGTGTAGAGACCATTCGCCTGCCGGAACATTGTTCCTGGACAGTCTGTCTGGTCCTATATTCATGATCCCTGGCACGTGCGCTGCTCTGAGCGAGCGCAGGTTGCACTGAGCCCATACCAGGAGGCGTTCTGCCAGCCTGTACAGTTTCTCGGATCTGATGCCGCCCTGGCGATTTATGTAGGACACCATAGACATGTTGTCCGAACGGACCAAGACGTGGTGACCTTTTATTTGGGGACAAAAACGCGTCAGCGCGTTGTCTACTGCCAGCATTTCGAGGCAGTTTATGTGCAGGAGCTTCTCCCGTTCTGACCACTGGCCGAAGAACGGTCTGCCCTCGAGCAGCGCTCCCCATCCCGAGGTGGACGAGTCCGTGGACACCACTTTCACCCTCGAGGAAGTCCCCAGGCTTACACCTGATTGGTACCAGTCGTTCGCTTTCCAGGGTTTCAGAGCTGTAACGCATTTCTGATTGACCCTGAGGCGAAGCAAACCGGGTGCCCACGCTTCGCGTGGGACTCGCGCTTTCAGCCAAAACTGCAGCGGGCGCATGCGGAGCAGACCCAGCTGGAGCACTGACGATGCTGAGGCCATGAGACCTAGCATCTTCTGAAATCTCTTGAGCGGGACAGACGCGCCGCAGCGAAAAGAGTTCGCTGTGCGTCGAATGTCTACCGCGCGCTGTTGTGATAGTCGCGCTATCATGGATAGTGAGTCCAGTTCTGTGCCCAGGAAAGATATTTTCTGACTGGGTGACAGGGAGCTCTTCGCCCAATTGACACTCAGACCCAAATCCTCGAGGTGATCGAGTAAAATGGTCGTGTGTTCTATGAGCACTGCGCGAGATTGCGCTAGAATCAGCCAATCGTCCAAATAGTTCAGCACTCGCATGCCTCTCATTCTGAGGGGTGCGAGCGCCGCATCCATGCACTTCGTAAATGTACGGGGTGCTAGGGACAAACCGAACGGCAGGACTGTGTACTGATATGCCTGGCCCTCGAAGGCGAATCTCAAATATCGCCTGTGACGTGACGCTATCTGTATTTGAAAATACGCGTCTTTCAGATCTATTGACACAAACCAATCTCCTTGGCGAATCTGCACAAGGATTTGCCTGGTCGTGAGCATCCTGAACTGTCGCTTCACAAGCACTTTGTTCAGTTGCCTTAGATCTAGTATGGGTCTGAGTAGATGTGCTACTTCTGTTTTTACCGTGGTCTCGACGCGCGCCACATAGCGAAGAGGGCGTCGGCGAAACTGCAGCGAATAGCCTCTTTCTATAATGTTCAGCACCCACTTCGAAACCCCGGGTAGCTTTGCCCATGCGTCTGCATGGATAGCTAGGGGTCGAATACGAAGCGCGCTCCGCTCGCTCAGCGATGGAGAAGCTTCGGTGTGCTGTAACACAAGCGTGTCGCTCGTGACATTTGAGGCATGGGGCGCGCTGATGACAGCGGGCAGATTGCCCGCGCTCGACTCCTCTGCGGTGGTTAACCGCGAGGGGGAGGGCTGGGCGGTTCCCGTGGGAACTGTCATGTCTATGTGTGGATGTGGATGTGGGCGCGGGACAGCGGGCACATTTATCACACCGAAAGCATCGTTCGCTTGCGTGAAGCGAGTGCACGTTGGTTTCGTTTTTACAGAAAACCGTGAGACATGCATAACGTGGTGTTAGTGGGCACATTCACCATGTTTGAAGCGCAATCGGTCTGAGCCGATTCATGTGCGCGAGCCCTGTGTGACGGGCTGTGCTTGTGTGTAGAGATGGGCACTGGGCAGTGGGCATTCTTCTTACACAAAGCACCATCGGCCGTGGCCGGGACACCAGAAAAAATTCACACTTATGGGATTTATCTGGGTAGCCGTAAAAACGGCGTTTGTGTGCAGGCAAGCGGGTGACAGAACCGACTTGTTTACTGCAGGATACACTGGAACAGTCACATTTACTGGAACTGAACGAGCGAGAAGTTGCCATAGAAACAGAGCGTCAACATGCTGGCGTTTATTGCAGGCCTGCGTGCATTACAACAGGCTTGTTCACTGCAATATTGACATTTCCAGTCGCCTGAATTCCAGAGGGGAATGGGAAATGTATAGGAAAAAGGAGGTTGGTCCGTCCGCAGCGGGACCAGAAAAACTCCCTTTTTTCCTTACGCCAGTGACGCACGGAACACCATAGAAACGGTGTTTGGGTGCAGGCGAGCGGGTTGTACAACGCGCTCGTTGGCTGCAAAATACACATCTGCAGTCGCCTTTTCAGGGAACTGACAGAGCGAGCATTGACGGCATAATTTTATCTGCCGGTAGACCCGGGGATCGAACGCGGGTCTCTCGCGTGCAAAAACCTGAGAGTCTGCCACTGGGCCACAGGGGGAGACACATTGTAACTCAGTTAGCGCGAGTATTATAAGAGAGCGTCAACGTGCTGGCGTTTGTTTGCAGGCATGCGTGTATTACAACAGGCTTGCTCACTGCAATACAGACATTTCCAGTCGCCCGAACTTCAGAGGGGAATGAGAAATGTACGAGAAAGAGGAGGTCGGTCCGTCCGCGGGGGGACCAGAAAACACTCTTTTCTCCTTTCGCCAGTGACGCACGGAAACCATAGAAACGGTGTTTGGGTGCAGGCGAGCGGGTTGTGCAACGCGCTCGTTGGCTGCAAAATGCACGTCTGCTAGGGGTGGGCAAAAAAATCGATTCACATATGAATCGCGATTCAAACGTTACCGATTCAAAATCGATTCATAGAATTCCAAAAATCGATTCTTGTTTTTTTTTTTTTTTTTTTTTTTTTTTTTAAATATACATTTTTTGGTATTGTCCTGAAATGAGTTTAGCTTGCCATTCCCATAGATGGCGCTGCATCGAATTCACACTTACGCCTGCACACTCTTGTCATAGCCAAAAGAAGAAGTGCAGCAGAAGCGAAGCAGAGCAGAAGGAAGGCTGGCTGGCTGGCTTTGTGGCGTGTCTGTTTTTATTTCGGCTCCCATGTTAACAGGTTATTCGGTTGTTAAGTCGTGACGTAACCAATACTCTTTCCGGGTCCAAAGTCCAGGTCCTCTCTACCTACCTACCGCTTTCGCTGGTGTTTTGGTTATTATTGAGTGTTTTTACAATGCCGCAGTGCTGTGTCCCGTGTCCCGAGCTAACTCACTTCAACCTCGTAAATCTTCTTTTTCATTGATGCCTGGACTCTACCCTTAATTATGCCACCTGAGTGATGAGCTACACTAACCACTCTGTTGGTGTTAAAGGAATTTAAACCCTTTTTGACCGCCAAGGGTGCCTCACTAAGAAGGACGTGATCGTAAATAAATTTACAGGTTCCACCGTTGTTATTTCTGGACGAGAGGAGCGCTTGGACCCAAAACGTCACGCGTGACGTCAGACTTAACAATCGGATAGCTTGCACACAGCCTGCGTGACACGCGCGTCTCAGGTGTGGCCCGAGTCGTGCGGAAAACGTGTGGATGCTAGAAATAGAACCGACGCCTATTTTTCTCGCGACACGCAAGCGTGTTGGAAGCGTTTCCAGGCAAAATAGAATGTTTATGTCATTTTGACACGAATATTCATATTAATAAATGACATTTTGATGTTTGAAAGTCTAGGTTTTGACATAAATGCAGATATAATGTAGGCTTATTGTATTTTTTTTTAATCGATTTTCAAAAATTGCACCTGTCAATACAGAACGAAATATTCTGTAGCCTATTTTGCCGTCAATAGCCTACTCCTTAAACTACATTTAGCAGTATTGTTTGTTTAATCTGACTACAGCACTTTAAAGCTAAATGTAAAAAAAAAAGAAAAAAAAAGTATTTAAGTTTTAATTTAAACTTGAATTAAATGTATTCGAAAGCTGGCCAAAGCTTGGCACTTTGCACTGTTTAGTTGCAAAAGTTTTTATGAAGACAAAGTAATATCAAACTTCATTTAATTTGTTATTTATTTTCTTTTAAATTGTATGTCTACTGCAATCACACAGGAAAAAGTCAACTACATTTACATACTGTGAATCGTTTTTTGAATCGAGAATCGTTTTTGAATCGAAAATCGATTTTGAATCGAATCTTGAGACTAAAAATCGGTATCGAATCGAATCGTGAGATTTTCTGAATCGTGCACCCCTAACGTCTGCAGTCGCTTTTCAGGGAACTGACAGAGCGAAGCATTGGCGGCATAATTTTAACTGCCGCTAGACCGGGATTCGAACTCCGGTCTCTCGTGAGAAAAACCAATGATTCCGCCACTGAGCCACAGGGGGGAACGCAAAGGTTTTCGGATGCACGAGCATATAAGAGCGTCACATGCTTTCTTCGGCGTATGCTTGCAGGCGCGCTTGTATTAAAACAGGCTCGCCTGCTGCAATATTGATATTTCCAGTCGCATGATCAGGGAACTGGGAATATGTATGAGAAATTGAAGGTCAGTCCATCCTCGGAGGGACTAAAAAACACATCTTTCTCCTTTCGCCGGTGAGTGACGCATGAATGGGGCGCAGAAGGCAGGGTAGCTTTCTTATAACGTAAAGAAAAACTAACCCCGACCGTCCGCTTCCAGCCTCCCTTGTGAGCGGCGCAGTTTGCGCGGCTTGAACAGAGGGAGAGAGAAAGCTAGCCCCGTGACCGCCCGCTCCTGACATCCTCTGTGAGCGGCGCGGTGTGCGCGGCTCGAACAGAGGGAGAACAGGTATCGTCCCCCAAGCAGGCAAGGCAAGCGGGCGAACCGGCAAGCTTTGCGGGTTGGGGGGGGGCGGAGGAGCAGTCTCGGAGAAGGATGCCAGGTGAGTCCTCAGAGTCACCATAGGCAGTACCTAACTCGCAGTGAGGGCAGTCGCCGTCAGCGAGTGCAAGAGCTGCGTGATCAGGAAAAGGGGCGTCTTGAAAAAGACGCCCAGCTCTTTTAGTGCAATGGGAGTGTGTGTCGCGGCGGCAAGCACACACACATACATAAACACAGTAGCAGAGAAAGGATATAATGCCGGAAAGCGCAGCAGGAAGGCAAGGAAGGCGGCGCGGCCAGCGACTTCAGTGACTCGTCCCGCTGAAGGTGCTCTCTTTCAGACGGCGCGGCTTCTTATCCAGCTCCAGCGATGCGTGTGCTTCGCTTGAAGGATGAAAAATCAGATAATAGCTGCCTGCGAGCGATATTTATAGGCCTAGACCACGCCCATTTCGGCGGGACGTGACGCAGCGGGCGCGAAGTGCCCTGATTGGGTCTGACGTCACGCCAGGCCTCGCTCGATAGGCTGCTGCAGTTGCCGCAGAGCAGCCAATAGGCGCGCGAGCTGTCTCGCCTATGTCTGCATTGCTGCTGCAACGCGTTTTGCATTATTACAAAATTAAGGATAATTTTTGGCTTCAATATCTCGCGGAAAAGGATTTTCCCCGAGCGTAAGATATCTTACGCAGTACGAGAGACCTCTCGTAAGAGAACCGATATATTAACCAATACATCTAAATCTATAATTTTTGAGAGCCTAGTTACAAAAACAAAAGTCTTACCATTAAAGCCATGTTTAATCCACACAATAATTTTTTGTAGCCTATATGACAGACTTGAGCTGCACGTTGTTGCACTTAACAGTATTTTCCTTTTTTGAAGTGATTTCAATCATATTTCAAGCAATTCAAAACCATCATGCTGAACAGTGCACATCTGAAGTGTTTCAACTGAAGGAAATAATCTATTATTTATCGGCTTTAATATATCGGCTAAATTTTCTTATTGGCCCGATAACATTAAAAATGATCAGCCGATACCGATATGGTGCATCCCTAAAAATAAGGACTATGGAAGTAGAATAATGTCAAATGTTTTTGAAATAAAAAGCCTGTTGAATTGCACTACTTGAAAAAAAATAGTCATTGCATTAACCATGCTTGCATTTTAATGCATTGTATTTTTAGTGCTTACATTTTTATGGGCTGAAATTCAACATGGTTGAATATTTAAGCTGTGAATATTTCAATTAAAAACATTTCAAACACCTTTTCATTATTAAAAATTCAATAATCCATATTCACCTTTCATATTTCACTTCCAAAATATTCAAACTGTTTAAAAATACAACCAATAATATTCAACAGGCAATTTTCGGTCCATTTTATTTCGCTTTGCAAATTCGCTTCCACAAATTCAGTGGTTCAAATTCGACAGTAAATTCAACATTGACGTCCAGGAACTGCAGGAAAAGCAGTAGATTGCCGAGCATACTCTCCATCTGCTGTTAGTCGACCTCACCATCAGATGGTGCAAAAGCGCTTGTTGTTGACGAAGACATTCATTCATAAAATGAAAATTATTATCTGTGTCAGTATATGCGGAAAAGATGATAAACACACAAAAGCTGTGTTTATGTTTCATTCAATAACTTCATTGTTACTTTCCCTGTGTATTCTACATGTCATCAGCTTTCTCTACCATGAACAGGATTATAATCGGTTTCCCTCAATACCTCATACTCAAGGATTTCCCTTCCGTTGATACAGTGATATGAAAGACCAATCTTGCACCTTATTAGGGAAGTAGGCTGTAGGCTATTATATAGGCTACAGGCAAGAAGATGGACTCAGAATATGAACTTAACGCGCAAAGTTTCATGCTGAGCGTTTCGTGATACTGGCATAAAATCAACACATACATATATAGTATGCATACGTGTATTGCATTAGCTTAAACTGTCACAGCACTTGCATATTGTCCTCCTATTGTTAGTTTAACTGTAAATCGCTTTGGATAAAAGCTTCTGCTAAATTACTAAATGTAAAAATTGGCTTGACATTATACATTCGCACATTTAGGGACCGTCTCTAAAGTTGCATACAACATTGGCATACACGTTTCTAACTTCAATAGCAAACTTAAATTTATTTGAATAAATATAAAAAATCCAAAGGGTGCGCATTATGCCTGACACTAAATGAACACTTTACAGTTGGTTTTATGACTGTAAGTCGTTCTATTCAAATGCTATCGGAGTTAGAAACGTGTATACCAAAGTCGTATACACTTTAGAGACGGTCCCTAAATGTGCGAATGTCCAACATCAAGCCATCTGTATGCCAATCTATCACTGGGAAACGCTCAGCATTAAGCTTTGCGCGTTATTCTGAGTCCATCTGCTTGCCTGCGAGTTTGGTCTTTTACATCACTGTAGTCCATTAAGCTACGTTAAGCGTTGTATATGTCCAGAAGGGGAATCCTGAAGTATTGAGGGAAACCCTACATGCAGCACATCACCACAATATAAAGTTAAGGCAACTAAACAACCAAGAGAAATATATGTCAACCTCAAAAATGTAACATTGGATCTGTATATCCGCATCGGGGAATAACATTATAATCTCGTTCACGGTAGAGAAAGATGCATGTAGGCTACACAGGAAAAGTAACCGTGAAGACACTGAATTTAACATAAAACAGCCGTCATAATAATCACAAATACACTTACATTGCTGTAAATGAGTTTTATGAATGAATGACTTGTTCTAACTGTTGCTGGTCTTCAACACGCGCTTTTGCACCATCTGCTGGTGAGGTCGACTAACAGCAGATGGAGAGTATGCTCGGCAATCTACTGCTTTTCCTGCAGTTCCTGGACGTCAATGTTGAATTTACTGTCGAATTTGAACCACTGAATTTGTGGAAGCGAATTTGCAAAGCGAAATAAAATGGACCGAAAATTGCCTGTTGAATATTATTGGTTGTATTTTTAAACAGTTTGAATATTTTGGAAGTGAAATATGAAAGGTGAATATGGATTATTGAATTTTTAATAATGAAAAGGTGTTTGAAATGTTTTTAATTGAAATATTCACAGCTTAAATATTCAACCATGTTGAATTTCAGCCCATAAAAATGTAAGCACTAAAATGCAAGCATGGTTAATGCAATGACTATTTTTTTTCAAGTAGTGCAATTCAACAGGCTTTTTATTTCAAAAACATTTGACATTATTCTACTTCCATAAAGGACACACATTGACCAATAAAATGACAACATATAAAACACAACATTAACCATTATACGCTACCAACATCTTTCAGCACATTCTTAAACATCGACAACGATTTGGCAGACCTGATAGGTAACGGCAGCTCTTTCCACAGTCTCTGCGCTATTACGTCAAAGGCTCGATCGCCTTAATGTAGGCGATTGGTTCTAGGCACTACAAGGAGTTTTTGATTCTCTAAGAGTAATGTTCTGGAGGGATTATACAGGATTAAAAGGTTTGCCAGATGCGGTAGGGCCTGGTTATTTAAAGATATATACAAAAACAATACAACGTTGTACCTAATTCTAAGATGGACAGGGAGCCATTTTAGAGAAGCTAATACAGGTGTAATTGAGTCGTGTTTCTTTAGCCTCCTTAAGAGCTCCGCCACGGCATTTTGCACTTACTGTAATCGAGACAAAAGTGCGGAGGTGATGCCAGAAAACAGAGAGTTAGAGAAATCCAGCAGCGATAGAATAACTGTATGAATTACTCTTTCAAAATCTGCATATAATAAAAATGGTTCAGTTTTAACTAACGCAAATTATAAAAACAAGCCCGGACCACTGAATTAATTTGCTATTCCATTTCTAGGTTATCATCAATTAAAAAACCTAAATCTCTTACTGACATTTTCGAACATGATGCCAGGGGACTCGAATCTAATAGAACTTAAGTGAAGTTATTTGGGTGGCCAAAAACAATAATCTCAGTTTTATCCTGTTTTTCATCTACTCCAATTTTGTATGTTCTTAAAACACTAAAAGTGACTCAAATTAATCGGTAGAGTGCCTGAGTGGTAGATACGTTTGAATGCTGGCGGCGTAACACTGAAATGACACTACCTACTTTATAAAATTCCAACCCAAAGGGAGCAAATTTAAAGAAAAAGGTGTGGAAGAAAGAATAGCCCCTTGCAGAACCCCTCAAGGAAGACGTCTTTTACCCGAGGTCGCATTACATTTGGCTTTATGTCAAATTATGTATAGAACTGTGTATGTGGACCAAAATAAAAAACAAAATGATGATGATTTTGCTTTAAATTAATACAGTTCTGATCAGCTCATGCATTCATGATCTTGCTGTTTCTCGACTGTCCGAGCTACAGGAATGTATGCTGTATGTAAATGAGCTCTCTCAGTTTTTCAAACGTTTTACTTTCAAAATGCCTGCCATTCTTACCTGAATATCCACCTGCCAAGGCCAAGCACCTTCTGACGCAGATGAACCTCCAACAATCCTGTTCATCATTGGTGGCCGACCACATTCTAAGAAAAAGACGTTGATTCTGTTGACTTGTTTGCTTTCCTCACAAATCAATTCACACACAACAGGTATCTTAAAAAGATTATAAATGTATCCTATCACACAAAATATAGGCCTGTTTTACAAACATACAATTTTGTACACACTTGTATACGTATTTTAACTATATACTTAAGTGTATAAAATGATACAATAATATTTTAAGTATAGATTTTAGCTAGTAACGTTATATTTTCCTCATACACAACGTTAGTACAAATTTAGGTCAATTTCCTACCTTGAGCCTCGCCCGTCCATAAACCTGAATGGCGCCCGACATAAAGCAAAACAATGAAGTTACAATCCAACATTTATTATCAATCCATTAGCAAAAATATATATATATTCTTATTAGAAGGAAAGTTGTGCACCTACCAATCAATACGACGAAGACAGTCCAACAACATTCGGCGCACCGCATCTTATCAAAACACCTGTATTCCGTGGCGTCTTCACCAAAGTCCAACTCTGTCGATAATTCAGCGGAGATCGACAACGTAACTCTTTAAAAAGCTGATATTTCTGGAAATAGCCTCCTCACGGTCTTGGTGGACGAAGTAAGGCGAAGAGAGGATTTCGAAGACGTCGAGAGTTTCGCTCATGAAAAAAAACATTAACGGTGATTTGTTCTTCAAAAGTGGTCTTCCTACCTGTCCTACAATGACCAATCAGGAGCGTTCGTCCCACCCAGAGTGAGTATTGGCCCCGCCCACTTGTTCACCTCTAGCAGTTTTGGTTTCTCATGGTTTGTTTCGGGAATTTCTCCGAGAATGTGGCAGGGCAAGTTTGGTAGTGGACTAATGAATACACGTTTTAAAATGTAGGCTCTCAGTAAACATAAATGTGTGTAATCTTAACAACATTGTAAAGCTTCAAGGTCAACAGTTCTGCATTGTGGTGGCTTTGTTGATTTATTTGTTTCCCATAAAAGCTATAAACTTTATCTTTGTCTATGGCATAATCATGTCATCTAATACTGCTGTGTCGGTTTAAGGAACATTGTAAACAAGTTGTAGCAATCAGTCCCTTCTTCTATGCACATGACTGAGAAACTGGTATAACAGGTTTAAACACTGGCCTCCACACGTAATGACAATGAAGTTATCGACAACAAAGAATCATTACATTTAGTTTATTTGGTGATCATGACTTTTGTAATTCTGTGGTGTGCACATGTTAAAGTTTTTAAAATGAATTAGGAGTTCACAGCTAAAAATGCAATTATAAATTATTATTATAAATTCTAAACAAAGTATGTAAAAAACAAACAAAACAAAAACAGGCATTTAAGAATAATTTATAATATTACTGTTTCTTTATTATTGAAAATAAACCCTCACAGGGTGATCAGGACCATTAAAGCACATGATCTGATAAAAAGCTGACTGACTCATTCTCCCACTCATGAAGTAGCTATGCAAAAAAAACAACAACAAAAAAAAAAAAACAGTATAAACAAGCATGCAATACTGATTTAAGAAAAAAATATTTCTGTGTGTAATATGAGTGACATGAAACCAGCAGTGCAGGAGATTAGTTCCCAGGGGTAACAGTCATTGAATTTATTAGCCATTGTATTACAGGGGTCATGAATTGAGAAATCAAATTTGCTTTGATCTTTTAAGAGGTCTGTAAAAACTGTAAATTGAACTGAACACAAACTTTATTGTTAGTCCAAAAACTGTTGTCATTGAAACCAAGCCAATTTAACTGTCATCATCACACACATAAATTCAATGACTGTTACCCCTGGGAACTAATCTCCTGCACTGGTTTCATGTCACTCATATTACACACAGAAATATTTTTATCTTAAATCAGTATTGCATGCTTGTTTATTTATACTTTTTTTTTTTTTTTTTTTTGCATAGCTACTTCATGAGTGGGAGAATGAACAGTCAGCTTTTTATCAGATCATGTGCTTCAATGGTCCTGATCACCCTGTCAGGGTTTATTTTCAATATATATTATGTATGTTATGTTCGTATGTACATTATGTATGCGTGTGTATATACTGTATGTATATATATACAGTACTGTGCAAAAGTCTTAGGCATGTTAAATCCATAAGAACTGCGGGAACGTCTCCAAGATGCTTGAAGAAACCTTCCTGCAAAGCTACAGTACTGAAAAGTACAGGCACTTGTGTTAAAATGCTGTAAAGTGAGAATGCTTTCAAAAATAAAATCACAAATTGAATTTATTTATAATTTAACTTCTATTAACTAATTAAAATCAATATATGGTGTAACGACCCTTTGCGTTTAAAACGGCTTTTGTCCAGGTACACTTGCGCATAGTTTTACAGGAAGCTTTGCAAGAATGTTCCTTCAAGCATCTTAAAGCATGTGAATGACCCAATAAAAATAAAAATTATAGATGAATATAAAACTATTTATTTAAAGATGCTGATTATGTATATAGAAACAATATATTTTAAGTGCATTTACACAAACATTTTAGTAGTTTGAAAGCGTAGGAAGACATTGGCTGCATCCGAAATCACATACTTCCCTACTCTATAGTAAGCGAAAAACAGTGTGTAAAAAAAGAAGTATGTCCGAACTCACAGTACTCATAAGAGTGAGCAAAATGTCCCCGGATGACCTACTTCTTCTGGCAGATTCTGAAGTGTGCATATGATGGACTCTTTACTATCCCATGAGGCCACGGGAGAGGATTTAAGAATGGCTGTCAAGCGACACAACTGAAGCTTGTAGGTCACATGATATTGACAACATGGCAGATGTAGTACATCCATACTACACACATTCATACCATATACACTCACCTAAAGGAGGAACACCTGTTCAATTTCTCATTAATGCAATTATCTAATCAACCAATCACATGGCAGCTGCTTCAATGCATTTAGGGGTGTGGTCCTGGTCAAGACAATCTTCTGAACTCCAAACTGAATGTCAGAATGGGAAAGAAAGGTGATTTAAGCAATTTTGAGCGTGGCATGGTTGTTGGTGCCAGACGGGCCGGTCTGAGTATTTCACAATCTGCTCAGTTACTGGGATTTTCACGCACAACCATTTCTAGGGTTTACAAAGAATGGTGTGAAAAGGGAAAAACATCCAGTATGCGGCAGTCCTGTGGGCGAAAATGCCTTGTTGATGCTAGAGGTCAGAGGAGAATGGGCCGACTGATTCAAGCTGATAGAAGAGCAACTTTGACTGAAATAACCACTCGTTACAACCGAGGTATGCAGCAAAGCATGTGTGAAGCCACAACACGCACAACCTTGAGGTGGATGGGCTACAACAGCAGAAGACCCCACCGGGTACCACTCATCTCCACTACAAATAGGAAAAAGAGGCTACAATTTGCACAAAATTGGACAGTTGAAGACTGGAAAAATGTTGCCTGGTCTGATGAGTCTCGATTTCTGTTGAGACATTCAGATGGTAGAGTCAGAATTTGGCGTAAACAGAATGAGAACATGGATCCATCATGCCTTGTTACCACTGTGCAGGCTGGTGGTGGTGGTGTAATGGTGTGGGGGATGTTTTCTTGGCACACTTTAGGCCCCTTAGTGCCAATTGGGCATCGTTTAAATGCCACGGCCTACCTTAGCATTGTTTCTGACCATGTCCATCCCTTTATGACCACCATGTACCCATCCTCTGATGGCTACTTCCAGCAGGATAATGCACCAAGTCACAAAGCTTGAATCATTTCAAATTGGTTTCTTGAACATGACAATGAGTTCACTGTACTAAAATGGCCCCCACAGTCACCAGATCTCAACCCAATAGAGCATCTTTGGGATGTGGTGGAACGGGAGCTTCGTGCCCTGGATGTGCATCCCACAAATCTCCATCAACTGCAAGATGCTATCCTATCAATATGGGCCAACAATTCTAAAGAATGCTTTCAGCACCTTGTTGAATCAATGCCACGTAGAATTAAGGCAGTTCTGAAGGCGAAAGGGGGTCAAACACAGTATTAGTATGGTGTTCCTAATAATCCTTTAGGTGAGTCTAGAACATACTTTTTTTAGCGGTCTTATTACTTATTCAAAATAAGAACCTACTCAAGAGATTATGCAGAGGCAGCATTTTTCAGCCAAAGAGTCATGCTGTGTTTAAAAGCTGAAAAACGCTGCCAGCATAAGGAGGGAGGAAGAAAGACAGCATCTGATGATGTCACATCCTGTTTACTGAGATACCTTCATCTATACATGATGAAAGGCAGCATAGATGTATCCTTCACTGCCTATGATATTCCACAACTCATCAGAAAGTTGTGGTTGGTGGTCAGTTTGTATGTACATGTAGCCTATGTTTTTGACCAACATTTTCCTTTAAATGCCACGTCTAGTGATAATTAGTATTGTAGTAATTAAATATTTGTTTATTATCATCAAAGCTCTCTCTATTCTTTGTTATAAATCATTAATGCTGCCTCATGTGGAAGTCGGGAGTTTAGGCATCAGGTCATTTGCAGATGATTTTTTGTAGATCATCTCTCTGCTGACTATCCCAGGAATTCTGCTGTTACACACAATTAAAAAAGAAATAATAAGTTGAAAAAATATACCACAACAACAAACAAAAAAGATTGTGAAATGAATTATTTTCTGTTTGAAATTCTCGGAACTGGCAAAAGATGGCGCTAACACTTTTATAAATCGGTCAAGCGGCCAGATGCAGATCATCACTACATGACTCCGTGTTCACCTTCCCCTGCCTCTTCTGTTAATAATAATAATAATAATAATAATACATTTGATCTATAACGCGCTTTTCTCACATCTTACGCCCTAATGTGCTACTGCTCTGTAGAGTCTGTGTGTCTATGTCTGTGTGTGTGTGTGTCTGTCTGTCTGTCTGTCTGTCTGTCTGTCTGTCTGTGTGTGTGTGTGTGTGTGTGTGTGTGTGTGTGTGTGTGTGTGTGTGTGTGTGTGTGTGTGCGTGCGTGTGTGTGTGTGTGTCTCATGCTCTCTCTTGCCTCGGGCTCTGTGTCTGCTTCTACAGCACGATTGAAGGTGACAGGGACAGAGAGGAGAGAGAGAGAGGAGGAGAGAGGAGGATGAACCACGGTGTCGCCAGGAGCAACAAAAGTAAAAAGTAGAAAGAGCGCGCGAAACAGAAAACAGGATAGACACGACAAAAGGTGTTGAAGGAAGCCTCGGTTCCACCAAGCAGCAAGAACACATACGCTCAAAATATGGGAAAGATTCTTTTTGATAACCAGAAGAAACCCTGCAGGCTGAAAACGATTCTTTCTCTTAAGTAGTGTGTTGTAGTAGATCATCTCTGCTGACTGTCCCAGGATGAGCTACACGAGTTATTTGATAAAGCTGCTCTGCTCGGCTTTGTTTTAGGGACTTGATGAATATTTGTCGTGGCATTGTTGCTATGGTGACCACCCCTTCTCTCGTCATAGCCCCCTTTAACGTTTAACCCCCAGCGCTAAGAAAAGAGCTAGAGAGGGATGGAGAGATGGTGGGGTGGGGGGCTAGTTAAAAAATGCATGCCCTAAAGCTATATGAATCTCAGCAAGAAATTACACGCGCGCACACACACATACACAGGCTTGTTCTTACAAATACACGCAAGTTGCACGCAGTCATTGTAAAAAAACCAACAATGCATAACTGTACTTAAGACATAGGCTATTTAGCCTACCAAAAATCTGAATCTAATTTGTATTATAAATTGATATAATTCTAACAGGCTATGTACTGTACATAGGCTACAACATAACACTAACACAACCAAAAGGTTGACTTAACTGTATGTTTCATAGGATTTCAAAAACATTGATCTAAAGACTTATGCTTAAATAATAATCATAATAATTATAATTATATATAAATAATGTAATGTATTATATATTGTACAACATCATGGCATTAACATACAGGCAAAAGGCAGGACACACTTGATTTAAATGTATGTTGCTAATGATATGAAAATCATTGATTCAAAGATTAATGCTTAAATAAGCCAATAATAGGCTACAATTTAATATTTTGTATAATAATTTGATAATATTCAGTTCAGTTCGAGTTTATTTATCCCTTAGGAAATTGGTTTTGCACAGGTGCTGCACATCACAAAAAACACTCACATAGCAAACTAATATTGGTATTAGTATCAATAATTATACAATATTAAAATAAATGTATTAATTTACTTACTACTCAGCTTATGGGTCTAACCTTAATTAAAAAAAAAAAACATATAGGCTACTGTACGTCACTCACAGAAGGGAACAGACAGATGATAAGGTGAAATGGTTTATTCAAGTAAAAGCAGAGTGATGGGACAACAGCAGGAACCAGACGATGGAGACTTAACCAGCGATGACTGAAGTGGAAACTCGGTGCAGGTGAAGGATGACTAGAAATCTGGATAGGAATGACGGACAGGAGCCAGACGGAAGACTTGACAATCTCAGGTAAGAAGTCTGACTGTTTACATAGCCGTAACGTTAACAAGACCAGACACTGATGTGAGGGTGATGCACGTTATAGGCTGTGGTGATGGCTGAGTGCAGGTGCAGGGAATCAGTCTCTGGTGATGATCAGCAGCAGGTGTGGTGATGGCTGAGTGCAGGTGCAGGGAATCAGTCTCTGGTGATGATCAGCAGCAGGTGTGGTGATGGCTGAGTGCAGGTGCAGGGAATCAGTCTCTGGTGATGATCAGCATCAGGTGTGGTGATGGCTGAGTGCAGGTGCAGGGAATCAGTATCTGGTGATGATCAGCATCAGGTGTGGTGATGGCTGAGTGCAGGTGCAGGGAATCAGTATCTGGTGATGATCAGCATCAGGTGTGGTGATGGCTGAGTGCAGGTGCAGGGAATCAGTATCTGGTGATGATCAGCATCAGGTGTGGTGATGGCTGAGTGCAGGTGCAGGGAATCAGTATCTGGTGATGATCAGCTTCAGGTGTGGTGATGGCTGAGTGCAGGTGCAGGGAATCAGTCTCTGGTGATGATCAGCATCAGGTGTGGTGATGGCTGAGTGCAGGTGCAGGGAATCAGTATCTGGTGATGATCAGCATCAGGTGTGGTGATGGCTGAGTGCAGGTGCAGGGAATCAGTCTCTGGTGATGATCAGCATCAGGTGTGGTGATGGCTGAGTGCAGGTGCAGGGAATCAGTATCTGGTGATGATCAGCATCAGGTGTGGTGATGGCTGAGTGCAGGTGCAGGGAATCAGTCTCTGGTGATGATCAGCATCAGGTGTGGTGATGGCTGAGTGCAGGTGCAGGGAATCAGTCTCTGGTGATGATCAGCAGCAGGTGTGGTGATGGCTGAGTGCAGGTGCAGGGAATCAGTCTCTGGTGATGATCAGCATCAGGTGTGGTGATGGCTGAGTGCAGGTGCAGGGAATCAGTCTCTGGTGATGATCAGCATCAGGTGTGGTGATGGCTGAGTGCAGGTGCAGGGAATCAGTCTCTGGTGATGATCAGCAGCAGGTGTGGTGATGGCTGAGTGCAGGGAATCAGTCTCTGGTGATGATCAGCATCAGGTGTGGTGATGGCTGAGTGCAGGTGCAGGGAATCAGTATCTGGTGATGATCAGCATCAGGTGTGGTGATGGCTGAGTGCAGGTGCAGGGAATCAGTCTCTGGTGATGATCAGCATCAGGTGTGGTGATGGCTGAGTGCAGGTGCAGGGAATCAGTCTCTGGTGATGATCAGCAGCAGGTGTGGTGATGGCTGAGTGCAGGTGCAGGGAATCAGTATCTGGTGATGATCAGCATCAGGTGTGGTGATGGCTGAGTGCAGGTGCAGGGAATCAGTATCTGGTGATGATCAGCATCAGGTGTGGTGATGGCTGAGTGCAGGTGCAGGGAATCAGTCTCTGGTGATGATCAGCAGCAGGTGTGGTGATGGCTGAGTGCAGGGAATCAGTATCTGGTGATGATCAGCATCAGGTGTGGTGATGGCTGAGTACAGGTGCAGGGAATCAGTATGTGGTGATGATCAGCATCAGGTGTGGTGATGGCTGAGTGCAGGGAATCAGTCTCTGGTGATGATCAGCATCAGGTGTGGTGATGGCTGAGTGCAGGTGCAGGGAATCAGTCTCTGGTGATGATCAGCATCAGGTGTGGTGATGGCTGAGTGCAGGTGCAGGGAATCAGTCTCTGGTGATGATCAGCATCAGGTGTGGTGATGGCTGAGTACAGGTGCAGGGAATCAGTCTCTGGTGATGATCAGCATCAGGTGTGGTGATGGCTGAGTGCAGGTGCAGGGAATCAGTATCTGGTGATGATCAGCATCAGGTGTGGTGATGGCTGAGTGCAGGTGCAGGGAATCAGTCTCTGGTGATGATCAGCATCAGGTGTGGTGATGGCTGAGTGCAGGTGCAGGGAATCAGTCTCTGGTGATGATCAGCATCAGGTGTGGTGATGGCTGAGTGCAGGTGCAGGGAATCAGTCTCTGGTGATGATCAGCATCAGGTGTGGTGATGGCTGAGTGCAGGTGCAGGGAATCAGTCTCTGGTGATGATCAGCATCAGGTGTGGTGATGGCTGAGTGCAGGTGCAGGGAATCAGTCTCTGGTGATGATCAGCATCAGGTGTGGTGATGGCTGAGTGCAGGTGCAGGGAATCAGTATCTGGTGATGATCAGCTTCAGGTGTGGTGATGGCTGAGTGCAGGTGCAGGGAATCAGTATCTGGTGATGATCAGCAGCAGGTGTGGTGATGGCTGAGTGCAGGTGCAGGGAATCAGTCTCTGGTGATGATCAGCATCAGGTGTGGTGATGGCTGAGTGCAGGTGCAGGGAATCAGTATCTGGTGATGATCAGCTTCAGGTGTGGTGATGGCTGAGTGCAGGTGCAGGGAATCAGTCTCTGGTGATGATCAGCATCAGGTGTGGTGATGGCTGAGTGCAGGTGCAGGGAATCAGTCTCTGGTGATGATCAGCAGCAGGTGTGGTGATGGCTGAGTGCAGGTGCAGGGAATCAGTCTCTGGTGATGATCAGCATCAGGTGTGGTGATGGCTGAGTGCAGGTGCAGGGAATCAGTCTCTGGTGATGATCAGCATCAGGTGTGGTGATGGCTGAGTGCAGGTGCAGGGAATCAGTCTCTGGTGATGATCAGCATCAGGTGTGGTGATGGCTGAGTGCAGGTGCAGGGAATCAGTCTCTGGTGATGATCAGCATCAGGTGTGGTGATGGCTGAGTGCAGGTGCAGGGAATCAGTCTCTGGTGATGATCAGCAGCAGGTGTGGTGATGAGGGAGTGCAGGTGCAGGGAATCAGTATCTGGTGATGATCAGCATCAGGTGTGGTGATGAGGGAGTGCAGGTGCAGGGAATCAGTATCTGGTGATGATCAGCTTCAGGTGTGGTGATGAGGGAGTGCAGGTGCAGGGAATCAGTCTCTGGTGATGATCAGCATCAGGTGTGGTGATGAGGGAGTGCAGGTGCAGGGAATCAGTCTCTGGTGATGATCAGCATCAGGTGTGGTGATGGCTGAGTGCAGGTGCAGGGAATCAGTATCTGGTGATGATCAGCATCAGGTGTGGTGATGAGGGAGTGCAGGTGCAGGGAATCAGTATCTGGTGATGATCAGCAGCAGGTGTGGTGATGGCTGAGTACAGGTGCAGGGAATCAGTCTCTGGTGATGATCAGCAGCAGGTGTGGTGATGGCTGAGTGCAGGTGCAGGGAATCAGTCTCTGGTGATGATCAGCATCAGGTGTGGTGATGGCTGAGTGCAGGTGCAGGGAATCAGTCTCTGGTGATGATCAGCATCAGGTGTGGTGATGGCTGAGTGCAGGTGCAGGGAATCAGTCTCTGGTGATGATCAGCATCAGGTGTGGTGATGGCTGAGTGCAGGTGCAGGGAATCAGTCTCTGGTGATGATCAGCATCAGGTGTGGTGATGGCTGAGTACAGGGGCAGGGAATCAGTATCTGGTGATGATCAGCATCAGGTGGTGATGGCTGAGTGCAGGGAATCAGTCTCTGGTGATGATCAGCATCAGGTGTGGTGATGGCTGAGTGCAGGTGCAGGGAATCAGTCTCTGGTGATGATCAGCATCAGGTGTGGTGATGGCTGAGTGCAGGTGCAGGGAATCAGTCTCTGGTGATGATCAGCAGCAGGTGTGGTGATGGCTGAGTGCAGGTGCAGGGAATCAGTCTCTGGTGATGATCAGCATCAGGTGTGGTGATGGCTGAGTGCAGGTGCAGGGAATCAGTCTCTGGTGATGATCAGCATCAGGTGTGGTGATGGCTGAGTGCAGGGAATCAGTCTCTGGTGATGATCAGCATCAGGTGTGGTGATGGCTGAGTGCAGGTGCAGGGAATCAGTCTCTGGTGATGATCAGCAGCAGGTGTGGTGATGGCTGAGTGCAGGTGCAGGGAATCAGTCTCTGGTGATGATCAGCATCAGGTGTGGTGATGGCTGAGTGCAGGTGCAGGGAATCAGTCTCTGGTGATGATCAGCATCAGGTGTGGTGATGGCTGAGTGCAGGTGCAGGGAATCAGTCTCTGGTGATGATCAGCATCAGGTGTGGTGATGGCTGAGTGCAGGTGCAGGGAATCAGTCTCTGGTGATGATCAGCATCAGGTGTGGTGATGGCTGAGTGCAGGTGCAGGGAATCAGTCTCTGGTGATGATCAGCATCAGGTGTGGTGATGGCTGAGTGCAGGTGCAGGGAATCAGTCTCTGGTGATGATCAGCATCAGGTGTGGTGATGGCTGAGTGCAGGTGCAGGGAATCAGTCTCTGGTGATGATCAGCAGCAGGTGTGGTGATGGCTGAGTGCAGGTGGGGACCAGAAGGGATGCTGGGAAGGTTACAAAGTTGGTGACTGAGCTGGTGACTGTGACAACATACCATATATTGACATTACCATACACAGTCAAAATAATAATAATAATAATTGTTATTATGAATAATAATACAAAACATTTATTTATTTGCTAGCTATTTCTTAGGGGTCATCTTACGCCAAGTGTCTAACTTTAAAATAAATAATAATAAATAAATAAAAACTCCCTATTGTTGTCTTCTTTTTTCCTTCACAACCTCTCTCTCTTCTTACTTATTTTATTTTATCCTTTATATTTTATTTGAGCACTTTAGAGCACAGCATATGATTCTAAATATAACTGCTTAATAAGGAAGAGTGTATGAGAGAGACAGAGAGGTAGGGGATGTAAAGTCTTGTCAACTGGAAATAAAGTAATGTGGCATCCCTAAAGTCACACACACACACACACACACACACACACACACACACACACACACACACACACACACACACACACACACACACACACACACACACACACACACACACACACACACACACAGGTTTATTTACCCTCATCTAACTCTCATTGTGCTCTTATTCCTTCCTCAACATTAGAAAATGTCACATAATTCTCTCTTCTTACTGCTGTAATGCATCTCTAAATATGTTTTTCCCTCTTTTGGAAAGTCACAGAAATGCTTTCATGGATTTTTATTTTATTAAATTTTTTTACAATGTCTTAATGAGTTTGAACGATTAGTGATGTTGACGTTAAAGTCATGTGATCGTGATGTAGCCTATAGTTAGCCTACACTTAGCTTTTGAATTCTGCAGATTGTATTTACGCTTCAAAATTCATAAAAGTTGTGTTCGTTTGTGAAGATCATCATGATGAACAAAACGTGTAAGAATCATAAGCTTTTGTTTGCCACAGACCTTATTTTCTGCAATTATCCAAAAGCTAATGGAAAAATCCTATTGGGTTTTTTGTTGAGGGCACCAGGGTGATGCTAACTTCCAGATTGGCCTAAAAATACGCTAACCCTGCACCACTCGATACAGTAGTGTATCTGTATTAACACAGGCATCATCTTTCAGAGGGGTAAAGTGCAATTGGACTAGACTATTTACAGCACTATTTAGAAATGTTCACATTAAATCAGTATTTATTATTTATACGTCAATGACCTCACATTTCCCTCCCAAATCCCACTTTTCTTTTAACGTGTGCAAGCTAATTAATATTAAACTGTGCTCTTTGCTGCCATTCCCCTCTTCGTCTTTATCATCACTCCATTATCTCTGGAGGGTTTTTGCTGCTCTCTCTCTCGCTGGCATTAAGTTCAAACTTGACACTGATGTTGACTCGCTGTGTCACTCTTTTCTCTCTCTCTCTCTCTCTCTCTCTCTCTCTCTCTCTCTCTCTCTCTCTCTCTCTCTCTCTCTCTCTCTCTCTCTCTCTCTCTCTCTCTGCCTGCAGATGCATCTCTCTGTCACTCCATGCACACAGGTCATTGATAACAAAGCAAGTGGGAAGTAAACCTAAATAGCACTTCAAATAGAGGGATAACATTGTGGACGCGCTGCTCGTAATGTAACAACTGGTGAGTCAGATTTGTACTTTGTACTTTCTTATAATTGTATTAACCGCTGCACTGAATCCACAAATGTTGCTAAAAACAACAGTCAGAACATCTTTATCTTTGAACATGGGCTAGTTTTTCTCAGAGTACACTGTAAACAAAATGTTTGTTAATGTTTAGCTACCAAAAATAAAATAACACTGTTAATAACTGGAGAACCTGTAAAGAAACCTTAAAATATCATATCATATGTCATTTTACTGTCATGCTCATACTGTCAAATATATGTTTTTAAATTAAAACCTGTATAATTATAAATATAAAGTTACTGTATAATTTACAGTGAAAAACAATAAAAGGATGTTCCCATAAGTCCCTGCATGACACATATGGTTATATTTTAAATTAATAATTATGTTTCTTCTTATTTTTGTTTTCTGTAATGGTCATTAGGGTGTTATGTTGTTATAGAATGTTTATTGCATTTATAGTAAAGCCACTTACGATGAACTCTGATTTATCATGTGGCTTTCTAATTTACCAGCTGTAGGCCTATTTATTAAGTTAAGATAACAAGCATGTTTTGGTTATTTGGTTATTTATTTATTTATTTATTACTGTGAATTTATGGCAACCAGGTGACAGTTTTTACAGCAAATGTAATGGGATATTTAGGTTTATTATTAAAAGTAAATTTCTGTCAGCTTAAAAAAAGCTATTGAACATTTTCTCTGTTATTGCCCAGGAAAAAGGTAAAGCTCATTGAACACTTGTGTTATTATGGGAACTATAGAAACCTGCTATAAAAGACAATTTTAGACAATTCAGCAATTTTTTTAAAACTAAATCTAAATAATAAAAAAGAGCCACAGAATAATTTGTGTAACGGCAGAAATGTAAAAGGAAACTTTATTATAAAACTTGATTAGAATCTGCCTTTATTATATCGTTGACCATCTAAATGCATGTCAGTGTGTTTTTGATCTGGGCAAGCAAAGGACGAGGAGAAGTGAATTAAAATGCAACACAAAACAACATTAATTAAACAACTAAGGCAAAGAAGGCAATACAATATGAGGGCTAAAACGTAATAATTTCACACTTAAAGCCGATACTATGATGGGCGCTTTCGACACATACATACTTCGTGCGAACCAGTGATTCACATTTCACAGCTCGTATCAAACTATCAAAGTCACGTGATTTCAGTAAACCCTTCGTTACGTCATAACTATTTCGATCTCAATGGTTCGCCGCAATGAACCCATGAACCATTGTCTGTTTTTGTTGTTGTTGTTTTCATTTTAGTCTCTTATTGGACTGATTAACCAAGCTCTCCATAAATTATTCCACTATTAAAAAACAAAAAACAAAAAAAAACATAGGCTATATTACACTGACACTTCATAGGTAATGGTATTGGATAGTTTGTTAATTGCATTTAATAGATACGATTTCATTAAAACATTTGCAATTGGTTTGGAAAAGGGTGTTTTTATATGAAGGTTTTCGTTGCATTACACCGTTTTGACCAGCAGGAGTCACCGGCAGGGGGCGTTTCGAGCGCTTCGAAACACTGAATCATGATTCAATTGATTCAAATTTTCGAAAAGCTTCGTTCCTCACATAACTACCAAACAAAGGACCGAACAAACTGCATGGGGGTCTATATACGATAACATAACCAGTAATTATAGTAACGAACAGGCAACGCCGGGAATGTAGAGATTAAAGGAAATTGAAACAAAACAAAAGCAAGCACATACAAACTAAAAGTCTGGTAACACTTTACATAAGGTCCCATTATAACATTACTAAAAGCATGAACAAATATGAGCTAACAATGAACAATATATATTTACAACATTTATTAACCTTTGTTAATGTTAGTTCACAGTGCATTAACTAATACTAACAGATACAACGTTTGATCTTAAAATGTATTAGTAAATGTTAATATTAATATTAATGCTGTATTGTTCATGATTAGTTCATGTTACCTAATGTAGCAAACTAATGTTAACAACAATTGTAAAGTGTTACCAAAAGTTCACAAAACTAAACACTGAATCTAAACTAAACATTGCACCAATATCACATTCACACTGACAGAGCTTCTCTGTAATAATATGGAGGCATACAGTAAACATTCCTAATGTTAGATCATATATTATAATATGTAAAAATAGAGAAATAATACAAACCGTCTGTGATTATTAAATGGTGCCGTGTAATTACAGACAGTGCATATGTATTATTTTTAATCCACTTTTCTGAACTGCATACAAATAAATAAATACTGCTATACAGTGTACTATCAACTTCATGTAACAGACTCTTTCTTTATATGTATAGAAGGATGGTACTGTAGTTCACTTTAATGTGTGTGAACTCATGCTTCATCCTCGCACAGTTTGATACTCTGTCTCCGTTGTTCAGGGTCAACGGAGAGTCTAAATTAAATAGAAACAGTCTCTTTCCATTCTGAGGCTGTAGTGGGCAAGCGCATGATGTTTGAGAGGTTAACCATGCTGAATCTCCAGAACACTTCAAACTGGAGTGGATCCAATGACTGGTACCATCAGCAGAGCAACGGTCCCAGCCAGCAGCACAGCACGGGTGAGAGGAGCTAGGCCTGGTTGAAAACACTGTTTTACCTCCTCTAGGCCATATTAGATGGCCTATATGTAGGCTACATATTATACATGCAGTATATACATTAAAATGTGTGCGTAAAATTGTTAGTTTAAAAATTAGTAATTTAAACCAACCTACCAGTTAAAATGTAAGATTATTTATTGGTATAGTACTTTTGGTTACATAAATCCCATACTTCTGCTATTTCTTGGTTTAGATGCTTTAATGTTATTGTAAAATAGTAAAATGTCAAATCAAGTCACATTTATTTTCTGCAATGAAAATTCCATACACACACACCCACACACACACACCCCCACACACACACACACACACACACACACACACACACACACACACACACACACACACACACACACACACACACACACACACACACACACACACACACACACACACACACACACACACACACACACACACACACACACACACACACACCCATGTACCGAAAACCTTGTTTTTGAAAATGTATGTTTCTAATAAGTAACTAGATAAGGCAGTTTGGGGTGTGAGTGTGTGTAGTTTACATTATATAATGTCAAAGTATCGCCAAGTTATGTTTACCACAGGCTTTATTTTACTCATAAATTGAAAAACCCCATTATAAAACCCCATAGGAAAATCTTGAGGGAACCCGGGGTGAATTAGACTTCCGGGTTTTGACGTCATACCTGCTCCAGATTGTTTCAGCAGCTTCACATTAATAAACAGGAAAATATCAGTGTTAATGTTGCAAAATTGGTCAATTATGAAAACAAATTCAATTTAATCTGTAAAGCAGAAGAAGTCAATAGAGTTGTTATTCAGCTCAGGTCAGTTCAAACAACAGTGTCAATGTTGCAAAGTTACTGTCATTATCCAGCTAAACTCAGCTAATGAAAATATACTCTAAAAACATTTAGCTAAAGTTCCCATGAAATTATGAAAACGTTATTATATTCAAAACATCCATTTTCAAAATGTTTTTTCTTGGTGATATGAATGTTTAGGAAACATTCCATTTTATCATAATGCAAACATTATGGAAATGTTACTTTTGAATGTTCTCTGAACATTCTAAAACAAATAATATTGAAATATTTTAAATATTTCGTTCAATGAATGATGTAGGCCTATGAATAATGTTTTTTGTGCTAACATTTTGAGAACAATATTAAAGACCACATTACTTTGAATGAATATTGTTTTAACATTACTGGAAGAACATTTGCTCATCATTTTGAGAGAAACTTGCCACAACGTTAGCGAAAGTTCTGAGAACGTTCCCTGTTGGCTGGGCCAATTCAGTTCAAAATTTGTTCTCATCCAATAGTGTCAGTGTTGATAATAATGCTTAATATTAGTGTCGATAATAATGCTTAATATTATCTGTCTTTTAATCCCCAACGGAGCAAGCCAAAGTGGCTATGAACTAATGATTATTCTTAAGAATTCATAAAACCACACTTTCAGCTCTGTGAGGTCAGCAGTGCACCGAGCAATTGACTTAGATCTTTCTAAACATTTATGTATTTCTGTTATGCGTTCTCGGTCGGTAACAGTTTTTGTTCCGTTTCAGATGACTGCCTGGTGGACATGGATGGGAGGATGGCAGGAAGAGGAGGACACGTAGAAAGAGTTGAAGGAGAAGAGTCTCAACTGAGGCTGCAGTTAAAGAGAAAACTTCAGCGCAACAGAACCAGCTTCACAACAGAGCAGATCGAGGCCTTGGAGAAAGGTGAGAAAACAGACAATAAAGCTTAAAAAAACGTATTACATCAAATGAAAAAACTTACAAAAGCTGTCACTTAGAGGATACCTTTAAAAGGTTCTAATATGTACCATTTAGGGACTAATATATACACTTTTGGTACCAATATGCACCTTTGAGGTACTAATGTGCACTCTTGGTGTAACTTTTGAAAGGGTACCGCGGTCACAGTGACATCTTTTGTACCTTTTTTTTTCTGAGAATGAGACATTTATTTTATAGAAAGATTTAAGTACACTCAGCTACTAAACTTCATGTAACAGAGTTTGAGAGAACACATTATCCGGATGTTTTCGGACGAGAGCGACTTGCAAACAAAATCGACCTTCCAGAGGCACGGATACAGGTAAGTTACTGTCCTGGAATGGAATAAAATGCTGGAATAGATCATTTCATATATTCTTTCTCTGGACCTTGATTGACAGGTGTGGTTTTCCAATCGAAGAGCCAAATGGAGGCGCGAGGAGAAGCTGCGAAACCAGAGGCAGTCTGGAGGCGGGACGTCCTGTACTCAGACACACGCTCCACTGAACACATCCTTTAATTCATCTGTCTATCATCATCCGCATGGCAACAGCGCAGGTGAGAACGGACATTTACATTGGAAAATTTGCATACTGTACTTGCCGCTTAGAATAGGACCCATCCCCCCCCCCCCCCCCCCCCCTCTCGTGTTCTTTGTGTGACTGAATGTTTCTAAACGAAAATATTCTGAGGAAAAAGCATATTCTTAAATGTTTACAAATAATTTTGACCTATGGCTGCATATGAATTTAACTCAAATGACATCAATTCATACTTTTAATACTTAAATAAACTAAATTGTACAAAACTTTACCTATAACTAAATTGTTATTTATTTACTTTTAGGATTTTTTAATTATGACTTTAAAGAAATTAAAAATGAATTTTGGTTACTTACATAATTCCCATACTTCCCTTTGTGTTCTTTCATGATTCTGTTGCTTTAATGTTATTGTAAAATAGTAAACTAATTCTATGAAATAATGATTATTCTTAAGAATACATATGTACTCATTAATGGTTGAGGTAATTTGCACCATGATGTTTTTTCCTATTCTTCTTTTATGTGTGTGAGACTGAATTTATGTTTCTGATTAACTTAAAAACATTACGAGGAAAGCGTGTGCTTAAACGTTTGAAATGAATTTTGAAATTGTACCTGCATATACATTTATTTACATAACTAAAATTTATAATATGTTTTTTTATACTTTTCAAAATGGTAATGACTTTGAAGAAGCTAACATTTATCTACATAAATCCTGTATTTCATTTGCATTCTTTCATGGTTTTGATGTTTTAATAATGGTAGGGGTAAGCTGTAGTGCATACTGTACTTGACGCTGAGAATATAATGTTTTTCTCTTATCTTCTTTATTTGTGTGTGTTTAGCATCCATGATCAGTCAGAGTGACACAGCTCTCTCCAGTTATAACTCTCTCTCAGTCTATACTGGGCTCCAGGTGAGACTGCTCATTTCATGAGATTCATATTCATATTTAGCAAACCATTGCAATGCCAGTTTATACTGCATATGTACTTGTGTGCTGTTATGTATTAGTGCCCTCTCGTGGTGACAATGGAACTGTTATCAGTGAGCACTAAAAGATCTGTGTACTCACACCAGAATACTGGCAGACTTACTGAAGATGCACTGCCTGCTATTTTCTAAAAATAAGCTAAATTTAGGCTTTATTCAATGATTAAGGTTTCAAAGAGTACTGCATTGTCACATGACACTGAGTTATTTTTTATTTAAACATCGTTATTTTACATTTTTCTTTCAATATTGCATAAAATGTATTAACTTTTATCAATCGGATGAAATAATGAGTAAAGAAAAAGATTAAGCTGTTAACTGTCCCCCCCCTTTTTGATCATAGATCTGAACTTAACTTAATACATAAATGATTTGGAAAACAGACCTATATTCATCTTTTTAAAAAAAAATGCTCACCGGATTATTTGCAGAAGAGAAAGAAATTAAAAATAATTTGGACTCTAAAATTGCTAGAAAGTCAAAGCCACATTGTCTAACCAAGTTGTATTCTGATTTTGAAGTTGATATCAAAAGAAATTGAGCCTGCTGAAAGGTTTTAAAGTAGCCTACTGTTTCCATAACACAATGGGCAATTTTGAGTAAAATTTGAGATTTCGAATGATATCAGATATATGATAGGGAAGAAAGGCAATTAAAAAAAGCAAGCCAAGAGTCCCACTACTACTGGGACACTAACAATTACCAGGATAGTTAATCTCGAGTTGAGTGCATTTCATTGTGGGACATGCAGTTCTTATTTTTGTACATTTTGGCAAATATAGTTGTATAGTGATATATTATAGTATGCATACTGTGCAGAGTATATACGAGTACTATGCTTCTGTTCTTCAATGCATTTGAACACTATTTGAAATGAATGATTTTTTTACATACACTGTGTCTGGGTGTTGTTGTCTCCCTCTACTGGTGTTTTGTGTGCAGTCTGCTTCATCTCCATCTTCCTCCTCGTACTCCTGCATGCTGTCTCCGTCCCCGTCATACTCCTCTCCTCATCTGACAGCTCCTCCTTCAACCAACACCAGCACAGGTCAGTCTGAGAGCTGGTCCAAGATCCTAACAATATCTTTTACTTTTATCTGCATTATTTATTTACTTATTATAAATATACTTATTACTTATTTTTTTACATATTATTTACTTAATGATTTACTTATTATTTACTTTTTACTTATTACTCACATATTATTATTATTATAGTAATCTTTTATTTTATTTTAATTTTTTTACTATACCATGGTCTGTCTGAATACTCGATTCTGATTGGTTGGAACTAGGTATGCAATAAAACCGTTAAATGCACAGGTAGTTCCAGTCAGTTTAATCACTTTCTATATTAATCCACTGTTTTCACTGAAGCGCACACACTCGTCCTTGAAGATCACGATGCACACACACACACACACACACACACACACACACAAAAACATACTGCCCCGCAACTTTTTTTATTAATAAAATAGCTTCACTACTGAATCGCTACATTATATTTCTCAGCAACGAGGGGGTTTCATCGCTGGTTTTGAAGTATTAAACTTACAGATTCATTGTTCATAGAGAGACGCTGCATAAAGACATCTCTCTCTCTCTCTCTCTCTCTCTCTCTCTCTCGGACAGAATGCTTGATCTAACAAGAAGCCGTAACTGACATAAATAACCGCCATTTTTATCCTTCCAGTCTAATTTTTAACATCAATAACAGCTTTGAGTTGTCAATGCTGGCAAATGACCAGGTATAAGTGGGATAATCCGTGGATTCAATAAAGACTGAATACAAATAAATAAATTCAATCAATAAAGAAATGTTGAAATATTTAAATACATTATTAAATACATTATTAATGTTAATAAAACAAAATCATATTAATTATTAAATCACCAAACAACTAAAATTAAGAGTCAACAACAGATCTTTTACTGTACTAATGGATTTTGATTGTCCACTATTGTTGAGTGACGTGCGGACAACCGAAACCCTGCTGAGACTGAAAATTAAATGGCACGAGCTTGTGCTTAAATGAAAAAGCACACACATATATATATTACATTTTTTTTCATTTAATAATTTATTTTAATATTTCTACATTTATTTGATTTTGAGTAATTTGTCCTTCCATAATGATTTACTTATTACTCACTTATTTCTATATTTTATTACATATTTATTTATTTACTTATTATTTACTCATTACTTATTGATATCACTGTTTTAACACATTACATTTTCCTCCTTATTCTGCTTTAGGTCTGATTTCTCCAGGTGTTTCTGTACCTGTCCAGGTACCGGGAAATGATCAAAATATGTACTGGGCCAGACTGCAGTAAGAAAAGGGGACGGAGATTTTGCTTTAGAATATTAAATATTTATGTTTACAAAAGGTAAAAAAAAACAAAAAAAAAACCTTAGAACAAATTGTTCTCAACTCAAAGGAAAGCGATCCTCTAATGGTTGAATCTAAAAAAACAACACTCATGATTATTTTAGCCATATTTGTTTTTAGATGACAGTGTGTGTGTGTGTGTGTGTGTGTGTGTGACATTTTTTTCCATTCAATTTCAGACAATCAGGAATGTATATGATTCATATGATGATGCATTGTGCAATGACTTATGTTTTTAGAATTCTGACTCTGACTTCCTGTGAGCAACTGGAACTGTATGTTTTTTTAAGAACATGATTCTGGTTTCAATTTCTTTTATAATTCCTCATTTCTCCACTGTAATCTCACTATAGTCATTCTTTTTGTTGTGATCATTTTCATAATCAGATATATGATAACACTCAGTAAGCTTGTGACAATCAAGGCAGGGACTGAGACTCAGTCATGTGATTTGCACTCAAGACCAATGAACAAATCAATGATTTAAAAGGCCGTCAGCAAAGCGAGGGTTTAGTATGCAACATGTTTTGCCAAAACAATCTCCAGCATAAAGCTCATCTGCAAATCCAAAGTGTTGTTGTTTAAATACAGTAGTGTTGTGTTCAGTTTCTCTTGTGTTCTTCATTTCTTTGTTCAAATTTATATGGTCATATTTATGAGGAAATATGTTTGAATATTGAGAAACTACTGTATATCTGTACTTAAACTATAATGTGTGTGTGTGTGTGTGTGTGTGTGCATGTGTGTGTGTGTGTGTGTGTGTGTGTGTGTGTGTGTGTGTGTGTGTGTGTGTGTGAGTGTGTGAGTGAGTGAGTGAGTGAGAAAGAGTGAAACCACTTGTGAAATAGCTTCTGTTTTCATTCCTGTTTACAGTAATTTAACACACACACACACACACACACACACACACACACACACACACACACACACACACACACACACACACACACACACACACACACACACACACACACACACACACACACACACACACACACACACACACACACACACACACACACACACACACACACACTTTGCTTACAAAATAAATGTCCATGAAAAGTTGAACTGAAAAATTAACAGAACGTCTTTGTATGTCTACCTTTTGCTTTAATGTCAACAGCATCTTCTTTAAAAAAAAAAAGTCCTAAAATATTGTTTATTTCACAAAAAAACAAAAACAAAAAAACCAGGTTGTGAATGTTCACTTGCTCCAGTCAATCCTTTTCATGTATGCATTAAACCCTTTACTGTAATAAAACATTTATCTTGCAATCATACTGTGTCTGAAATGCAAAATATAGCATCATCCCAAATGAATGACCATAATTAATTTAGTTAATTTAACCAAATAATTAAATATGAAAATTAATATTTTTGTTCATATTTTTTGTTCCTGGTTTTACTTCCATAAGGGACACTTTGACTGCAAAACACCAATCATGTGAATTTTTATATCTATCGATGCATGTCCCTTTTTACTAGTGTTAACGCATTAAACTTCAGTCTAAAACAAAGCCGCTTGATGAGTACACTATATATTAGCTTTAGTTACAGTTTTTCTCGATTGTTTACACACATTTTCTGAAAGCATGCCTCATATTCTCAGAACTCTACACACAAATCCAAAAAAACACACACAATGGGCAAAACCCCTCAATTCTCCTGCAAAATGAAACTTTACATTCAAAACAATGTTATTTCTTCTCAAAATGGTATTTTGTTTTCAAATGACACACACAAACCATCATATGAATAGACATTTATAAGAACCAGTTGAACACTGATGTGCTCAATGTAAAACACTATGATGAATGGAAAACACTTCTTCTCCAGTCATCATAATGACTTAGGCCTTTTTTTGTTCAGTGTTCACTTACTACAGACAGTACATACATAAGTGTGTTGTAAAATATTTGAGAATATTGTTTTTATACTCAGAACACACAAATACATGGTAACAAATATATTTTATTTTTCCCACAAAAACAATGTACACCGTGTACATCCCAAACCAACACAAAGCTGCACATACAGTGGTCTACATACAAAACAACAGAAGAATTTACTGTATACAGTTACAGTAAAAAAAAAAATCCAATGTTGGCATCCATTGCTCCATTGAAGAGCTGACCTGTTGCCCTTTATGCTAAAGCTCTGATTGCTAATTGTAAAACTGTGTGACGGGTGTTTGCCCATGTGATGAGTCAGTGTGCATATTTGAATGGCAGTGTGTTCCTTGTGAAAACAAGAGATTTTCTGCATGAAAATTGTGCCAAAAGCAGATAATTGTGTGTAGTGTTTTGAAAAAAGTGTGTTTTAGAAGTACAATTTGAGTGTAAAGCAGGAATTGTGCTTGTAGTTTAGCAGAATTGGTTCAGGGGGTTGGTGAATGAGTTACATGTTGTGGTCATTGTGTCTCAAGTACCAGAAAATGTGTGTAAACAATCGAGAAAAACTGTAAAGTGAAGCAGAAATTAACTCAGATTGTCTGACTCTCTCTCTCTTCTTTCTTTCTTTTTCCCTGTCTCTCTCTCTCTCTCTCAAGGCATTAGCGATCCCGTGTCATGTCCCACTAATAGCACTTTCAGATGCACTCTGGCAGTAGGGGGTGGGGGGGTTGGGAAAAGATGGGAGAGAAATACAGCTGATGGTTTGCAGGCACTTTCATGAAACAGGAAATGAGCATTCAGGCGCTCACAGATATGATCATGCATGTTTATTGTCTGGTCTGGTGTGTTAATAACTTTGTTACTGAGTATGTCTGAGTCATTTAGCAGAGGTGGCAGGAAATTACGTTTGCCGACACAAAAAGAAAGATAGAGACTGATGTAATGTGAAGTCAAAATGAAGAGACTTCTCACACATTTATATCCACTATAAAAATAGCAGCAAAACCACGGTAAATGTGACGCACCTTTTCAGCACATATTGGGAACAGCAACACTTTTGCTACAGGACTAATAAAGTGTGGTATATTGCTAAGTCGCGTTTTGCATCGTTTTACATGTTCATGTGTATTTCAGATACATGTATTTAAAATACGTATTTGAAATACAAAATACTAATTTGTATTTTAAAGCCTTTGGAAAAAAATCAAATACATTTAAGATGAGTATTTTTGTATTTTCAAAATACATAAAACCTCTTTATAAAGTACTGATTTCGTGCATCAAGTTCACAAACACCCCCTCCCCCCAACCCTAACATTCATGCGTGAGCTGCAGTAGGGTAGACTGTGTACAGTTGAGACACTTTTTGAGTTTTGATTTTTCACACAAAAATACATACTGAAAATAATTGAATTTTCACATGAAATGCCACATTACATTAGCTTGTAGACTAATATATTATCAATCAATAATACCCATAAGTAGTTTATATTTTCCACAATTAGCGAATAAAAATAAGACAGTTGAGACACCCATTTTTAATGAGGGAAATGTAACTAAATGTTCATTGCAAATATAATAAATAAAGACAAATGAAGAAAATAACAATTGGGCAACATGTCTGTTTATTCATCCTTTCTAAATTCATTCATTTGATGTAAATTAGCACCGTTAAAATGTATAAAACATGAACAAGATATTTAACAAACAGATATCACAACGGTACAAATAGAAACATTCCAATCACAACACAATGTCAAAAGGACAGGCAATGTTGAAGCAACAGGAATCTTGAACTTCTCAGCTACCTTCCTAATTGATATGCCCTCATCTACAACTTTTGTGGCCCTCTCTAAATGGTATCCTGGCATTCCCCTATTCGTTGTCCAAGCTCTCGTGCGGGGCATCCTGCATAGCATAAGATAAACATAAACAAAAAGTCCACATGCACTACATAAACAGCATAGCTAACACACACACACACACACACACACACACACACACACACACACACACACACACACACACACACACACACACACACACACACACACACACACACACACACACACACACACACACACAAATTAAATGAATTCTTTAAAAATTGAATGTTCTTTAAATTAACTATGTGACCACACATCTTTAAAAGGGTGTATCAACTACCGTTTTACCACCTTGTCTATTTGACAACTTGCTAGGTTATCTTTATAACATGTTAGAAAAATATATTCTATTAATAATATACAGTTTAAATATAATAAATATGAAATTGTATTTTTAACACTGAACAAATAAACAGCGTGTTATGTAATATAACTCTATTGGGGTACGGTTGAGACACTTGTGTCTCAACTATCCCCCGCTGGCCTCGCACATTTCATTTTGCATTGAGCTTGCATGACTCAATACCATGAAATATGCCCATTTTAGGGCACAGAATAACGTATGTAATGGTACCAGTTACGTTTAACAGTCACATAAGGATAATAAGTTATTCATAGTTGAGTGCGCAAAAAACGATGCAAGCCTTACCTTAGAAAAAAAAAAAAACTTTTGCAGATATCATCTGATCGGAGACGCCTCCAGTCTTCAGATTTTGCCGGATAAAAGAGGACACTAATACGCATGTGCACAGCAAAAATCACAACTTGAGCATACTGTGCGCGCAAGTTATTTAAGGTGTCTCAACTGTACACATGTCTCAACTGTACACAGTCTACCCTACAACTCAACTCAGCATTGGATCAGCGATTTCTCTGGAATAAGGTGAGAATGTCATGATCAATTCTACTTGTTGATTAAAGTTAAAATAGTGCATTATTCAGATTTGCCTTCAGTTAACATGAAAGAATAAAAGAGCACAGACAAGTGGGAAAATAGCGTTAGCCAATCAGTCTTGATCGGTTGTTGATTTGTATCATATCTTGTCAAATGTGTTTAAAGCATTAGTGGGTGATATGACACTACATCATAACGATGGTGTAAAGTGTGAATCGATGGAACTTTTTCTAAATCGTTTACATAGGCCTATTTGTGGGGTAAGCAACTGTATCCGTGCAGCTTTCAGTGGGCATTATTGGAACGTTAGAGTGGAAAAAGAAGCACTGATGAATGATACACCACAAAAATCTTCAGCTTTTAGTTTTGTTCATAAAAAAAATAAAACCTTTGGGTAAATTTAGTCAAATTAATGTAAATGAATTCAATTTTTATTTTATTTTATAAACTTTCTAATTTGAATAAACGTATAGAAACAAATAAACTTTACATAAAATAAATATAAAATTACTATACTTAAAAAGCATTACTAACTGCAAGAAAAAAGAAAAAGAAAAAAAAGAGCCTCAAAAGAGTTTGAAATTCAGTTTTTGCTTTGGTATCAAAACTGATATTGAGAATTGTGAAACCATGATATATTTTGTTACTGTGAAGTAAAATCAAGATTTTGGTCATATCGTCCATCCATATTCTTTGCTAAATAGCAGAAAAGGTTCCCACATACAGTATGAATATAGACTACATTGTAACCTGGTCAGAAAAAAAGTATATAAATGGCTGCTATTTTGCATAAGTTTATTTGTAATTGCCAGCAAGACAGAAAGAAAGAAAGAAAGAAAGAAAGAAAGACAGACAGACAGAGAGGGCAGAGATAAGGTTAGGAATTAAAAGTCAGTAGGCCTATGTAGTTTCTTCATTCACTGTGACCTATACCTGCACTGGATGACCAATTTCACATTTATTTTGTGTATTTTGAAAATACAAAATACTGTATTTGTATTTAAATAAATAAAAATTCCACACAGTATTTTGTAATTTTATTTTAAATACATTTCCATGTATTTATGCCCATCTCTGCTGACAGTGACATACTTTGAGCAATAAGCCTTTGTTGAAATGTGTCCTATGACGAGAGTTACAAAACTACTGCGTGACTGTGCATCCTACACTGATTAGTGCAACACACTTAGACCTTACACTTTAAAGCTATTGCCATGACTTAATTCTTTTTTTAAACACATGTGTACATTTCCTGAACCCCTGTGATGTTATTTTCCTGCCACAGCGTCCGGTCACACAATCACATGTAGGCAACATTATTTCAAAGTTTTATTTTTGTGTCATTGATGTAGGCTTGTAGGCATGAATCACACAAATGATTATTGATTTATTTTTTATACATTATTGATACATGATTATTAAAAGTAGCTTTCTTGCACAACTAGAGTGATAATAGATTTTCGCTAGATGTTGTAAGCAATATTAGCCTACGTATTGAAAATAAAATAATTGTAATTGTTATCATTGCAGTGTTTGTTTTAATGAGGGTGTCAACTAAAACAGAACAATATTAGTGTTGTAACGGTAATCCGAAACATCCTGTTTCTTTCAGTTATGGGTGTAACCACTGCACCTCAACCTCAGTTGTCTTTTGTGGTGTTTTTTTTAACAGATTTTTTAACTGATCTTTTGCAAAATCTGAGAATGGCAAAGCTTAACTTATTAAGGCATAATAGGCATAATTGAATAGTTAATGTTAATGTTAATTATGTATTTTAATACAGTTAAGTAATGCTCACTTGATTCAGCAGGGAGTGAGAGATATTTCAGATATTTCAGAATGCAGAGAGAGAGAGAGAGAGAGAGAGAGAGAGAGAGAGAGAGAGAGAGAGAGAGAGATTGAGAAAGCTTCCCTTCTCATCGATTGTTCTGCCCTGCCTAGTCCTTAGAGAGATAAACTGAAAGTAGAGCAAGAGAAACAGAGCACATAACGGTATGAGGAGATAAGGGCAACATTAACTTTAGAATAAAGGCAGATCCTTTTAATTGTCGGCAGCTGTGTGTTTTTTATTCCGTCCGTGCAGATGATTTCCTCAGGATGTCTTTGGTTGGTTCACCTGACCTGCACTGTGCTTGTGTTTATCTCTCCGGTTCATTTGGCTCCGATGCCGGACCAGTACTCTCGGGGTGTGGTAAGAGGAGCCTTACAAGTTAAACTCTTTTTAAAAACAGAAAAAACAAACATTGTGCCATATGTAGAAAGTGGGGTTGCTCTTTGTGTTTTTTGTTTCATGTGCATATGTTCATTTTGTATGTGTGTAAAATCCCTGTGAGACAGATGTAAATAAATTATCAGTGGAATTTCAGGGATTTTTTTCTAGAGAAGTGGTTCATTTCTACGAGAATAGGGATTTCCACACCGCAACAATACGTTATAATGACACAGAAGGATGAAAATCTTTTTCAGTATTATCTTTTTCCAAACGATGAACGATGAAAACATTGACATCCAATCAGAATCAGAAATTTTATTGTACGTTGGTGTGGACGCTAATATAGTTACTGTTATAGTAATTGTTCATATTGTGACCTGGCCTTTACACTTTAAACGAAAATGATAAAATGGCTCTATTGATGTGTATATTTGACTAAGTTAAATGAACATTTAGTGTGTGATTTCTCTTAGGACTGGTTGAGCAGGTATGGGTACCTGCCCCCCCCGGACCCCCGCACAGGGCAGCTGCAAACGAAAGAGGGCATTGAGAAGGCCATCAAAGAAATGCAGAGATTCGCTGGCCTCAAAGACACGGGCAAACTCGGTAAATGCAGTGTGTGTGCCTCTCACAGAAAGCACTTCATCACATGCAGGAAATGGTCTAACGGCTTTGTTTCACCAAACTTTGAGAAGTCTTTTTCAGTGCCCTTTTTTTCCCTTCATTTATTTGTTCTTTTTTGTTCTAGATTTCCCTGCTTTTTTTCTAATCAAATTAAAACAAAAACACCATCCCAGCTAACAGAAATATGTTCGAAGAACGTTTTGGTAATGTTCACATTAAGTTTCTGAATGTTCTCTGAACGCCCAAAACTTCCCGTTTTAAAAACTTTCTTGGTTCATTCTTACTTATGTGAACGTTAAGGGAACATTACAATTAATCATTTTGCAGACATACATACTTTTGAATGTTTGAGTAGTAGTAACATTTAAAAAACGTTATGCAAACATCCAACCAAATGTTTCAGGTAAAAACATTCCATGAACAATGTATAAATAATGTTTTTGTACTAACTTTTTGAGAACATTATTAAAGATCAGATGATTTTGAACGAACATTCTGGAAGAACATTTGTTGATAACTATGAGATAACCATGCCACAACATTAGCTAAACTTCTGAGAAATGTCCATGTTAGCAAGCTATTTTTCGATTCTTGATATATGCAAGTGTAATGACTCATGCTGTGGTTGGTGGGTTCAATACATTTCCTCTAGAGAAAGAACTATTTCATTGTCTCTCCTCCTCACATGGGGTTTTATTACATGTACTGTAATGGGCTCTGTATCTCTGAAGTCTATATATTGATCTGAGACCTTCTGTTCTGTGCTTCTCTAGACAGTGACACCCTGAAACTGATGAGCACACCACGATGTTCATTGCCGGACATTATAGGGTTGGAGGACTTGCTGAAAAAGCGAAGGAGGAAAAGAAGATATGCCACCGTTGGACTCCGCTGGAAAAAGTCTGACCTCACATGGAGGTCTGCATCGCTAGACACACATGCCCAGCTAACAAAACATGCCCAGCTCATAGTAATGTTAATAGAATGTTTGTTCACAGTTATCTGGTCTTTCATAATTTTCTCAAAATGTTTGCATAAAAACATAATTCTTAGGGGCCGTTCAAACAGAACAAAGTTTTCCATTCCACTGCGCTACTTTTCCATTATTTTTCAATGTAAACGCACACTAGACGGACGTCTTCAAACGTTGCAGCGTCTCACGCATGACACGACATTCTAAAAACGTGGCGCTCAAGTAAAAATTAGTTCAACTTTTTAAAAAACTTTTTCTGTTTTTTTCACAGAAGAAAAATGCTTAAAAATATAGTTTAAGTCAAACTAAGTGAAGTCATATATATTTATGTATTACTTTATACAATACAAATTGTATAAAGTTGTATAAAATTTTATTCATATTGTTTTGAAGCAGCTTCACGACACAAATAACAGTGTTACAGGGTTAGTTCCCCCAAAAATGAAAATTCTGTCAATAATTACTCACCCTCATGTTGTTCCAACCGCGTATGAACACAAGAACACGCGTTCGGAACACAAATGAAGATATTTCTGATGAAATCTGAGTGCTGGGTCACTTCTCCATAGGCTGCTAGGTGGCCCAAACTTGCTGGCCCAGAAAAGTTATTAAAGACATCGTTAATATAGTCCAAGTGACTACAGTGGCTCAATCTTAAGTATATCAAGCGACGAGAATACTTTTTGTGCGCAAAAACAATCAAAAATAACGACTTTATTCCACTATTCATTTCCTTCTCTCTGGGCCTCGTAGTGTTTTTGCGCAGCGCGTCTGTGTTACACGTCACCACGTAGGCTCACTATTGGCCGACGCTGGTCATGTGTGTGATGCGTGATGACGTATAAAGCACAAAAAGTATTCTCGTCGCTTGATATACTTAAGATTGAGCCACTGGAGTCACTTGGACTATATTAACGATGTCTTTAATAACTTTTCTGGGCCAGCAAGTTTGGGCCACCAGCTAGCAGCCTATGGAGAAGTGATCCAGCACTCAGATTTCATCAAAAATATCTTCATTTGTGTTCCGAAGATGAACGATGGTCTTACGCGGTTGGAACAACATGAGGGTGAGTAATTACTGACAGAATTTTCATTTTTGGGTGAACTAACCCTTTAATATTGTAAAATTCATCAATTATGAAACTTGATATCTTATTATTCAGCTCAGTTTAGTTCAGTGTTGTTTCAGCGTTGCAGCATGACACGGCATTCTAAAAATCGTGGCGCTCAAGTTAAAATTAGTTCAACTTTTAAAAAACCTGAGCTTTTTTCGTTCCACGACCTGCATCTCTCGTTTTTAACAGCAAAAACACATTCTGTGGGAACCGACACTTACAGCCTTTTTAAAACGTTTTAGTTTAACTTTGTTCCAGAATGTTCAGAGAACATTCAAAAGTAACTTTTCCATAATGTTTGCGGGATAAATATTGAAAAAAAATGTTTGGACCAATTTTTTCTAGAGAACATTCAGAAATAATGTTATCATAACTTAATGGGAACATTAGCAAAAGGTACTTAGAACATATTTTTGTTAGCTGGATGGTCACTGCCAAGCGTAACAATTTACAATAACCCTTTTAAATATGCAGTCACTAACTTATCTCCGTTTTGCCTACTAGCATCCAGAATTACCCATCTCTCCTTCCATCCCTTAAACCCAAAACTGTAAAACCTATAATGGCCTATGCCTTTAAAGCCTGGAGTGATGTCACCAACCTCGAGTTTCAACCTGCCTCCTCGAGCGAGCAGGACAGAGCCGATATTAAGATCTCTTTCGCCCGCTCGCTCCACGAAGACGGATATCCATTTGATGGGAAGGGAGGGACGCTTGCTCATGCCTTCTTCCCAGGGGAGTATGATCTTGCTGGAGACACACATTTTGATGATGAGGAGAGCTGGACCTACGGAGGCAAGATATACAAGCATTACTAAATATTCACTGATTGATGGATGAATAACAGTCCCAAAGCAGAATATTTGTGGATTAATCAAATTCAATGCTTTTGGAAATGAACTGTTTTTACTTTTTAGGATATTTTCTGTCTGGTGAAGTCACCAAGTGAAGTCACATTTATTTATATATTACTTTATACAATACATATTGTATAAAGTTGTATAAAATTGTATTCATGTTGTTTCAAAGCAGCTTCACGTTAATAAACAGGAAAATAACAGTTAATGTTCATGAAATTATGAAACAAATGACATTTAAGCTGAAAAGCAACTCTAAAGAAGATATCTTATTATTCAGCTAAGTTTAGCTCAGTGTTGTTTCAGTTCAGTTCAAGGGTAAAGTTCATCAATAATGAAATGAGTTCAATTTAGCTATAAGCAGCTCTACAGAAGACAATAGTTTCATTATTCAGTTTCATTATTAAGTTTGGGCGGATGGGTATATGGGTATATAAGCAGCATCTTAGCTTACATCGTCCGATTCTCTAAAGCACCCCATAAGCCTATATTTATTTTTTAATGTATTTCTCAAAAATGTATTTAAGAGCAAACTTTCAATCATCAACAGCAAGCCAAATCTGTTCACCTATGCCGTATGATTATATGATCAAACGAACTCGTGGATTGTATTTTAAACCCAAGTATATTTATAAAAGCTTTAAACTGACGTAGAAGCCCTCTTTAAAATGACCTTTTCCCCCCCTAATTTTAAGTGTTACAACATTAAATTCTCCCTAATTTTGGGGCTTATGAGTAGCCTAAAATGGCATATATGTATAACAAAAGAGTATTGCTGTCATTTCCATCATGCCAAGAATTTTAGAACAAATTTGACGGAAATGAGAAGTGAAGCAAAAGGAAATGTAAAAAAAAGGAAGTTTGTCAAGTGATTGTCATTACCATCACTTCATCTTTATTTTAAGACATGTGATACTAAATCCTTTAGATGAAGTTTTTCATGCTTTTAAGTAGTCAAAAGTGTCCTTCATTGACGAATCACCCACTTATAAAATGTCACTATACATGAATGAGAATCTCCTCTTATTCTCTCAATGTTTTCAGATGACAGCGGCACTGATTTATTCACGGTGGCTGTGCATGAATTTGGTCATGCCCTCGGTCTCTCTCACTCCTCCTCTTCTCCTTCCATCATGCGCCCGTATTACCAGGGTGCTGTTGGTGATATTGGATCTTACACTCTTCCAGCTGACGATCGCTATGCCATTCAGTCAATCTACGGTAGGAATATGCTCTTAATAAGCTTTGTGCACCTACTCTGGAAGGGATTGTTCACCCAAAATTGAATATTGTGTCATCATTTGCTCATCTTCAGGTCTTTTAAAACCTGTTTGCTGTTATTTTCTTTCTATGGAACATAAAGGAAAAATCACATTCCTTTTCTCCATACAACAGCTAAACATGAGGACAAAATCACAAAACATATCACAAATATTACAGCTTAATGTAAAAAAACAAAGTGATTTTCTTTTTTGTTTGTTATTGAACTATTTCTTTAAATAAGAACATGTGTTAAGAATGTAAAGTTAAATAAAATGTGAAATGTAACACTTTTTAAACTGTTAGCTGCTTTGAATTCATTATCTGTAAACCGATCTTTCCAGTTATTCGCCTTAAAGAGTTAGTTTGCACAAAAATGAAAATTCTATCATTAATTACTCACCCTCATGTCGTTCCAAACCTGTAAGACTTTCGTTCATCTTCAGAACACAAATGAAGATCTTTTTGATGAAATCTGAGAGCTTTCTGTCCCTCCATTGACAGCTACACAACTACCACTTTCAAGCCCAAGAAAGGTAATAAAGACATTAGTAAAGTAATCCATGTGACTCCAGTGGTTTACATTTACATTTAGCTGACGCTTTTATCCAAAGCGACTTACAATTGCTATATATGTCAGAGGTTGCACGCCTCTGGAGCAACTAGGGGTTAAGTGTCTTGCTCAGGGACACATTGGTGTCTCACAGTGGATTCGAACCCAGGTCTCTCACACCAAAGGCATGTGTCTTATCCATTGCGCCACCACCACCCCTATAGGTTTAACCTCAATATTATAAAGCAAAGCTAGTGCTTTGTTTGCGAAAAAACATAATTTACCACTTCTTCTTCTTCTTCTTTTTTTTTATATAACATTAATCTCAACACGTGTTCACGAGAGCACAACACATGCGTGTTGTGTTGACGCGAGAACGGATGTTGTTGCGTGAACGAGCGTTGGAGATAAATATTTAGTAAATAAAGTGGTAAAATATGTCTTTAATTTTAACTTATTTTTTGTGTGCAAACAAAGCACTTGCGTCACTTCATGAAATTGAGGTTAAATTGTTACATGGATTACTTTAATGATGTCTTTACTACCTTTCTGGGGCTTGAAAGTGGAAGTTGCTTAGGATGTCAATGGAGGGACAGAAAGCTCTCAGATTTCACCTACAGATCTTCATTTGTGTTCTGAAGATGAACGAAAGTCTTATGGGTTTGGAACGACTTGAGGGTGAGTAATTAATGAATTAAATTTGTCTAGAATTAAAATGTTTAGGTGAACTAGCCCTTTAAGCCGAGCTGACCATATCTAAAGTTGTGGCTGTGGTTTGTTATTTGACAGGAATGAAGAAAGGCTCACCAACACCATCACCAAATAACCCAACATCAGTCTTACCCAAACCACCAAAATCACCTAGTCCCAAAGTACCATTAAAGTGAGTCATGTTTACCAAGACACATGCAATACCGTTCATAAATTTTAGGTCATTAAGATTTTTAATTTTTTTTATTATTCAGCAAAGAAGCATTTAATTGATCAAAAGAGACAGTAAAGACTTTTAAAATAATCAGAGAGATTTCTGTTTCAAGTAAATGCTGTTCTTTTGAACTTTATATTCAACAACTAATCCTGAAAAGAAATGTAACACGGTTTCCACAAAAATATTAAGCAGCACAACTGTTTTCAACATTGATAATAATCAGAAATGTTTCATATTATAATGATTTCTGAAGGATCATGTGACACTGAAATTAAACTTTGCATCACAAGAATAAATCACATTTAAAAATAGAGTTATTTTGAATTGCACAAATATTTCACAATATTAGTGTTTTAATGTATTTGGTATATAAATGCTAATAATGCTAATGCTAATGCATAATAAATGCAGCCTTGATGAGCAGAAGAGACTTATTTCAAAAACATTAAAAACTCGATGAGAAGAAGGTCAAAGTAAAATCTCTGTGTGTCTAGACCGGATCCAACAGTCCAGAATCGTTGTGAGGGAGGTTTTGATGCGGTGGAAAACATCAGAGGAGATGTTTTCTTTTTTAAAGGTACAATCTATGCTGTCTAAAATCTTTACAGATTTTGCCTATAGCTTAAAAGATTATAATAAAGCTACTACATTTAATATATTTGTAGCTCTTTATTTTATTTCTTTTAAGTTCATTTCTTTTTGTTTCATTTCCTCTGCTTCGGTCAGGTCCATATTTCTGGCGAATCCAGCGGTCTGGATCTCTCGTGTCCTTTCAGCCTGCTCGCATAAAAAACTTCTGGATTGGTCTTCCTCCTGGCACTGACAAGATAGATGCAGTTTATGAAAGAAAGAAGGACAGCAGAATCATCTTCTTCATTGGTTAGTTTCTTTTTATTCATTTGGGTGCACAATGGAAGAACAAATAGATAGATAGATAGATAGATAGATATACTTTTATTGCAGACTCATGGTCCATACTTCATAAAAAACAACAGACAGCACAAAATTAAAACACATCACATTAAATACATATTATAAAAAAAATAAAATAAAAAATAAAATAAAGGATTCTATCCTTTCAAAAGACAGTCATACCAGTGTCTCCAAAGTTTAGATGTGTAGCGTATGGCACTATATTCAGTGTTAGTCAGTATCATGATGACACTATTTCCAGACTCATTAAGTCGACAAATGAAATTATACATGGTGTTTCTCAAAACAGCCTTCAATGTGTTAACTCCAGCAGACACAAACATGTCACTGGCACTAGTCCATCTCGGCTTTTTTAACAAAAGTCTTAGTGCATCATTAAAAGCCACTTGTAGTTTCTGAAGGCTGGCTTTTTTGTAGTTCCACCAGAGATTTGCTGTGTACAGTGAAGTACAATATGCTCTGAATAAAGTTAATTTAACTTCATCAGAACAATAACCACATTTCCGAAGGAGTACATTAGCTTGTGCATATAACATACGACACTGACGATAAATGTCCTCATCATCAGACAGACGGTCAGTGATCACATGACCAAGATATTTGACTTCATCACAAACCTTAAGGACATTACCAGACAACTTAAAGTCAGGGAATGTCATACATTTATCCTCTTTCGTTCGGCAGATCATGATTACACTTTTAGAAGGATTATACAAATACAAAGTTCTGTAATGAAACCCTAGATGGCGCAGGCTAATAGGTCCTTAACTCGAACGCTTGCAATCACATCATTCTCTATAGGGCGCAGCTGATTGGTTCCTGCTGCATCAGCAGCCAATGAGCTCGCTGCTCAGCTTTCATATACTTGGTTAGCATTTGCCTTAACAGTGCAGCGTGCTTTCATAAACCCTCCAGCTTCCCCAGCTCCACCTGTATAGATCTGCTACGGGTAATTCATGTACGCTATATTGTACAGCAGAAGCATGTCTTACTTGCTCACAGCAGCGAGTCGTGTGTGTATTGGCCATAGCAAGTCAAGTCAAGTCACCTTCATTTATATAGAGCTTTTAACAACATAGATTGTTTCAAAGCAGCTTTACAGTGATAATAGGAAATGAAAGTAACATAGATTGTTTTGGCTTTACAGCAGCTCTAGAATAAAGTTATTGTCCAGCTAAAGTTAGTTTTAAAGTTAAGTCCTGTACTTGTTGCAGCTGCAGCAATAACAGCAGCAGCGTTGCAGATCTATTCTGCCAATATCAACATTGTCATATCTATTACATGCCAAACACTCCGGGAGTTGTCATGGCAGAAATCAGTTTGAAAATGCTTGTAAGTGATTGGATGTAATTTTTATTTATTTTTTTACATAGGCTCACAGTACTGGGAATTTAAAGACACCGTGGCGATTGCTGGTTATCCACGTCCGTTGTCCGACTGGGGGCTGATCTCTCATGATGGAAAGGATGTGAAGAAGGTGGATGCGGCCTTCGTTTGGGCTCATAATGGAAAAACCTACATCTTCAGCGGTGGAGAGTTCTGGAGGTTCGATGAAGGCCCAGGGACTGGGAAGCGTCATCTAGACCCAGATTATCCCAGACACTCCTCCCTCTGGAAGGGTGTGCCCTCAACCCCTGATGACATCATCACCTGGGGAGAGGGTAATGTAGAGAACGTCTGTTTACCTTAAGTGCATTTTCAGCTTAGTATACAAAAGAAGCTTTTGTTATCATTCATATCAATCTGTAGCGGTCAGTGAAACTGTTTGCAATAGAGCGCTGAAGTGAGCAAGAGCGCGATTATAAACACATCAAGGCTATGAAAGTGACTAGTGAGTCGATTATTTTACTGTACCTGTTGATGATGTTTAATGTCCCCGACAACCTCTGTAGACCCATTTAACTACTTGTTAGCAACCGCCTTTTACAAGACAAGTGAAAGCTTAAAAAATTTCCAATGTATTTTATGTCATAGAAAATATCTTGAGCTTGTGTTCACCACAGACCTTATTTTAGGCGTGTAACCAAAAACCTATTTAAAAAAAAACAAAAACAATAGCTGCGTCTGATGTCGCATTGTCTCTTGAGTAGATACTTATTTTGAATAAGTAATTACTTCACGATCATGTGACCTACAACCTTCAGTTGCGTCGCTTCACAGCCATTCATAAATCCTCTCCCGTGGCCTCATGGGATAGTAAAGTGTCCATCATATGCACACTTTATGAGTACTGTGAGTTCGGATATACTTCTTTTGTCAAATGCTGTTTTTCGCCTACTATATAGTAGGGAAGAATGCGATTTCTGATGCAGCCAATGACTTCAGGACAATGGAACCGGATTTGCAAAAATGCCCCAAATGTATGGTGATGGCGTCAGATGCCCACCTCAATTTTTTCTCTTGATCATAGATGGCACAAAATCTCATTTTAACACATTTAATGAATGTCAGTGCTTTTCTTAATTTTGTCAATCTGAATATCAGAGGGTTTGCTCTTCTTAAATCTGAATATTAAAGCACCCGTATGTAAGATTGTGGACAAAACTGGTACTGCAATCACTTTCAAATTACTGTAGAGCGGTGTATCCCCTCTCCCTCCCCCCTGACTCGAGGTTGCCAGATAGGCTGGCATTTTTTATCTGAAACGTTTGTAGCTGCAGCTGTGGTAACTAGAGCAGAGCTGGCAACCCGGATGCCGAAACACTACTGACTTTGTGATTGGTAGATAGGTGGAGGGTGGAGCATCAGGACAAAACACAACATGACAACATCAACATCAGTTGAGGGCTGCAACTTCACTTTTAAATGACAATATCCTGGCCGGACTACTGTTGTCAGTGATATAAGTATTTGAAATTAACATGATTTCTTAATGTCTAGTGACATATCAGGGCCATTTTATGATTAATTGAAATACATTTCTTACATACGGTTCCTTTAACATATGTGAGATTTCGTGAGCTGAAACGTAATAAATATTTGATGAAATTCTCTGGACATGACATCTGGACATCTGGACACTGATATTGTATTATGTTAAATATGCGTCTATTTGTTAATGAGGGATTTGTGGACACAATAATATCTTTAAAATGGTGGAGTTAGAGATATTGTTTTATTTTAAAGTGAGAATATAAAATGAGACCCTTGGAGTAAGATGCCCCCTCAGAATTGGCACAGAAGACCCCAAATGGCATGTTGTTAATAGTGTTGTTGTTTTTCTTTTACATTTTATATTAATTCATGGGGTTATTATTCAATAATTCCTTGAGTTGAATTTCAAACATCACTATTCATTTACCCATAGGCTAATTGAGGGAAATCATTCAAATTGAATTTATAGTGTTGCTATATCTAATATGGGCAATTAAATATGTATTCATATCGTTTCATAATCATAGAATAAAATTACCTTAGATTAATCTCTTTTACTGAGAAACCAAACTGGCAAAAAACACATTTTTAAATAGGCTAGATGATGATTTAGTGTTTGACATTAATGACCATTTAAAATATACCAGTATATAAATATTATAAAAAATTATATCAAAAGTAATTTAAACATTCCGTAAACGTTTACCCTTGGTAGGTGGCCATCTTACACCGGTAGTAATTTTACATTTGTGCTATGAGAAATAAATGAGCAAATGTCTCCTTTTATTTCCCTTAATAACATGATGCATGTGCTATATCTAAATGTAATAATTTAAAAGTTCATCTTCCCCCATCTTTCCCTATCTGGACTTAACTACTGTATTATATCCCACTAGATATATTATGATCTTCCATGTCCAGTGTGACAAATGAACCAGAATTATTATCAACCATGATTTTTAACATTATCGTTTTCACTCATTATTTGATTGAAAAAATTGGATTTAAAAAAATATTGTCCACAATCTTGGACACATTTTATTTATCGTCCTCTTCCTGAATGTGTCATAGAAGGCAACTTTTTCCCATCATGCCTATGATCCATCTTCTTGCTTTGCCTCTCAGGAGATACCTATTTCTTCAAGAACAACTCGTATTGGGTGCTGAAGAGCGGAGAATTGGACCAAGTCAGTCTCGGATCGACCGCAGTTGATTGGATGAAGTGTCCAGAGCCAACTCCAACCAAACTTCCAGACAACCCACGTCAAAAAGGAGACTGTCACTGTGGCCTCAACGGAGCCTTCCAGATGAGTGCTTCATCGTGGTTACTGTCAGCCATAGTACTGCTTTATCCAGGTGTCTTCATATAGACCTCGACCTGCAATAACTCATCAGCCTTATTTTACATGGACTGTCTCAAAGCACTTAAAGTGACATCAAATATCCAAAGATTACTTAAGAGCAGATTCACATGGTAAAAGACATGGTTTGATCTATGCAGATTTAACGTACAAATATATTAAAATAGATTATTTTTAAGCTTTTTTTTTAATAAGGTTCAAGGTTGTAATTAAATTAATTTAACTAAATGAATTGATTATTTATAGCTTTTACTGTTACCCTATTGCATTGTTCTGCGACTACAGGGTAAAAATATAGAGTACGAAGATTTATCTAAATGAATTAATTTTTATCATGAAGGCCGCTTGAGATATGCTGTATGTAGCCCATATGATCTCTAGCTGCAGTGACAAGTAGGATCCACTTGTGGGCATTAACACACACCGTGACAGAGCTTCAGTAGGTTAGCTGTGTTATCTAAGCAGGGGTGTCAAATTCAGTTCCTGGAGTGTCGCTGTCCTGCAGAGTTTAACTCAAACACACCTGAACCAGCTAATCAAGGTCTTCAGGATCACTAGAAACCTCCAGGCTGGTGTTTTGGAGCTAAACTCTGTAGGACAGTGGCTCTCCTGGAGCCGAGTTTGACTCATGCGGGGCCTCATTTATAAAACGTATCACACATGCACACATTTGAGAAATGATCATAAGTGTAGGATGGTTCCTACGCAACATTTTATAAATGAGGCGCCTGATCTACGGCCTTGCTTAAATTCACAGGGCCTGGAATTTTGCTGGGACATTTTGATAAAAGTATATGGGTCAGTGGCATGATGCTTTTTTGTCTGGATCTAAATATTTATTAAAACATTCTTACAAATGCAATTCATAAAAGTAATGCAACTGTCCCGATATCACAATTATGAGAAAAGGCTCATTGATTAAGAATAAAACTCATGAAAATAAGTTATTATTACTGTATTATTTCTATGAACAACAAAAAACGCATTACTTATTTAAAAAAACGTTTGTCTTGCGATTCAATGCAACCAATGTGCAGAAACACAGAAAATGTGCCATGGTTAATTGAGTTTCTTAAAATATCAAATAATATAACTTTTTTTATGACAAGGCAAGATACTGTAAGTGTGTTTTAAACAAGATTTATCCTTTTATTTTTTTTTATCTGGCAGCACAGGCCACATCAATATCTTTAGCAAATTTAAAGAGTCCAGATTTAATTATTGCTAATGACTTAAATGTATGTACTTAATAAAATAATTTCTCAATCCAATTTAGTATTATTGAGATAATATTATAGGTTACACTTTCTTTTGATGGTCCCCTTCAGACATTCGGTTGACTAACTAATATTCTAATGAGAGTTAATTGACATTCAGGAGTAACATTACTTATAGTCAACAGAATGTCTGAAGGGGACCATCAAAATAAAGTGAAACCATAGTTTAAAGTTTTTAATTTAAAGTTTTAGTAATTTTATTGTGTGTATTTGTCATTTTTATTATTTTTTTTATTTTTTATAATTAAATAATAAATCATATTTGTTGTGTGTAAAATATTCATTTCACTTAACGTTCATTTTCTTTCAAGTAACAAAGATGTTATGGTTTTAGTCTTAGTAAATAACCCTGCTCAGAGCTTGTTGCAAGTATGAAGTTTGACAGGTGAGTGTTTCAGTCATGACGTTAGTCAGCCATTAGTCAATAGAACTGGAATGTTCAATCTTCAGTGTTTAAATTGAGCTATAGTTATATGAACACTGATCCAGAAAGACTAGTTATTGTTTGACTTACACCTTTAGGCAAAACTGAGTATAATTTATGTAAAAATGTTTGCATGCAGAAACTAATTGGATTTCAAAATGAAACCAATAATTAAAAAAAAAATTAATTAAAAAAAACAAACAAGACATGCCAAAGACAGGTGGAAGCACAGAGATGATGAGATTAAAAAAAGGCATTTCTAGCATTCTAGAAATGTTTTTATCATACAGTCAGAAAGACCAGCTGACTGAAACTGTGACTGTGTGTGTGTGTGTCCTGGAAATCCCTATGTTATGGGGGCAAATGACTTCCAATACTAAACTAGTAATACCAGTCATTTTTTTACCTTGTGGGGACATTTTTGGTCCCCATGAGGAAAACAGCTCATTATACTGAGTGATGTTTTTTGAAAATGTAAAAATGCAGAAAGTTTTCTGTGATGGGTAGGTTTAATGGGAGGGTTAGGGGATAGAATATACAGTTTGTACAGTATAAACATCATAATGTCTATGGAATGTACCCATAAAACATGAAAGCCCAACGTATGTGTGTACGTGTGTGTGTGTGTGTGTGTGTGTGTGTGTGTGTGTGTGTGTGTGTGTGTGTGTGTGTGTACGTGTGTGTGTGTGTACGTGTGTGTGTGTGTACGTGTGTGTGTGTGTACGTGTGTGTGTACGTGTGTGTGTGTGTACGTGTGTGTGTGTGTGTGTGTGTGTGTGTGTGTGTGTGTGTGTGTGTGTGTGTGTGTGTGTGTGTGTGTGTGTCTGTGTGTCTGTGTGTCTGTGTGTGTGCGCGTGTCAAACTTCTGACTTACACTAAAATAAATAAATGGCACATAGACAATGAAAGTATTTGAACATTTGACTTAATTACAATAAACACACACTAATAAAGGAACTGCTTATTAAGATCTTAACAATAGGATTACATTTCTGTGAGATGATGTATTTAGGTATTTTAAAGGAAGAAATCAGAAAGCTTTTTTGTGTTTTCTTATTTTTTATGTTTAATCAAATGTAAACTTTTCCCTTTATGCAAGAGCATGTAGACAGGATAGTGGAGGGGGAATGGTGATGCACTACTAGTCGACGCAGACCAGAAACATATCGGACCCGTTTGATTTCTACACAGAATGCTGTATTTTTAAGCGATTGAGGAGATTAGGAGGAGAGACGGTTAGACAGACTCTGCATTTGAAACAACACTGATGAGTAGAAGAGATAAAATGCACCAACACACATTACACACTTTTAGAACTACACATCCATTATGTTCACAGTTTTGCTTTAGTTTCCTATTAAATCTAAAGGGGAATCTAGTAGACTGTGGCTGTCAAATGCGGCTTTACCAAGCTGTCATATAAACAAAACTCGATTGGCTATTTAAAAAAAGGGGAGGAGCTGCTCGATATGTCCCGCCCTGTCTTCCTGTTTCAGTGGAAATTACGGTCTTTAAGGGTCACCCAAAAAAAAGAAAGTTCTGTCATCATTTACTTCGTTCCAAACCTGTATGACTTTCATTCTTCTGCGAGACACTAACGATCTTTTGAAGAATGTTTCAATATTTAGGCTAAATAGTTATCCATACAATAAAGTCAGTGGGGTCAAAAGAACACTGACTTTCATTGTATGTACAAAATAACACACAAAAAAACACCCCACTGAGACACTTTGAATATCTTTTGTGTGTCGTAGAAGAAAGAAAGTCATATAAGTTTGAAACATAAGGGTGAGTATGATAACATCCCTTTAACAAACAAAAAAATCCCATGAAATATATTTATATTATATATTTACTTATAAGGATTTTATATTTTAAATAGTGTTTTAATATGGAATAGTGTGATTTTAGTATTTGTCACATGAACATTGTTTTGTGTTTTCCACAAAACTGTGTCTGCTTAGTTTGCCTGTGTTCTTATTAGAACTCCTTGGCATTACCCTCTTGTTTGTTACCATGGTTACTAATTAGTTCCCTCTTTGCTCCACCTGTGTTTTTCGTCTTAGTTGTCGTTCTCCATTTTACATTTATCATTTTAGCTAAGTTTGGTTATGGTTTATCTTCTGTTTATTTGTTAATAAAATCATCTTTTATTTATTTAATCATCTTGTTAATTAAATCATATTTTGAATACATTTTTCTGTATTCACTTTAATTTTAGTCCTAGTTAATTAGTTGTGCATTTTTTAAAAATGTCTAAACAGTTCTTATTCATTTTTATTTATTAGTTTTCATTTATTTAGTTTTAGTTATTTTAGTACCTCATAAAACTGAATGAAAATGTTGCCATGGCAACTATCTTAAATTATATAGGCTAGTTTAAACTATGTTATTCCCTTAACTAAGACGAGTTGATACATGCCTCTCTCGTCTCAGTGCGTGCACTCAATCGCTCTGGCGCGCAGCGACACTTTGATAGCACTTAGCTTAGCCCAGTTCATTCACTAGGGACCAAACAGAGATGAAGTTAGAAGCGACCAAACACCTCCACGTTTTCCCTATTTAAATACAGTTACACGAGTAGTTACACGACCAAGTATGGTGACACAAAATAAAACGTGGCGCTTTTCTAAGCGGGTAAAAAGGATAACTATAATGTATGGCGGAATAGCACTTGGAAGCACTTCGACTCTGCGCAGTAAAAAGTCACGCCTGAAAAATCCTCTCCCCCTCTCCCTCTCACTCTCACTTCTGTCATTAGAACCAGCGTGACTTTTTACTGCGCCGAGTCGAAGTGCTCCCAAGTCCCATTCCGCCATAGATTATAGTTATCCTTTTTACCCGCTTAGAAAAGCGCCACATTTATTTTGTGTTTAAAGCTACACTGTGTGATATTTTCCCCCATCTAACGGTGAAATTGTATATGACTACCCAGTGAATATTAGTTTCTGTTCCTTTCAATTTCGAGGGCGTTTTAACTCCTACGGTGGCCGTATTATAGCCTGGCTGCGCCCTCCTACGCACTTCCGCTCAATTTCATTTTCCTTCAGTACTACGTCTGGGACTGCTGTATATTCTTAGGTTTCCAGAAACCAATTTTTTGTAGGACCAATCAGCGAACAGTGGCTGAGAACGATGACGTTGATGTAGTGCGTCAGTTTGCGTTGGAGTTCAGAGGCAGTGGAGAAAGACGTGAGAAAAGCTATTCGGTCCGTTGCTGCAAAACTGCCGAATATATAGAAGTTAAAGCCGGAGCAAGAACAATGTTTGCTAAGTTTTGTTGGTGGCCATGATGTTGTGACCCTCCTCCCCACGGGGTTCGGGAAAAGTTTGATTTTCCAGCTCACTCCGCTAATGAGTTAGCTAAGGCGAACGATAGGGATGCAAAGCCGATAGTTGTTGTCGTCTCCCCTCTTGTTGCACTAATGGAGGACCAAGTGAAGGAGGCAGAAAAGTTAGGAGTTCGTGCTGGGCAGCTCGGCGTGCACAATGACCGTGACATTTTGGACGGTGATCACTGTACAGCATTTGCGGCAGATCCGAAACGACCGCAGCGGCATAGATATGTAAACTAGATGTCGCCTTAAAGACATTCGTTCCAATGAACTGCCGTAGACAAGGCGAATTCTAGTGTATATATATCTATGCACCAGTCTGCGTACACGTCACACACCAGGATGCGCGCGCGCCCTCAGAGAGGTAAAAACGATATAAATACTGTTCGTTTTCTCACACAAACCGCTCGTTTCGTGTCTTAGGCCATCAATGTGTACTTACGATGGGGAATTGTTTAATTTGGACGATGGGGAATTGTTTTCATTTGGACTCTGTGCATGCTCTTTGAGACAGTGACCATAGACCTGCATTAAATGACTGAGTGTCAAATATACATTTAGAATTTACAATTGTTCCTTGAACTCTTAAATTCGATGAACAAAACCTGCAGCTCTCGTTGACAGACATCTTATTCTAAACATAATCCTCTGATCATTCGGACTTGTTGTTTCCGGCCGGTTTCGGCGCATGACATACGTCACGACCACACGTTAGCGATTGGCTATGGCAGATCCTGAGTGACTCTGGGCAGATCCAATAGTTTTGAATTTTAACAGAGAACCCGCCTACAAGGAAGTAAACGTTTCTCAATGGAGAGAGGCCAGACTCTCTGTACAAATGAAATGTACGAGAGTCTGGTAGAACCAGGCTAGCCATATTATTCCAAGATTAACATGGCTTCCAGTTCGACTTCGTCCAGTTGCGCCTTTAAAACTATCACCTGTGATCCGTCGCAGCACAGATTTATGTTACAAGGTTAACAATACTTTTTCACCAATGACGTGAGGAAAAGTAACGCAAGTTATAGGCTACTAGAGGTCGTTCTGGCGGTATGCACAACCATGCTATGGTTAGACAAGCAACTATAAAACTTCGAATTTACACAAATAGGCTGAATTACCTGTCGAGAAGAAAGCAGGCAACTTCGGCGTCCGTTTTAAAATCTTTGCTCCTCATGAGCTCTTTCCATCTGGGAAAAGTTACTCCAGTATTGACTTTGGTCTTGCTGATTTGCTTGTCGCGTTGACGTTTTAATTCTCTCTTTCGCTTCCTTGGCGACTCTGCTACATGTGCTCGAAAATAGGCTTGATCCTCCATCAGCAATCTTTCAAATCTGCCGGCAGTCGCGAGTAATCTCCCCCTTGCATTCGTCTCTGTGTCACTGAGTGTAAAGCACGAAAGGCGAAGCTTGAATTTACAGGTATGTCCCTCTTTGTCTAATGTAGTTTCAAGATGGAGGGGCAACATGGCGACCGGCATTCGAACCCCTCACCCGTATGTACTTTCAATGGCAGATTATAAACTTACGAGAATACTTTATTACTTGAAAGAAATAAATATACATTAATGAGCACATATATTTTTGAAAGAACTAAGTGTTTTTTGCTAAGAATCAACTAAAAAAATTACACAGTGTAGCTTTAATATGAAAAAACGGTGGAGTATTCCTTTAAGTAATGACATGTTTTTATGGTTTTAATTAACCATATGTCATTATAATGACATTATTATGTCATTATTGTTTTTCTGTTTATATAACAGTATTGCAACTTGTATAACTGCCGTGATAAGATTATTTTTCGTTTGAAGGTTGATGGAATTGTCAGTGCTAATATCATATTACTGAATGGCGCTCTTTTAAATGGATGAAGGAATTTTTTGAACAATAAACATGATCCACAAAGGACTTGCGAAAAAAAGGCCAAGTGTGACAGTAGTTTACACCCTAATTTATGACACCCAAAAGCGTAATAGAATATTTTGTCCTTTTTATCGCCTTTGAAATGGAACTGGATCTTTTAGTGGTCTGGGTTCAACAATCAGCAAACCTGAAATTCACACCCTCTGGATTACATTTCAGATATGTTTGAGATAAAGATTGTGTAACAATACACTTAATTTAACGTTGTAAACTCTCACTTCTTGAATAAATGTTTGATGAAATGAAAATCTAATGAACACTTTCAGTAAATCCCATCTTTGTTCTCAAATCGAGACCTTTAGAGTTTAATTAATAGGCCTCAACCGAAAATTAGCTTGAATTTCAATCAAGGACATATACTGGACAAAACTTCACACAGAGAAAACCTTGTAAAACTTGTAAAACAAGCTGAATTGTAATGCCGCAGTGTTGTACTACACCTGTCAAACCATTTCTAGAACATTTTATCCTTACACAATCAGCCTTTATGTTTCAGACTTCTTGCTGGGCAGAGTTATGTTCTGATTCTTGCTATTTGGTATTTATACTTATCTTATGAACAGTTGGAGATCATATTCAGGTTTTAGATAATATTTAACAAGTATGTATTCATTTGGCCAAACCGGATTAAATGAATCCTTGAAAAGAAGGACTCAAAAGAATAACTTATTGAGGAATTGGAAATTATTGAACTCTCATGCGCAAGGGGAACTAGTGCGCATGTCAGTTAATAACCACTTAAACTTTATTCTGTCACAAAAAGTGATCACATATCTCCTGTAGACTAGTGAATGAATAATTGGCTACTTTTTTACATCCTTTTTGAAACTGTAAGCTTTGGACCCCATTCATAGTAATTGCACATCAAAGAGCGAACTGCGCATTATTAAAATATCCTTTGCAGAGGTGGAAAATCATCTTTTGGAAGAATGTAGACCTTCGAGACCTGTTATGGAACAAATAGTCATAAAAAAGGTTTCGTTTCAGAAGCAGTAGAATGTACGGTATTGGAAGAATGTGGATCTTGTGCGTCTTTTAAAGGAAACTTTTTTTTGGTGGCATGGTCAAATTAATGGGAGTTCCGTAGAATGTTGAGACAATGACACAAACTTGTGTGTATGTCATAGGTATGCCATATTTGTATTGCACTTCTCCCATTCATATTAATATGAGTCCACTGTCTTTGTAAATTGTGTTTTCTCTCCTCATCTCCCTCTCTCTTCTCACACACTATTTTACTTACACTTTCTTAGTCCAATCAACATTTCATGGTGGGTCTAATGTCAGCCCAATCTGAATTAGCCCCAATGTGGGTCTTAAAGGGATAGTTCCCCCCAAAATGAAAATTCTTTCATTAATTACACACCCTCATGTCGTTCCAATCTTCGGAACACAAATTAAGAGATTTTTTATGAAATCCGATGGCTCTGGGACACTTTGAAGGCCCAGAAAGATAGGAAAGACATCGTTAAAATAGTCCATGTGACTATTTTTCAACAACTGAACTCTAGTCAACAATTTCTTCTCTTCCATATCAGTCTCCGACATGCGTTCACAAGAGCACCACAACGCAAGCGTGTGATACGTGTCGTCTCATCGTCTGAATTATCCAAACTTTCAAGATGTGGCATGACAATATCACAATGGATGCAGCACACACACTCTCCAGGGCTGCGTTTCCCGATAACGTTGTCTCTTAGCATGCTACGAAGACTCTTAAGGTATAACTTAACTAAAGCTATACCATTTCTAGGCGTGTTCCCCGAACCATACCTTAGGAAGCTGTTATATACCTTCTTTCGTGTGACGTTCCCAGGTGCTGTCCGTGGCGATGCTGCTGAATTGGTTGATATCGATGACTCGAGAATCAATTATTCTCTCGTGCAGGGTCTGCTTCACTGCACTATGTTCTTTATAAAAGAAGCACTTCAGAAATAGTTGAAATTGTTTTATTTTTTATAATATCCCATGAGTCCTAATAAATGCAAACTATAATAGCCTAGCCTACATATTTTAAAATTGTATCATATATTGCTGCCATAACCATTTAAAATTTTTACGTGCTTTCTTCTCTTTCCCATTTTTGTTCGCTGAGGTGGAGCTGCGATGAAATATTGTTCTTGTAAATACTTTCCAGCATTTCAGTAATACAAGTGTACATCTTACATACGGTGCTCGGCAGTGATCAAAAAGGATTTAAACAGTGAATTTTGAAACTCTTCTTGTAAACTCAGATGTGGATTCAAACGGCAATCAAATTAGCACACGACCTGTTTGTCAAAAAACAGTAGGTACTAATTTGGCCAGGGATTTTTACGCGGGTTGGGTGAGAAAAAACACTGACATTATGGATTCGGACGGAACTAAAATCACCGACTTACCCCTGTAAATGTTTAAAATACCGTGCGAGCCCATGAGAAACAATATTAGCGTCCGAATAGGACTTAACTGACAGTAGCCTATACTTTCACTGGCCTTTGAAAGCGCTCCGCAGACGGCGCCGTCTTTTAGAACAACTATTTGCTGTATCGCTGCCATAGTTTAAGCAAACTCCCCACCACAATCATTCCCTTTAAATAGACTATTAAGCCTTTAATGGTTTGCCAGCTGATGTACCTTTGGATAATAAAAAATCTAACAACAATCAGTGTAATGACAATTTTATTCTTTGCATGAAAACACTTGAATTAGCCTAATTGAACACTGTCTGGGTGTATTAAAGCTTCTGAATTATATTCGTATAGAACTGCAACAGTGATAAGGTAAAGCTAAGAGTGGTCCAGACCAACCTTCCGAACGTATGACTTACAGAAGGTATACTTAACTAAGCAAGTTTCGGGAAACACATATTAACGATAAGGTACAGCTTAAGGTGTAACTTAAGAATGACGTAGCATTAAGAAAGTTTCGAGAAACGCAGCCCTGTTCATTAGGCATCGCTTGGCACTGATGACATCTACACCACCAGCTCTCCATTGCTCTCTGTCTTTGAGAAGCTTGTGGCTGTGGTTGTGTTGCAGCCTCTTGTATCTCTTTGAGTTCGTTCTCTATATGTTCTGGTCCGAATAAGTAAGGTTGTGCAAAAAAACACAATTCATCCCTTGTGTCAAAATCTACATAGTTATGAACTGTTTATGTTGAGCGTGCGTCTTCCTCTGCTTGTAAACACAGCCCAAAAGAAAATGCACCAGATGCTGCATTTCATTTTTTTATGTTAAGATGTAGGACACTTCATGCAAATTAACATACAATTCACATACTAGACTATAGAGTACATTATAAAAACAATGTTTTCTGGGTCATATATCAGAACACCAGCTACTGCATCATCACCACACACACACACACACACACACGAGAGTCGTGGTGCTCTCGTGAACGCGCGTCGGAGACTGACACGGAAAAGAAGAAATTGTTTAATAAAGTCGTTTAGGTTTTTTTTTGGCGCACAAAAAGTATTCTTGTCGCTTCATAAAATTAAGGTTGAACCACTGAAGTCACATGGAGTATTTTAACAATGTCTTTCCTACCTTTCTGGGCCTTCAAAGTGTTAATTAATTGGCTGTCAATGGAGCCCCCCGTGAGCCATCGGATTTCATCAAAAATATCTTAATTTATGTTCCGAAGATGAACGAAGGTCTTTCGAGTTTGGAACGAGATGAGGGTGAGTAATTAATGACAGAATTTTCATTTTTGGGTGAAATACCTCTTTAAAAGGGTTTGTCCATAGGGTCCATGTCAGCCCTATCTGAATTAGCCCTGTATTGGCTAATTCAGCAGACGTTCCTCAAGCCCATATGTTGCCTACATTGCCCATACAATGAAAAGTATATAATTTTTTATACTGTTCAAAATATTTTTTTTATAATAAACTTGTTTATTGGAACTTCATGCTATCGTGAGAAAGCAAGCAACCCTTACAGAACATAAAAACTGCTTAAACATGAGGGTGAGTAATTAATGATAGAATTTGAATTTTTGGGTGAACTAACCCTATAAATGCATTTGCATTTAATAATCCCACTGACTGTCAATCCACTGGTTGCACATTCAGCATTCTTTGTTGGCAGATACCGTATCAGTTGATAGTGTATATATGGTCACCCTCAAAGGTGGCACTACTGTATTATACAAAGGCATACAAAAGACATCACTGGCGTCATTGTGTGGAATAATCAAATTGCCCACATGAGTTTAGAAACGTTTTCCTCTTTTGTAATGAGTTTCGACCTGCAGTAATAATGTGGCCATATGAAACCAGATCAGCTGGCAAAGAAAGTTCATGCAAAGGCCAACCCATTTGAGCCACATGGGAGGGAAATGTAATATTTCAAGTGACCTTTATGTTCAACACCCACACATCTCATTACAAATGTTATCTATTCATCCTGACCCAATTTGAAAATTGTGTACTAATGCACTATTCTATGCCATTTTGTAGTATAAACAGTGTGAGAAGTGTATAAACAGAAAATTCCAAAAAGAAAATGCACCAGATGCTGCATTTCATTTTTTTATGTTAAGATGTAGGACACTTCATGCAAATTAACATACAATTCACATACTAGACTATAGAGTACATTATAAAAACAATGTCATTTGGAACACAGTCTTGAGACATTTATGAAGATAGGCCATAGTTTTATTGGTCATTAGTTTAAAACATCTGTACATAAAAAAAAAAAAAAAAAAGACGCTCTAGAAATGTCTTAAGGGGCTATAATGTAAAAATGTCCATGTATTCATCGCTTTATTGCCAATAAGACTGGAACGAAAAATAACTTCAACGTGAGTTATATATCAAAAAAAAAAAAAAAAAAATCATAAATTTGAAGGATTTCTGTATTTGTCTTTTACCCGTATTTTGAATTACACGTTGCATTGTGGGAACAAGAACCTGATTGGTGCAAAAAGTGTGATACAAGCACCATTACACATACAGATGACCGTGGCCAAAGTTGCTTTTTTAAAGTTGGAGGCCATTCTGATACTTGTGGTAAAACCTGAAAATTGTTTTGCTAAATATCAATTAAGCTGTTAACATAATGTTATTTAGTTGCCATGTGGCATGTTAGGCAAATGAATGGAGCTATTATTTGCTACCAAAAGATATGCTATAAAAATAGAAACTGTATAAGGATTATCCGTGAATAGTACAGAAAATGTATTGTTAATATACAGAATTTTCCATTTTAGAGTTGAAGGAACTGAAAACAAAACAAATAAACCAATCAAATTTTATACAATTAGTAACTTTAATGATTTTTTTCCCACCTCAAGACAATAGTAATATGCATTTAAAAAAAGCAAGGAGTAAAAATCTCAAATGACTGGTTGAATACTGCACAGAAGCATTTTGACAAACATTCACATATTAGACAATGACACTTTTGTAGAAGGGACTGAGGAAAACAAAGCCTTGTGCACTAACTCGATCTCATGAAATGCGTCTCTAAAGCACGCATTGTATAAATTGCACGATAAATACAATGTGTGCTATAGAGACACATTTCATGAGATCAGCCTGGTGTACTAACAAATCCAAACTTTAGTGAAAACCAAAAAAAAAAAATAGCCATGAGTGAAACGTCAAAATAACTTTTTTCTTGGAAAAAAGGATTAACAGGCTTTTTCCTCCTAAAGTCAAGTTTAAAATCAATGTAATGTCCTTCACCCTCAGCCTGTTGCCTACATTCACCGCTTTCCATTTCAAACCGCAAAGCTGCCACTGTAGTCAAATATTAAAATAAGTGCATTTAAAAGTCCAAACACATGCTCAAAATGATTTTCAAAACTGTGCACCAAATCAAACACTTCTATAAAACACCACAACCAAAACGTTCAAGACCTTCAGTGCACAACTTGGGAGACATCCACACTTCCGTATGAAACCGTTGCAGGAAACAAGCTGAGAGTGAGGAAACTAGCATTAAGCTGAAAAACACTGAAATCTTTCCACAGCAATATTAAACCTTGACAATAAGAACAATGCATTAAACCAGACAATTTACATGGATTTTACACTTTTTTTTTTTACACATCTGTAAAAATGTAAAGGGAATATTATACCATCAGGCCTACTCTAGAGACATCAGTTCAAAAGTACCTTCATTTCGTCGACCGGTTTTAGAACAAATGTAGGATGCAGTACAGGAGTACGAGACTCAGAAGTGGGCGCACAAGAGCCTGGGATGGGGATGGGTTTGTTGCCGTTGATGTAGTTGTTTTGGCAGTTGATGTTGGTTTAGTTGGTTTTGTGGTTGATGTTGGTTTAGTGGTTGATGTTGGTTTAGTTGGTTTTGTGGTTGATGTAGTTGGTTTGAGTTGGCCAGAAGTTTTGGAACCTGCTACCTGTGACATCACAATCCTGCCATTGATGGGCTGAACACCCCGGAAAGTGTTGGTCATTAGAGAAGAATTGGTGGCGTTGTTGATGTAGACAGTCTTAGCGAAGAGGTCAATCTAGATAATACAAAAGCCGTTTAAAAGCTGAAGATGCTGAAAAAATATGTCTCAAGAATTGAGGCCTAAATTAAGAAGTTTATTTTAAGAAAACTGAAATGTACGTAAATTCTATCCATTTGGACTACAGCTAAATAAACTTAATGTGATGCAGAGTCAGTTACACCAAAGACTATATAAGACATGTTAAAGGATCACTATGTAACTTTGCGCCACTAGAGGCCGTTTATTCATAAAGCAAGCTTGATGACGCCTTGATTTCACGGAATCATGGGAGTCATCTTCACCTCTACAGCCGGTGGAGAATACCATTATGTCTATGGAGAATACGATGGGACTTGGGCAGATATCATATTCATGGATGACCGGTAATGTATTAAAGATTTATAAATTTTACGAAAGCCGATGAAGCAGAGCAAGGCCGATGGAGCAATTGCTAATTAGACGAGTGCGAGACACGGCTCGAGAGCAGTGGAGCTTTTATTATCCCAGTCGCCACTTCCGCTTCTGGTCATGCGTAGGGGTAGCGCAGCACTTTTATCATGTTAGATACATTTCAGTGTGTTGAAAGTTATGATGCTACTCTGTGTATTCGCTTGGTGGCTACCATATGAGACACTTGTTGCACACTGCAGTGAGCTAGAGCGATATTAGGCATGGTAAACATGGCACTCGCGTTAAATCAAGAGAACGAGATTTAACCAAAGACTGTGTTGAGCTATTCAAATTGCTTAATTATTGGGCCTCATTTATGAAACGAACGACAGAAAACTGGACGCATGGCCGTTTCCACACAAAACTTGGCAGTTATCAATATGGACTCAGCTCATGTAGGCCTACGCAAGGTTTTGAGGTAGCGTGAACTTGCGAATAGTAAATCTACTGGTGAACTGTAAATCTACTGGTGAACTGTAATGAGCATTTGTTTAAGATTAATTTCCTGACCGACAGCTGAAGCTCAATCGGTCATTAACCGTTAAGATTAGAATGTCAAATTAAAATTAGAATAGATGAGTGTTCACACAAATGGGTGTGACTTAAATGCATTTAATTTTTTAAATGCAACTATATAGGCCACGCTCGTTTGTGACACTAACGCATTGTATTTCTTTAGATCTTTATTAAATCCAACTGATCGCACAAGGGCCTCACTCATAAAACATCATATCGTATATTCTAGTGTTGCTAAGCTGACATTTACATTCAAATTAAAATGCAGTCAACCAAACATAAGTTACACTGCTCAAATTAAATGGTCTACAGTAAAATCATTGTGCCCAACCAAACATTTTTGCACGTGTGAAGGATGCTGTTTTACAAGGATATTGGAACACGAGCGAAGTATAAAGCCTCATTTACATAATGAATAATTTAGCAACCAAACGTTGTGGCAAATATAGAAACATTTGCATTCGTACAGTTTCACTTAAATTCATTTGGCTCGATGTTTGCATGTTGTTAGAATGCCACTAAAGCCTATAAATTTGGGTTTTAATAGAATTTATAGCTACTTATTTCATTCTTGTTCTGAATACCATAAAATTTGAAGGATGTTTTGTGGAGTTAGTGGGGGAGAAGCCTAGGTTATAGAGTTTATAATGTTTGAAAAAGTTTAGTTTTATTTACTGGTATTTCAAATGCATATTTCCTTTAATTGTTTGCAATTACGAGGGTAACAGCTGTTTGGTTAAGATCAATTTCTCTTTCATGAGATTACTTCTTGGCCGGGTTATGTTTCTCCATGCCGCAAAGGGGCAAAGATTCTTAACCGTGAATTTTTAGGGGCGTGATATTCAAATGGCGAGTGTTTTTGGCCGCCACATTTATCAACGTACGACAGGATTGGCAGTATAAGAATGTCGCATGAATACTCATGAACCCGGTCTTAAGATGATTTCTGCGCTCGTTTCTATGTTAGATTGATAAATGAGACCCATTGTCTCCCAAAAGAAATAATTGATTCTAAACTGCCGAAACGAGTCGTCAGCAATTCCAGTCTCACTTCCTGTTACAATCCTACGCAACAACACATTTGCATAATGCCAGCCTATGGTCTTTATTGGCTGCCCTCAAACAATGTCTACTTTGATCCGCCCTCAAACACTGTAGTTGTACTGGAAGAGTTTGGTTCATGTTTTTAATATGTCGAGAAAACGCTGTTTTCAGTGCTAAGAATCCACTAGACTTACCAAATTTTGGCTGACTTTGACCGGGTCTTTAAAGATGGTCCACACAACACCTTCAGTGCAGTTCGGTGTGGTTATAGAGCCCATATAACGGTAATATTTCGTCCTGTCCACTCCAGGAAGCAGATCATTCAAGGAGATATTGTGGGAAATTCGTGCTACAGCACCTTAGACAAAATGAATACATTCATGAACATTACCAGCATATTTTATACAACTACTTCTCTCATACTCTAGGATCATGGCCAAACCTGCACTGGCAATTTTCTTAAGATAAGATGTCAAGTTCTCCCAGCTCGTCGGTTTCCCAATGTCATTAGAGGCCTGTGGGTGACATTTCAATTAAACATTCTGTTGAAATAGTTCCTCTAAATATGAGAGAGGAAAAGGCAAAGTACCTCAATAAAGACACCAAGAATTGCCATTTCTGGATCACCAGACATGCTGCCATTACGCTCAGCCTTATTCATGATGTGCAACTGAGACGCAAGACCTTTAATAAGACCAGTAATAAAAACAAAGCTTTATTGTATTACATTATATTCCTACCTCCATAGGGTATCGTTTGCCATCCACAGTGTGTTCAGATCCAGGCATGGCCCTGCCGTTACCCCAGTGGAGATGAACATTTTTGCTGGTAAACAAGCCTGGCAGATCACCTCCTTCCACATGCATTCTCGTGCGATCAAGAGTAACTTCAACTGAAGAGTAAAACCACAAATTGAACAGTGAGATTCTGTTCCAAGCCAGTTTCTCTCTTGCATGACACAGCGGTCTAAAAACACAGCGATAAAGTTAAGTTTAACTTTTTTTTAAACACATCTCTAGAACTTTAGCTAAGTTTGCCTAAGTTTTGCTGAATTGTGTTGGTAATGACTTAACTATAGTTGGCTTCGGGAAACGCAACCCTGAAAAAAACCCTGTATTGCACAAAACTAGAATAAAACAGTTTAAGACAATAAAGAGATCTACTCACTTGTCTTGCCAGTGTTTTTAATCTCAGTCAAGGTAATTGTCTCATCGTAGCCAGTAAAGTTGAAAGGTGTCAGATTAGCATTAGTCTGGACATTGGCGGATATGATGTTTATTGGAGACTGTTGAGTGCCATTACAGTCTTTACTTGCAATTCTGGGCCAAGTGACATCACCTGAAATGCAAAAAAGTAATTTAAACATCCTCACCCTGTTAACAGTGAAGTATTTTGTTAACTTGTTCAGATTTCATCATTGAACACCACATTTTAAACTTATAATATAAATATCTTTGTTGTAGCTATAGGCTTAACCTACAGCTTTAATTTAGGTTAAGGTATTGGGGAACTTACTGCAGGATGGCCTGTTATAGCACCACGCTAAAAAAATAAAATGGCAAATGGACATTAATGTTGGAAACACGACATAATCTACAGTGACATTAATCAGAGGAATGATGAACAAACACTTACGCACAGAGGATGACACAGTGTGCACCATCAGCCACAGACAAGCAAGGCAGGCCATTAAAGCATTCATCTAAAAAAACAACAGAAGTAATGCAAACACTCAGTTCGGTTATGTAATGTAATTTTCAACTAAATGGATTAACCAAAGCAAAGTTCTTTCCCAGAACAAATCAATAACATTTAAGCATTATACAGATTACACTTGTTATACATGTTAGCTTTTACACTAATGAATGTTTTATCTTACCATTTTAGTTAGTTAAATTAACTTCACCAGTCCTTAAATATTACAATTGGATGCCTATCTTCTGATTAAAGCCAAAACCTGGTTCCTGTATAGAAACTGGAAAACCACCGTGTATGAAAGCTTTATTCTCAAAGACTTTTAAAGTCCTGAAATTATGGACGGGTATCAAAATGATTGAATTGAGACAGGTGGTACCAGGTGTGATTAAGGTCCATTTGGTTCAGGTGTTTTATGATGTCAGCTATTACACTCCACCCCCAGACAGGTAAATTGATGTCCAGTTTCTTTCATGCATGTCAGATGTAACAAACTCATGAGTATTCATTTTTATCATAGAAAGGAATGTTAAAGATACTCTGCGTTGTATTAAGTATCCAATCATATTTAAGCATAATTAAATATATTTTTATGGATATTGACTAAAGTAAAGTTAATTGGAAAAACACTAAGGGTACATTTACACAACAACGGTGAATTAAAAACGTAACAAATTTTCCTTTGCGTTTTTCCGTTCACATGGATCCTCGAAAACGACTAAAAATGCCGGTAGTTGATGTTACTCTGTAAAGAAACATTACGCAACTATAGACTGAACTCGTTATACGCATGCGCATGACGTCACCGTTTTCACAAATTTGTGTTTTTGTAGTTTACATGGAGACGATAATGGTATCGTTCTCATGTAAATGAACGGCCAAAACGCATAAAAAGTTTCCTGATTTTAGAGAATGCATGTTTAGAGAAACTACATAAGTATTAAAAGTTCAGGTACATTTTATAATGAATGGCACAGGTGATTGTATCAATGAAAGCTGAGTGGTGTGTTGCTGGAGTCTGTTTTAGGAGATTTAAATAAACATTAGGATTGTTCACAAAAATTAAAAGTCAATCATTTTCACATCATGCATTTCATAGAACAAATTAATCTTGAGGTTATCTTGTTAAATGTTATTTTATAACATGTCATTGGTTTTTAGATAATGCTTCTTGATGATACATCACCCAGATTAGATCTTAATATTTGAATAATTTACCATATAAAATGTATATCTGACAATGATACCTGATGTTTTTATTCAGTCAAACTGATTTAAAAAAAAAAATCTGATAAAGCATGTTTAAAACTTAACATGCTTTTTGTTGGGGGGACTAATTACCGTCTTTTATTAACAGGTTTAGAAACTGAATACTCAAAAAACTTTTCATTAGGGTAAAAATGAGTTCAAACTCAAATACATATAATTGAAAGGAAATTGTTTAATATCCCCTCACAAAAAAATAAAGATGTATAACCATGGTAAATTATATATATATTTTTTTGGAAAGACTGACACCTAGAACTTGAGTGTTTGAAATTAGTGCAAATTCAGCTTTCTTCCATTTTAAATGGAAAGCCTAGCATCTGGATTGACCGGGTTTGGTTTGGATTCAGGTACCCTGTAGGTCTTGAAGATCTAGTCTTGACGCCAAGTACTTACAGAATTAAGTTAAAATGCACAAGTCAAAACTATATTTTAACAGTTATGTACAGTCCCAGCACAAAGGGCATCTTATAGACAATATTTCCTGATTCTAGGCTGTGCCATCACTCAGAGAATCTTCCCAGATCACTCCGTTAAGCATTACAAAGTTGCATTTCATAAGTGGAGCTTGTGAGATGAATGAAACTTGCTACCGGACTGAGAACATAACAGACCTTTATTTATCCAAACAGAACATACATTTAAAAATAAATAAAGCAAATAAAAAGGTTTACAGATTAGTTGAATGGAGTATGAATGAAAGGCAGTGTTTTGACAAGCCAGTCACACGTTGATGCATAGACTAAATAAATGACCATTTAAAGATAAGACCCAAGCCCTTGCGCATGTGCGTATACATAAAGGATAAACCAGTGTAAAACTCCAGACCAGTGATTCCTGCAGGAGGAGAAAAACTGACTAGACAAGAGAATGACAGTCAAAACAAGCACCAGTTACATCTGCTAAATTGAGATCACTTGAATTACTCAAACTAAGAACAGCAACTTATGACAAGTTGAGAACCACATGTTTAAAAATCCAATTCAGTATTAGCTCCTGTACACTCAATACATTTAATCTACGTTACAACTCTAAAAGCTTAAGTGGTTTCATTCTAAAGTGCAAAATTGACAATGTCTTAATGGCAATTGTAGAGTAAAACGATACAGTGTATACGTCAGACATGTTTTCAAGAGTATCAACAAAACTTCACACCCATAGCTAGTGCACTTTAGTTAATAAGTAACTTGTTAAATATAGCCTACTGCTGGACAGAGATAAATGCATACATTAACTTGTTCCAGTTTGTTTTTTTTTGTTTTGTTTTTTTAAATGGTGTCCTAGTTAGTTACTTTTCTCATTTAAAATATTACTTGAAAATAATAAAAAGACACTTCATAACATTGTCCACCCTCCCACTTGAATCCTACCAGAATTCATCACTTGGGAAATCAAATGCAGGGTAAGGTTCAGGGGTATGACACTCAGAAGAGAGGTCTAGAATGTCCATGATTGATGCCATCTGGGTTACAGGATCAGAAGCTGTGGTACCGGCCACCTGTGATGTTATGATCCTGCCATTGACTGGCTGTACACCCCTGAACGTGTCCACCATTAGGGGGGAGTTGGTCGCCTTGTTGACGTAAACCCTGGTGCTGAATAGGTCAATCTAGAATTAGAAAAATAATGCATGAGACCAGAAAAACCAAAACAAAGTTCCATTAATAAACTACCCAAAATCACCCCCATTTGCAACCAAATCCAAGATATTGAAACACCAAAATATAACTAAGAGAGTGAGAGACTTTTGGCTCCCCAAAGAACCTTTCTGTGAACAGTTCTTATGACCCCTTTCTTTACTCAAAAATAAAGGCTTTTGATTGGCATCTGTGGATCCATGAAGAACGCCCCTTTTGAGCTTTTATTTTTAAGAGTGTAGATTTAATGTTCTTAATACTAGAACTGATCAATAAGAGGTTATTTGGGGAACACAAATGGTTATTCTATGACATCACTGTGAAAAACGTAAGGGTTTAGTGAAGATAATTTTAATCTGAAGAACCTTTTTAACATTATAAATTACCTTGCCAAATAACCATGGACCTTAAAGGCTTTTCATGGACCCATGAACGCCAATAAAGAACCTTAATTTTTAGTCTCTAGACTTACCAAATCCTGGCTGACTTTGACCGGGTCTTTAAAGATGGTCCACACAACACCTTCTTTGCAGTTTGGTGTAGTCAAAGAACCCATATAACGGTAATATTTCGTCAAGTCCACTCCAGGAAGCAGATCATCCATAGAGATATCATCAGTGATGCATGCTTTATCATCTGAGAAGCAAGAAGGCCATTAGAAAATATTATTTTAGGGAGGAAGTCACATCTGACAACAGGACATAAATGCACAAAGAATTTCAGTCGTGGAACAAAAGCAACAAGTATGTTCTTGAAGCCTGAGACTTGCCTGCATTGGCGATGTTTTCCAGGTAAGATGTCAAGGTGTTCCAGCTCTCTGGTTTACCAGTGTCATCAGTGGCCTGTTCAAAACAAAAGAAAAAACCTCAACTAAAACATAGTCTCAAACCATTTATCGGTAAGAAACATACCTCAATGAAGAAACCAAGAGCAGCCAATGTAGTTGACCCGTTATGTTCAAACTTATTGACTATGTGCAGCTGAAACAGATGGGCAGGACAAATGATGAGTGATAAAGTACAAGTACAAAAAGTTGTACTAGTCTGTACAATCTTCATACCTCCATAGGGTACTGTTTGCCATCCACAGTGTGTTCAGATCCAGGCATGGCGCTGCCGTTACCCCAGTGGAGATGAAAATGCTTGCTGGCAAACAAGCCTGGCAGATCACCTCCTTCCACATGCATTCTCGTGCGATCAAGTGTAACTTTAACTGAGGAGTAAAGCCAAATTACCACATGCATGTTATCTGTATGTCACTTTGACTTGCAGCTTGTTTAATTGTCATCTATGCATTTGAACATGTACTCACTTGTCTTTCCAGTGTTTTTAATCTGAGTCAAGGTCATTTTATCATCATAGCCAGTGAACTTGAAAGGAGTCAGATTAGCATTAGTCTGGACACTGGTGGTTATGATATCTATTGGAGACTGTTGAGTGCCATTACAGTCTTTTTCTGCAATTATGGGCCATGTGACATCACCTGAGATGCAGAAAGCACATTAAAGCAAAACTCACTGACTTATTCTGTGCCATGAAAGGAGAAGTTATAGAACAATAACCTATTAAAAAGGATGCAAGAAAAACTTACTACATGAAGGTATGTGATAACACCAAGCTGAGAAGAGCCCAAATACAGCAAAATTAACACACTGAATGAGAGTTTTTTTGATAGTAGAAACTTGAAAAACATAATTGATGGCATGAGTTTGGAAACCAAATCACATGATCACATCTTACCCACAGACGTTGGTGCGCTGTATGATACAGACAACAAACAAGCTGCAAGGCAGGTCATAAACCAAGAATTCATCTTGAAGGAGAGGAAATGTGAAAGAATAGTGTTACAAACTCTACCTATTAATTTAAATGTTTTAGATTTCATATTTTAGCCAAATCTCAAAGATTCAATCATTAGGAAGTTATCCCACACTTATCTTACCATTTTAGTTAATTAAACTAAAACCAAGTTCTCTGTGTATGTTGAACCTGCAAGACCCTACTCCAAAACAATTACTCCAAAACATTCCACTCAAAAGCTTTAAAAGCAGCAAACAAGCTTAGGGTGACCTCAAACACCAAACACTGACAGCTGTTGCCCTTTAGGGTGTCAGATAGTTCATTAAGGTCAGTTTGGTTCAGGTGAAGCATGTGAATCAGGTCTCCACCCTCAGAAGACTTGCAGCTTTGATGGATAGCATGAGTTCCAAAAGCAATTAATGTCAATTCCATGAGTTTTTGAGGATTTTTATATATTAAGCAGCAAAAAAATAAAAAAATAAAATAAATAATATATATATATATATATATATATATATATATATATATATTTGAATGTATTGGCGTATTAGACAGGTTTCTGATGGATCATGTGACGCTGAAGACTGGAGTAATGATGTTAAAATTTAGCTTTGCATAACGGGAATAAATAAAAGTTTTAAATATGTTCATATAGAAACATTTTTACAATTATTCTACAATATTACTCTTTTTAATGTATTATTGATAAAGGCAGCCTTTAACAGTTACATAAACAGAAATTAATGTTTTAATTTTAATAACTGAGGTCTATCATGCTTTAGAAACTTAAAACATAAATGCTCTTAAATACTACAGAATCATCTAATGTTGAATATAATTACAGATACTATGCACTTCATATAAAACATTAGCAGTCTATATGATTTCATCAGTTTTAAACTGTGTTTTGGATAGAAACATAATTGATTACAGCAAACTTCAACCATGATCAAACACGAGATGACACAATGTACAAGAGAAATAAATCAATAAAATAAGCTCATACAGTCAATTCAAGATATATTTATTATAGCATTGTATACAATACAGATTGTTTCAAAGCAGCATTACAGAGATAAACAGGAAAATATAATCAATCATGCAATCAATAAAATTCTGCTTACACGGTTTACACAGAGATGATAATGGTGTTGTTCTCATGTAAATGAACGGCCAAAACACATAAAAAGTTTCCTGATTTTAGAGAGAATGCATGTTTAGAGAAACTACATAAGTATTAAAAGTTCAGGTACATTTTATAATGAATGGCACAGGTGATTGTATCAATGAAAGCTGAGTGGTGTGTTGCTGGAGTCTGTTTTAGGAGATTTAAATAAACATTAATAGGATTGTTCACAAAAATTAAAAGAGTCAATCATTTACACATCATGTAATTACAAATCTGTTTGAATTTCATAGAACAAATTAATCTTGAGGTTATCTTGTTAAATGTTATTTTGTCATTGGTTTTTAGATGATGCTTCTTAATGATACATCACCCAGGTTAATTCACTTAATATTTGAATAATTTACCATACCAATAAAATGTATCTACCAGGGGCCTGTTTCAGAAAGGAGGTTAAGTGAAAACTCTGAGAATGTTAACCCTGAAATGAGGGAAACTCTGGGTTTTCTGTTTCAGAATGGGAGGTATGTTAAACCTGAGAAAGCAGAGTAAGTCAAGCCCGTTTCTGAAAGAGAGGTAACTTATACTCAGAGTCAGTTACCATGGTAACGTACTCGGTTACTAACGTAACCTCGGTTCTCTCTAGAAGAGGGAACGAGTACTTGCGTAAGATATCTTACGCTAGGGGAAAACCTCTTTTCCTCGAGATATTGAAGCCAAAAATTATCCTTAATTTTGCAATAATGTAAAACGCATTGCAGCAGCATGCAGACATGGGCGAGACAGCTCGCGCGCCCATTGGCTGCTCTGCGGCAACTGCACCAGCCTATCGATAGAGGCTCCTCATGACGTCAGAACCAATGAGGGCGCTTCGCGCCCATTACGTCATGTCCCGCCGAAATCAGGTGGGGCCAGGGCTATAAATACGGCCCAGAGAGGCTGGTTTGGTCAGTTTTTTCATCGCTGAAGCGAATCAGAACATGACGCATGCACGGCAAGATACGCAAGTACTCGTTCCCTCTTCTAGAGAGAACCGAGGTTACGTTAGTAACCGAGTACGTTCTCTTACGAGAGGTCTCTCGTACTTGCGTAAGATATCTTACGCTAGGGGAACACAATGTAAAACGCCGTGCGTGCTTGAGACATAACACTAAAGTCCCAAGGGCAGGTGCCCGGGGCTCATACAGTGCCTAATCACAAGGGACTCACAGAGAATCCGGGAAGAGGGGCTAGAATAGCATCCTTCCTGTAATATGGAGCTCTGATAAGAGCATGTTATATCAAGTGTTCCACACAGCCAGGGCGAACTCGGCCTGGACTGGTAAATATGGGGGACTTACGCACTGCCCACAGGACATACAGACGATCCGTGATCAACGCTCTAGCAGTTTCAGCATCCCGAGCCGATAGCATCGGGCGGGGAATACTGAAAAATTAAACCGAGAGCAACCTAGCTTGCAAAGCGGGAACCTCGAGGTTATAAAACCTTATAAATGTAGACGGGGAGGCCCAGCCTGCCGCCTTACAGATATCTTGCAAGGCAATCCCACTGGACCAAGCCCACGACGAGGCCATGCCTCTTGTGGAGTGCGCTTTGACACCTATCGGGCATTGCAGGCCCCTGGATGTGTAAGCTAGCGCTATAGCATCAACTATCCATCTGGATAGACTCTGTTTTGACGCAGCTAGTCCCTTAGAACGTCCGCTGAACAAAACAAAGAGCTGCTCTGTCTATCTGAAAACAGATGAGCGAGACACATAGGCCCTTAAC